>NW_027411644.1:68545582-68854860 GCF_047663935.1 Musca autumnalis
ATCCTCTGATGACAAAATTATTTAATTTTTATGTGGGATACAAACCTGCTCCTTGTTATTGCCAATAATAAAATAAGAAAAGCTTAAGAAAACTGTTATTGAGATTTGAAAGTATGTAATCCACTTTATGTCAATGGAGTAACCCCCCAAAAGGCTTGCATATATGTATGCATATTAGAAGTTTTGGGACAAACAAACTGCTATCATGAACATCATAAACGTTGATAAAAATTTCATTTTATGTGACTGTTCACTGTTGCGTATAATTGATATCATTGATTTGATTCATCAAATTTCTCATTCTATTTGGAATATTTGTTATAATTATTGACTGCAAACATGTGAATATTTTTTTGTTCTTTTTTAACATAACGTAATACTCTGCTCACTGAACTCACTGAACTCCTCCAATATGTTATTTTGATGTTATGTCATGCAATCAGCGAACACGTATTGCATTGCATGTGTTTCACTGCACACCTCATATGCAACATTCTCTTTCCGTTTTTTTCTTGTGTTGTTTTACCTGTAAAAATATTATTCATCATCACACACAAGCAGGTGATGAGAATTTCTTTTTTAATAGCGGAACATATTTTTAATTGGAAATGTGTCGTTAAGTTTTGAAAGTTCTTGGTTCCGGATTATAGTTCGTTGCCATAAACTTCAAGATCCGATTTTTTGCTTCGAGTATGTATGGGTTTTTAAAAACGGTCTGTCACTTATTCATTGGCCATGGAACATTAAATGAACAATGTCGTTATCCACCCACCTAATCACACACATTTCCTCATTCCTGTTTTTATACCCTACACCACTATGTGGTAAGGGGTATTATGTGTTAGTGCATTTGTATGTAACATACAAAAGGAAGCGAGATAGACCCATAGTTCCTTCTAGGGATATACATAGAATCACTTTCTGAGTCGATTTATGCATGTCCGTCCGTCCGTCCGTTCGTCCGTTCGCAACATACAGGTCGCATTTGTTGACCGATTTCGCTGAAAATTGGGGAATACCATTTTTTTAGCCGTCGGAAGATCAAGTTCGAAGATAGGATATATCGGTCCACGTTTTGGTATAGCCCCCATATAACGGTACCCCCCGATTTACGGTATTTTGACGTTTTCAGCTACATTTTCAGACCGATTTGGCTATAATTTGACATTTAGGATTCTTAAGTGTCAATAAACATATATAACAAAACTTGTGGACATAGGTCCACGTTTTGGTATAGCCCCCATATAACGGTACCCCCCGATTTGCGGTATTTTGATGTTTTTAGCTACATTTTCAGACCGATTTAGCTATAACTTGACATTTAGGGTTCTTAAGTATCAATAAACGTATATAACAAAAGTTGTGGACATACGTCCACGTTTTGGTATAGCCCCCACATAACGGTACCCCCCAATTTACGGTATTTTGACGTTTTTAGCTACATTTTCAGACCGATGTAGCTATAATTTGGCATTTAGGGTTCTTAAATGTCAATAAACTTATATAACAAAAGTTGTGGACATAGGTCCACGTTTCGGTATAGCCCCCATATAACGGTACCCCCGATTTGCGGTGTTTTGACGTTTGTAGCTACATTTTCAGACCGATGTAGCTATAATTTGACATTTAAAGTTCTTAAATGTCAATAAACTTATATGACAAAACTTGTGGACATAGGTCCACGTTTTGGTATAGCCCCCATATAACGGTTCATTTAAGTTCATATTTTCGTATAGCCCAGATACCTCCGAACTAGCTGTTAATGACATTTGAAGTTCCCACGTTATGTACCGATTTTCGATATTTTGAAGATTCTAGCTAAATTTTTTAACCGAATTAGGAGTTATTTGACATTAAAGGCTCCCATCAAAAACTGTCAACATAGGCCCATGTTTTATTATAACCCCTATATAACAGTACCTCCCAATTTCTAGCCCACCAAAAATTTTCAACATACATAGTTAGATATAGGCACCATAAAAAAAGGCCTCCCGAATGAAGCATAAATGTACATAAACATTATCTGACATTTTAACGTACCCACTTAAAGTTGGGGACAGGAATGAAAAGTAATTATTCCATTTTAGTTCAGAATATTTTATGGTGGAGGGTATGAAAAGTTCGGCCCGGCCGAACTTATTGCTTTTTTACTTGTTTTTCATTCTAATTTTTTTTCTTGAGGAAACTTTTTTCTAACTTTTCTGCATAAACTTTGCCTTATTATTATGCGTTTGATTTGACGACACATCTTGACAGGATGTGCTGAATAACAGTGAAAGTTTTTTCTTGATTATAATTATTTTCTTGGATCTCTTGTTAGTTACACATCTCCTTTCCCCTCTCACACTCTCTCTTTCACTTCCTTGTGATGATATTGTTAGTGAAACATGACACAGTATCTGTGTAATGATGCCGTGTTAGTCAATTGGGAACAATTCGTTAGATGCACGGCTTTGAAATGCTGCTTCTTGTTATTGAGTATTCTTTTTAAAACTAATTAACAAGACTTCGAGCTATGGATGAAGAGATCCAAAGAGTAAGATTGCATATTTAATGAAAAAAGCCGAACAAACTTTTCCACTTGAGAATTTCTATAAAGTCTGTGTGAAACTCAACTCTGGAGTTTTAAAGGAACATGAAATAAAAGAGATTAAATTCTTGCTGAACTCTATTCATGTGCGATATAATTTTAACCCCAAGGTTAATTAATCATCTCATTTAAATGGGCATCTATAAAAGAGATAATTATCCTATGAAAGTAAAGGAAACTAATGTAAGTCACACATGGAAATTGTGTATTAATATTTATATATATTTATGAATAGAATAACGGCATCTAGAAATGGTCACTAAATTGGCTGGAATGGTGTTCGGTACTCGACATGGATCTGTAGAAAACATACGTATAACAAGTCGCTATCTTCATAAAGCCTTTTGAGTGGGTTAACTTGCTTTCTAATAACTGAGACCTTGTGGGATCTTAATAAAATAGCCTATTGTTAAGGGATATTGGCTCAGCTGTGACAGTTTACTGTTGCGTATAATTGATGTCAATATGTAGACGCCATGGCGGAAATAATTATTAGAGTCTATCGAGTTATTGAAGAATTGAGAAATTTCTTGCTCTATTTTGCTCTCGGTTAAGTTGGTTAATGATCCACAGCTACCAGATCAACAGCCACTCTAATAGGATGTTTTTGTTCTATTGTGCCCATTCTAAGTATTTTTTAAAAAATTATAATTGGGACATACAAAAAATACTTATTGGATTGGAATTTATTTAAAGAATAAATTCTCTCAAATTTGTAGACCAGAAACATAAGGTGCCAAACAAATTAGGATAGAAACCTTCAGTCGTCTAGACGGACTTCTATCCGTGAAGATTGTCTTTCGAAGTTTGCATGATGTATATGAGTCTTTCCAAAGGTTTTCAATCTAGCTGACCTTCCGAAGAATCTCTAAAGAAAGTCGCAGGCATGCTTCTCGGTCTGTAACGAAGTCTTCACAATGTCATTTATCACTGTGGAGGTTTTCTGAAGGCCTTTTATTTCAATAAATGGCTTCATAGCGCCTTCTAGCTCTAGACGTAAGACAGAAGATCTTTTGAGGCCTTTTAGAGACAACGGAAGTATAGTTAAAAGAATACCCCTTGAGGTCTTCATAGATCACAGAAGCTCTTCAATGGACAACAGAAGGCTTGTGGAGGTTTTCTATAGAAGACAAACAGAAGACTTATTTTAAAAGCAAACAGTAGGTCTTCTATAGATATCAGACGACTTCTTGAGGTGTTCTATAGATAACAGTAGACATCTTGAGGCCTGCTTTAGACAACAGTAGACCTCTTGAGGCCTACTTTAGACAACAGAAGACCTTGAAGGTCTTCTATAGACAACGGAAAACCTTTGGAAATCTCCTATATGCAACAGAAGACCTCTTTAGGTCTGCTTTAGACAACAAAATACTTTATGAGACAACAGTAGACACCTTGGAGGCAGCTTCTAAACAACAAGGACCACTAGATTCCTGCTTTAAACAACAGATGACCTTTAAGGGTCTTCTAAAGAAATCAAAAGAACTTTTGGGGTCAGCTTTAGACAATGGAGCAGCTCTTTTATAGACAATGGTAGACCTCTGGAGGTCTTCTAAAGTAACAGAAGGCAGCTTGAGACATGCTTTGGACAACAAAAGTCTTCTTGAGATCTGTTTTAAATAACAGAATAACTTTGAGGTCCTTCTAAGAATAACAGAAGACCTCTTGAGGCTTGCTTTAGACAACAGAAGACCTCATGAGGTCTTTCATAATAATAATAAAAATATTACACGACCTCTTGAGACCTGTTTTAGACAACAAAAGGCCTCTTAAAAGCTGATTTATACAACTGAAGATCTTTTAGGGTCTTCTAAAGATAACAGAAGACCTCTTGAGGCCTGCTTTAGACCCAGCGTACGGAAAAATACTTTAAATAACATTTCCAATCGTTTCGTTTCGTATTTTCCATAGGAGCAATACAAAACGAAACATAACCCACGTTGGCCGAGCTCGCTGTTTAGTTTCGCTTTGTTTACATTCGTGAGTGCGAACAAAACGAAAAGTACTCAACTCCACAAGAGCAGATAGGAAACGGAATAGTACTAAAAACATGTGAATAAATCAAAAAAGTTTGGTATTTGATAAAATTCACTGTGGTATGCTGAATCAGCATTGGTGATGCTAACATATAGGGTTGTTAAGCAATCACATGTGTGTGTGTGTGCCTGAGTGTGTCATTGACCATAACGCACAGCAAACGTTTGCCAAAAATTCTTTTTGTTTGGGTGGTGAATGAAACAACTCGGCAAAGCATAGCCGAAGTACATTTCAGCAATTTTACAGTTTTCATCTTTTTACATTGAAAAGTTTGTGGTTTTGTTTTGGTTGTGAGAATGAAACGATTCAGTGAAGCTGAAAAGTTTGTGGCTTTGTGTGATTGGTACGGGAATCGTTTTGTTTGTTTCCGTTCATTGTTTAGACCACAGAAACCGTTGGACGTTTTCTAAAGATAATAGAAGATCTTTTGAGGCCTGCTCTCTTGAGACCTGTTTTAGACAACGTACGATCTTTGAAGGTCTTCTATAGACAAAGATATACATACCTCTTGTTTTAGACGGAAGTCCTCTTGAGGTATTCTATAGACAACTGAGGACCTCTACTATTGGCAACAGAAGACCTCTTACATTGACAACAGAGGCCTTTGGAGGTCTTCTAAAGACAGCATAAGGCCGTTTGAGGTCTTTCTAAGATATCAGAAGAGCATTGGAGGTCTCCACAAGACAGCATAAGGCTTTGGACGTCTTCTAAAGACAGACGAATACCGTTGGAGGTCTTGTAAATACAGCAGAAGGTCGTTGGAGGCCTTCCAAATACAGCTTAACATAAGACCCCTTGAGGCCTGCTATAGACAACATAAACCTTTGGACGTTTTCTAAAGATAACAAAAGATATCTCGAGGCCTGCTCTCTTGAGACCTGTTTAAGACAACGGACGATCTTTGAAGGGGTTTTATGGACAAAGAAATACTTCTTGTTGTAGAGGGAAGTCCTCTTAAGGTATTCTATAGACAACTGAAGACTTCTACTATTGACAACCGAAGACCTCTTCTATTGACAACAGACGACCTATTCCATTGACAACAGAAGACTCATGAAGGTTTTCACAGCTAACAGAAGACCTCTGGAGGTCTTCTAAAGACAGCATAAGGCCGTTTGAGGTCTCCAAACGAGAGGAGAAGCTTTGGAGATCTTCTAAAGACAGACGACTGCCGTTGGAGATCTTGTAAATGCAGCAGAAGGCCGTTGGAGGTCTTTTTAATACAGCAAAATGCCGTTTTTGGTCTTCTTAAGACAGCGGAAGGCCTTTGTAGGTCTTCTATAGACAATAGAAGACTTTTGAAGGTTTTCTATAGTCAAGAAAGCAAACAACCTTTGAACAAACAAACAAACATTGTTCCACAACATCCCATACGGGACAAGGGAGACTTCTCTTGAGGCTTGCTTTAGACAACAGAAAGCCTCATGAGGTCTTTCAAAATAATAATAAAAATATTACACGACCTCTTGAGACCTGTTTTAGACAACAAAAGGCCTGTTAAAAGCTGATTTATACAACTGAAGATATTTTAAGGTCTTCTAAAGATAACAGAAGACCTCTTGAGGACTGCTTTAGACCACAGAAACCTTTGGACATTATCTAAAGATAATAGAAGATCTTTTGAGGCCTGCTCTATTGAGACCTGTTTTAGACAACGGACGATCTTTGAAGGCCTTCTATAGACAAAGATATACATACCTCTTGTTTTAGACGGAAGTCCTCTTGAGGTATTCTATAGACAACTGAGGACCTCTACTATTGGCAACAGAAGACCTCTTACATTGACAACAGAGGCCTTTGGAAGTCTTCTAAAGACAGCATAAGGCCGTTTGAGGTCTTCTTAAGATATCAGAAGAGCATTGGAGGTCTCCACAAGACAGCAGAAGGCTTTGGACGTCTTCTAAAGACAGACGAATACCGTTGGAGGTCTTGTAAATACAGCAGAAGGTCGTTCGAGGTCTTCCAAATACAGCTTAACAGAAGACCTCTTGAGGCCTGCTATAGACAACATAAACCTTTGGACGTTTTCTAAAGATAACAAAAGATCTCTCGAGGTCTGCTCTCTTGAGACCTGTTTTAGGCAACGGACGATCTTTGAAGGGGTTTTATGGACAAAGAAATACTTCTTGTTGTAGAGGGAAGTCCTCTTAAGGTATTCTATAGACAACTGAAGACTTCTACTATTGACAACCGACGACCTATTCCATTGACAACAGAAGACTCATAAAGGTTTTCCACAGATAACAGAAGACCTTTGGAGGTCTTCTAAAGACAGCATAAGGCCGTTTGAGGTCTCCAAAAGAGAGGAGAAGGCTTTGGAGATCTTCTAAAGACCGACGAATGCCGTTGGAGGTCTTGTAAATGCAGAAGAAGGCGGTTGGAGATCTTGTAAACGGCAGCAGAAGGCCGTTGGAGGTCTTTTTAATACAGCAAAATGCCATTGTTTGTCTTCTTAAGACAGCGGAAGGCGTTTGTAGGTCTTCTATAGACAATAGAGGATTTTTGAAGGTTTTCTACAGTCAAGAAAGCAAACAACCTTTGAACAAACAAACAAACATTGTTCCACAACATGCCATACGGACAAGGAAGACTTCTCTCATATCAATGAGTGCACGCCGATTCATATTAGCTCAATGATATGGGACCTACTGTTTATCGCCGAATCCGAACGGCGTGTCTAAAGACACCACTTGTAGAGAAGTTTTACAAGGCTGAAAAACTCAGGAAATGTCGCCAACATTACTGAGGGGTATTTTGCCACCGTTGAAAAATGTTTGATGTTGCCTGGCCGGGGAATCGAACCACCGACCTTCTGCGTGCAAGGCGGGCGTGCATACCATTGCACCACGGTGGTACCCAAGTACAACCTTTGAAGGTCTTCTAAATACAGCAGAAGGCCTTTGGAGATCTTCTAAAGATAGCAAAAGCCCTTTGGAGCTCTTCTCAAGACAGCAGAAGGGCTTTAGAGGTCTTCTATAGACAACAGAAGACCTTTGAAGGTCTTCCATGAACAGCAGAAATCTTCTGTGGGTCTTCCATAAACCTTTGGAGGTATTTTAAAAACAATATAATGCCCTTGTAGGTTTTCTATAGACAACAAAAGACCTTTGGAGTTCTGTTAAATGCAGCAGAATACCATTGACGGTCTTCTGTATGCAGAAGAAGGCCTTTATAGGTCTGCTAAGGACAGCAAAAGGCCTATAGAAAACTAAAGACCCCTTTCGATCTTTTTATGGTCTTTTATAGATGATAGGAAACCTCCTGAGGTCTCCTAAAGACTGCAGAAGGTCTCTTGAGATTATCTTTAAACAACTGATGACATTTTATGGCTTTCTGCAGACAAAAGAAAACTATCAGAAGTGGACAAAAGTCCACTTGAGGTCTCATATAGACATTAGCAGACCTCTTGACATCATCTGCTGGCAGTGGAAGACCTCTTGGGCTCTTCTGCACACAACATAAGACCTCTTCAGATTTTCTGTAGACAACAGAAAACTATCTGAAGTAATCGCTGCTGTATATAACCGTCCATAGGGGGTATTCTACAGACAACTGAAGACATTTGGAGGTATATATAGACAATGGAAGATCTCTCGAGGTCTTCTATAAAACTCAAAAATTGAGGTCTTTTAACAAGGACGTCCTGTACTGGAATTATCTATATGTACCTACATAAATTAATATGTTTGCATGTAATAAAATTCATATTGCATGTGTCCACTGTCATTCTTCCTAAACAATCATCTAAATATCATAGCCCTATTTTAATAGACAATCAGACATCCAAGTTAAATTTTTAATGCAAACTGACTATATAACAAAACGACTCTATTGCTCCAATTTCTGTAGTCGTTATTTCTTATGCTGTTAACCTATTTAGTCTCAAAAGTGTTTTTTGTTGTTGTTGTGTCTCAAAACATTTTAACGGCACTAAATGGATAAGATGTAGACTAACATTACGCAATTAAAATATAAAACCTATACCGAACAAAGAACACGGTGTTGTATGCTGGTTGTCAACACTTATACGGACAAGTGAATCATCAAGGAGTGGAATTAAATATTTAAACTCTTATTTAAATAATATTTTCAATTAGAACATTTTCTGCAATTTAATGTTAAATGTTATTTAGTACCAAAATAAATCGGAGAGTTTAGTATTGAACATAAAAGTCTTTCAAACGTTTACCTGACCCTATTTGAATATCATTCGTAGAAAATATTAAAGTTTTTTTATAATTCTCCATCATACCTTGCTCCACATCTACAAAAAGTTTCTTCATACTCCATAGTATCTGCATGTTGCTATGATACTTCATTCTCCTCTACGTGTTTATATTTTGTGTTATTTACATTTCTCTGCACACACACTTTTACGTCAAGAGTAATTATTTTTCCAACTCCCTTCACAACGGCCAGCCGCCGCTGAACATGTTGAACTCTTAAGAGGGTATCACTCACTCCCTGTCTGTTCTTGCAAACTATGTGTGCCGGCAAGACTTAGGTTTTTGCCACCACCAGGTCAAGCAGTTCTAATTTGTTTTTTTTATAACTTTAACAGGAGTTATTTATTTAGTCGTTAACAAGTACATATGAGTGTGGATCCACACATACAGGTAAAAAGTTGAAAGTTGTTTGCGAAGTAGGGAATTTAAAATTAAGGGTGGGGAAATTGGAATGTTATAAAATTTAATGGAGTATATTCTGAAACATTTTGAATTTCTATAAAAAATCTTTGTAGCTCAAAGAAACACGTATACGTATCAACAGCTGTCATATGCACCCATGTTCATCAAAGGAGAATCATTTCTCAGATACAGGAGATAATTATTTCCGCTTAAAAAGTCTTTTATATTGAAGATAATTATTTGTCGTTGGAAACAACAAAACTCCAGACACTAAAGACTTTTTGAGTATTTTCTAATGAAAAATGCTCAGACAATGAGAACAACAAACAAACCACAGATTTTGAGACAAGTATCTCTACGACAACAATTGCAGAGTCATCTTTCACTATGAGGGTTAACAGACTTCAAACATTAAGGGGATATAAAATCCTCATACACTTATGATATATTTTTGCCGAATCAAGATAAACTTTTTAATTAAAAGAGGAAAAATTTTCTGCAGAAAAGTAGATCAGAATCTTAAGGTAAATTTGTTAGAGAATAATAAGTCTTCAGGTCTGACGACCGTCAAAGTGAGGTCATTTAAAGGTGTCTTGCTGTACTATTCTATTGCCTCAGTATTAACGGATTATTGCCTAAGAATTGGTCTGAAGTGTTAGCCCCAAATTTCTTTGCACATAGCTATATGACGCATTGTATGAGGATATTTTGTGTATGGGGTTCTTTATCCTAAGTTTTGATTATAGCCTTTCACAATATTTTTTTTACAATATGAATAAAAAAATCTATTTCTAGGAGATGCTCTGTAAAAATATTTTCCTTTCTCATTACTTGTCTTCAATCATTTCCACATTTTAGAGAAAACATTAGAAATAATGTTTTCTATGACATTGACCCATTAACTTTTCATTTTCCTATACCATAATTTGGTAATATTCCATAATGTTTTTTGACCAAAAACATTGCCCCGAAAGTTGATGATACACATTTTAAACATTTTTTTTGGAAAACAGATGGTTGTTTTTGCAGTTATTCTAAAAACATGACATTAACTAGGTTATCCATCCTAAATTACTTATTTGAAAATAGATATAAGAGTGGGTTGGCCAATTTGATTTAAAAAACGTTTTACCATATTATGATGCAGTGTAAATATGAAAAAAATATGTGCGATGCGTAGTTTTAGGGGCACGGAAATAATTTAAAGACAAAAATCATGGTGGAATACATAAGGTGAAGCGATAAGGCCAGTTGATTTCACACAATCTGTCAAAATCATTGTTGTTGTGAATCAATCGTATGAAAACGTAAACAAAAATTATGACAGATTAAAGTATTTTCAATCAAAGAGGCTTGGAGGAGATCTCTAGGTCTTATCACAGAAGATCACTTGGATTCACCAGATTTTATCATTAAATATCACAAGTTATTTTTATAAATTACCACTAGGACTTCTCATAGAAGCCTATTTGTTCTTCTCATCGTAGACAAGTGGGTCTTCTCCCAGGGGAACTTCTCATAGAAGACCAGTATGTCTTTTCTTAGAAGACCAGTTGACTTTCTTATAGAAGACCAATAGTAGAACTTCATATAGAAGATTAGTAGGTCTTCTCACTTAGCATCAGTAGCTTACCTCAAAGAAGATTAGTAGGTCTCCTCATGGATGATCAGTAGGTCTTATCATAGAAGAACACTAGGTCCACTTACAGTGGATCACTTGGATTCACTAGTTTTTCTCATTGCAGATCACTAGAAGACCAGTGGATCTTCTCATGGAGTATCAGTAGGTCTTTTTATACAAGGCCAGTATGTCCTCTTTTACATAGAAGATTACTATTTTCTCTCACAGAAGAACATTATGTCTTCTCAAAGAAGACCAGTTGGTCTTCTTATAGAAGAACAGTAAGTATTCTTTTAGAAGAATACTAGGTTTTCTCACAGAAGATTAGCAGGTATCCTCATAGAAAATCGGTAGGTCGTCTCAAAGAAGACCAGCTGTTATTTTATTGGAGAACATAGGTCTCCTCGCAGAACATCATTTTGACTCCTCATAGAAGATCAGTTGGTCCTCTCAAAGAAGATGAGTAGGTCTTCTCAAGGAAGACAAATTGGTCTTCTTATAGAAGAACAGTAGGTCTTCTGATAGAAGAACAGTATATCTTATCACAGAGGATTTAGTCTTCTCATAGAGAACCATTTGGACTTCTTATAGAAGATCACAAAGTGGTCTCATAAGAAGTCACTAGGTTTTCTTATAGAAGACTACTTGGTAGAAGATAGAAAATCCGGAATTGTTTTTTATAGAAGACCACTGGGTCATCCTATAGAAGATTACTAGGTATTTTCATAGAAGACCTCGTAGGAGGTCTCTACACAGAAAAAATTGTAACCATTTGATAAAAAAACTCAAAAATCTGATTAATTTTTAATTGATTTTTGCCGATAAAAGTAAAGTTCATATTGACAATCGTCGATAAAAAAAGTTGTTGTTTTCATTAGAAATTATTTTGATAAAGCAATTCATATATTAACTAAGAATTTTATTGAATTTTATTTTTTTCAAGCGATAAAATATTTTTCATATTAACAAACTGGTTTATCGATTTTTTAATTTTTCTTTGATAAAAAAATGTCACATATACAAAAAGGTTTGTTAAATATCAAAGTAAATATCGATAAAAATATGTTCATATTTACAATTATTTTGTTGATTTTTTTGTTAAATACAAACCCAAAAGCCACAAAAAGATAGATACATACACACACACACATTTATAAATCGTGGTGGTTGCTTTTTTATTGAAATGTATGGAATTGCAAATGCAAAACAACAACAGACGCTAGGTACATACACAATTATAAATCATACAAGAAATAAATAAAAGAAAAACGTAATGAAAAATTTATAACAAAGGTAATAATTTAGCGTCACACTTGAATTTAAATGGAAGAAAAAAAATAAAACACTTTTAAATATAAAATACAGGAATCTCGTTGAACGCTTCCGTTAGTTTTGAAATAAAACAAATTCTCCTGTTGAATTATAAATCATCAGCGGAAAATAGGCATCTATAATAAAATGTAATAAATAGGTGCATCATATTTGAAATATATAAAATAGTATTACCGTGCAATTGCTTCTTCGTCCAATAAAATATTTCGATTCTCCTTTTTCCGATTTTTGCATTACATTACAAAATTTGGTTCCTCATAAAATGTATAAGAACCATTATTTACACATAAACACTGATATACACTGCCGCTCACTTGAATAGAACCCACCGGCAAAGTTGTTTTCAACCTCGCTTTTTTCCGAATTATACAAGATATGAAGTTTTTAAGTTTTATTATATTTTGCTTAATGTGTTTGGAGTAAACTTAGTCATTCATTTGCATTCGAATCCAATTTGTATAAGAATTATAAAGGGTGTTTTTTTAAGCCCGATAGAACTTGAAATTGTAAAAAATTACACAAAAAATTAAATTGTAATCAAAATTTTTTTTATTCGAAAGATCAATACGTGACATTAACATTTGAAAATGATTTCGGGCATATGGGCACCGCGGCTGTTCTTGACGAAGTGCATTCTGGACGTCCAATTTTTGGCCACTTTTTCGAGCACTGCTGGCCGTATGTCACGAATAACACGAACAATGCTGGCCTCCAAGGCATCAATTGTGACTTCACGTAGCCCCACAGGAAATAATCGAGAGGTGTCAAATCGCACGACCTTGGAGGCCAATTGACAGGTCCACTTCTCGAAATCAACTTATCGCCAAATTTTGATTTCAATAAGTCGATGGTTGCGTTCGCCGTATGGCACGTAGCGCCATCCTGTTGAAACCACATCTCCTCCGGATCAATGTCATCCATATTTTCAAACAAAAAATCATTGATCATGGTGCGGTAACGATCTCCATTGACCGTAACGCGAGCTCCGGCCTCATTTTTGAAGAAATAAGGTCCGATGATGCCACCAGCGTGAAAACCGCACCATACGGTGCATTTTTCTGGATGTAATGGAGTCTGAGGGTCTCTTGTGGATTGGTCTCACTCCATATGCGGCAATTTTGCTTATTAACAAACCCGTTAAGCCAAAAATGCGCCTCATCGCAGAACACAATTTTGCGCCATACAAATGACGAAGTCGTCTATAAGTTGCGCGAATCGACGACTGATTTTCAAAGTAAATTTGGATAATTTCGTAGCGTTGTTCAAGCGTGAGTCTATTCATGATGATTTGTCAGAGTATACTGAAACAAATAAAAAAGTTTCATCAAAATTTAATTTTTTGTGTTACTTTTTACAATTTAAAGTTCTATCTAGCTTTAAAAAACACCCTTTACAAGGTACACAGAATAAAGTCAAAAATTTAAGTAAAAATGTGGCTCATTTGAATAGAACCCCCCTTTAAAACTTGGGAATACAGAAAGATTGTATTAGACTATCGATGATTATTCACTCTATATTGAAACCGAAGTACTCTCAGTAATATTCAGTAAAAGTATATCCCTCCTGATTAAGGATACACCCGTATAACATGCTTTGGCAAGGTATCTTTAAATAATCAGGTTTAATGCCTAACAAAGCTTGCTTTTTCTTTCAACAAATTTATTTTTGGAAGCGTACTGTCTCCTTTAGTCGTATATTTTACGCATAAGTCATTCCCATACATTTTAGTGAATATTTACCACTGTAGAACATGACGGCCCCTCCAGGATATCCGCATTTCTTTTTCAAAATTTAAGTTTTGTTGGCTCGAAGTGTACAAAAGTTTATAAAATCGTGATCAAATTGACGCTCGGGATATCCGAAAATGCTTCTCACTACTGGAAATGCCTGTTTTAGAACTCCTTTGTAAATTGTTAGGGTGAAAGAAATTGACGCCCAAGTCCTTCATAATTAGTAATGCGTTCCAGCACCATAAAAACACATTCATCGCTACAGAAACAATTTAGAAGATGGTCTTCCATTCAATAGACGCGAAAACATTAGTTATATAGGTATTCAATTTGTTTATTTAATGAGGAGAGTCCTTAATAATTATGAAGGACTTGGGTGTCAATTTCTTTCACCCTACATGCGAACGACAATTTACAAAGGAGTTCTAAAACAGGCATTTCTAGTAGTGAGAAGCATTTCCGGATATCCCGAGTGTCAATTTCATCACGATTTTATAAACATTTGTACACTTTGAGTTATCAAAACTTAAATTTTGGAAAAGAAATGCGGATATGCTGGAAGGGACGTCTATTCTACAGTGATAAATATTCTCTAAAAAGTATGGGAATGACTTATGCGTAAAATATACGACTAAAGGAGACAGTACGCTTCCAAAAATAAATTTGTTGCCAAAGCAGGATATACGGGTGTATCCTTAATCAGGAGGGATATGCTTTTACTGAATATTACTGAAAGTACTTCGCTTTCAATATAGAGTGAATAATCATCGATATTCTAATACAATCTTTCTGTATTCCCAAGTTTTAAAGTGGAGTTTTATTCAAATGAGCCAAATTTTTTACTTCAATTTTTGACTTTATTCTGTTTTCCTTGTATAATTCTTATACAAATTGGATTTGAATGCAAATGAATGTCTAAGTTTACTCCAAGCACATGAAGCAAAATATAATAAAGCTTAAAAACTTCATATTTTGTATGACACTGTGCAACATTTCCAAGGTAATTTCGTGCAAACAATGTCTAATGCGGTTTTTATGAAAGTACAGACGCAATAGACAAAAACGCTCTTCGGGATTTGTTTTGTTAGATCGGGTTCGGATTTTATGGCCCTATCTAAACATGGCTAAATATTGTCTTTTTAAAGCACATCGGGGCTATGTCTTTCAAACCAATACGAATAATTCCATGGCGTCCGCAGCAAACTTGTAGATAAGAACAAGAAGAATGTATTTAGAAAAATAATGAACACGAGTAACCTCATTTATTGCTTCAAATTTTATAATATATCTAAAAATTCCGAGATTTATATATATTTCGAAGCGTATCTCCAAATCCGTCAAATTTTTCTTAATGTTATCTTTGGGAAAAATATTCGGTGGAATGTAATACACAACTCTTCAGAACACAACATCGTTGTAGAATTTCTCTATCGCGTTGTTTCTAGCATGTTTTTCAAGAACAATTTGATATATATATATCAATAATACATTGAAATTTCAAACAGGGGAATTAACAGCTTGTGTGAACGTTGTTTGAAATATGTTTTGTAGAAAGTATGATATGAAATACCGCCTAAACAACATGAAATAAGTGATTCACAGTTTCAGAATATTCTGAAGAATTGCTCAGCACATTATTTGCAAAAATTCTGGGAAAGGCTAGTTGGTTCAACTCTCAATAGTTTGGCAGTTACTGACCATAATTCGAGAAATTATGCAAACTTTCCTATATCTTAACAATTTTGATGCGCTAGGTGCGGTTTTTGACACTTAAGTTCTACTACTTTAGAACTACAATATTGCTGGAGAGCGCAAAGCAAAATTCTTATTAGTTTTTAAGATAAAGCACGGATCAATAGAAAAAAGGGTCGTTTTAGCCCGGTATAGATGAGGCCATAAAATCCAAACCCGATCTAAAACAAGTAAGAGAGGGCTATAGTCGGACGGGCCGACCATGTGATACCCACCACTACATAAATGTATTAACTCATCACGTATTAAAACCGTTTTAAAATTTGATTTTGCCTGGCTGGGGAATCGTTTTGAAAGAAGGTGGCAAAGCGAGTCATGCTGCAATGTATGTATAAAAATGCAATTGGACAATTAAAACGTTAGGGCACCATGTAATATGCAACAATGCAACAACTGAGAATGGAAAAATGTGGTTCTCTACACATAGCCCAGTGTTTATCATTACACTACAAACAAGTAACAGGGTATATTAGGCTGTAACTCTTTTATCTTATCATGTACACCAACACAATTGACATCAATAGAAAGGTCAAGCGTTCCCCTTCCAAGTATAGCTTACTTGTCCGGAATGTCTCTTCTAAGAATAATGATATAAGCTGTAAACTAAAATTTTTCACAATTTTCACACAAAAGTTTTGGTCCATTTAACCCTCTAAATATTATGTGATCGCCATCTCAAATTGCAAGCTACTTCCTTGTCATATACTCTTACCTTATTTAAAATTTCGAGGCGATCTGACTATTATTGCGACCTACAGAGCATATACAACATCGGATAAAAATTATGTTTTTGGTCCATTTCACCCGCTAAATATTTCACGATCATCACCAATTAAAATAGCGATCTATTCTGATGTGAAACCGACCTCATAACCAAATTTCGTGACGATCGGTCCAAAATTGCGGCCTGGAGTTTGATTACAATTTATAATGGACAGACGGACACACGGACGGACGGACGGACACACATCTCAAAATCGCTTTATTTCGTCGAGATATGAAGATTGGTATAGCACATCGGGGGTCTCCGACGAATATTTCGCGGTGTTACATGAATTTTTAACAAAACAAACTTATAATACTCTTTCCACATAGTGGTGTAGGGTATAAATACGAACCCAACTAGGGGTTTTGTAGTCTTAATGTTTACATTCAGAAAATGTCCATTAAAAGTTGTTTGCATTTTCAGTGTTGCACAGTGTAATTAGGGAAAAAATCGAGGTTGAAAACAATTTTGCAGGGGGTTCTATTCAAGTGAGCGGCAGTGTATTTCCACACTTTTCGATCTGATCACAGCAAAAGTCTTAAACAAACTGCCACCAAACTGTTGGTTAACAAAATAAATGCTTCTTGCGAACAAAACATTTTTTTCTGTCCCTCTTCTTTTGTTAGGTTCATAAAAACAACAAACCAAAGTTTTAGTATACATACATGCAAGCATTCGCCGTGGCAACAAGAAGATAGATAAACTAAACGCCACACAAACACAGCACATTGTTGTAGCAGAAAATCTCTCTGTGCCATAAAAAGTTATTCTTTCTCGCTGTTGAGAACATGTCGCTCATTTACTCAAAGAGTGGCAGAACTCAAAAAATTCGTTTTCTGAGTTAGCAATTTCTATTTTTTCTACGACTTCTTTATCTTGTGTCAAATTTTCATGCTGATATCTCTAAAACACAACGAGTTACAGCTCATTTACTACGAGCTTCGCATAATTCAACACAATAATTTTTTGAGTTTATGAAGTACTAAAACAACTCAAATCATGCTTGATCTTGCACAGAAATTTAGCACTGATATTTGGCTAGCTGATTGCAAAATATGGTCTAAGTAGTTGCGAGTATTTTAGTTTTTGTGTAATAATAACGGGTGTTTTTTTAAGCCCGATAGAACTTGAAATTGTAAAAAATAACACAAAAAATTAAATTGTAATCAAAATTTTTTTTTATTCGAAAGATCAATGCGTGGCATTAACATTTGAAAATGATTTCGGGCATATGGGCACCGCGGCTGTTCTTGACGAAGTGCATTCTGGACGTCCAATTTTTGGCCACTTTTTCGAGCACTGCTGGCCGTATGTCACGAATAACACGAACAATGCTGGCCTCCAAGGCATCAATTGTTGCTGGTTTATCAGCATAAACCAGTGACTTCACGTAGCCCCACAGGAAATAATCGAGAGGTGTCAAATCGCACGATCTTGGAGGCCAATTGACAGGTCCACTTCTCGAAATCAACTTAACGCCAAATTTTGATTTCAATAAGTCGATGGTTGCGTTCGCCGTATGGCACGTAGCGCCATCCTGTTGAAACCACATCTCCTCCGGATCAATGTCATCCATATTTTCAAACAAAAAATCATTAATCATGGTGCGGTAACGATCTCCATTTTTGAAGAAATAAGGTCCGATGATGCCACCAGCGTGAAAACCGCACCATACGGTGCATTTTTCTGGATATAATGCAGTCTGTAGGGTCTCTTGTGGATTGGTTTCACTCCATATGCGGCAATTTTGCTTACTAACAAACCCGTTAAGCCAAAAATGCGCTTGTTCAGATGGACGATTATGTACGCCATACAAATGACGAAGTCGTCTATAAGTTGCGCGAATCGACGACTGATTTTCAAAGTAAATTTGGATAATTTCGTAGCGTTGTTCAAGAGTGAGTCTATTCATGATGATTTGTCAGAGTATACTGAAACAAATAAAAAAAGTTTCATTAAAATTTAATTTTTTGTGTTACTTTTTACAATTTAAAGTTCTATCTAGCTTAAAAAAACACCCTATATTTTTAAGATGGGAAGTCGAATTTCAATCGCGAACATAAAACGCGGTTTTCTCGAAACTGGCTTTTTTGAAATGTGTCACTCTTTGAGTAAATGAGCGATGTGAAAACGTTGAAAACCATTTTAACAACAAATATTGGTTAAAAAAATTAAACAAATGTCAATGAATTATTTGTTTAAACTCGTTTATCGGTCGCTTTTTGGTAACATTTTCATGTTTGATAAATATATTCACAATATATTTGAAATATTTTATCGACATTCAACAAAAATATGGTGATGGAGCTTTTAATCAAAATTTTCGAGGTGTCTTTTTTTCGTGTAGTTTTTCCCTCAAGTCGGTTGTGGTAGATATGGTAGTCGTTACCCGACACTTTCCGACAGCAAACCCTTACGGCTACAGTCATAAACCAGCACCTGTAGATTCTTACACGGCAATGCAAATTCTCCCTGATGTTCACAACGTCCTAGGATCGATTGAAGCTGACGGGTTGCCCTGACCTGACTTCATCGAAGAGAGCTGACATTTAGGGGGTAGAATCCTCAGCCATCTTTATAGATCTTTACGCGTATCAAAGTCTTGGCGTATTTTGTAGCAAACGTATTTTGTCCCATTAAATTCTGCATGTTCAGAGCATATGCCACTTAAAGTATCGTGACGGTAAGAAGAATCGTAGGACGTATTGCTGGAACGGTTTTCAAGTAGTCCGTTGATGATTTTTGTTCCTATAACGTACATAAATTGGGGGTTTCCTTGGAATTTCGGGCATTATCTGCGACAATTCTTCTACATACACCGCATACATGATGTCCAACTCCTGCAGTCGAAAAATTTATATGCGCGTGGTTGTTGTTCCTTTTTCGCCTGCCAATGCTATGGAATCGTCTGCCAATGCTGTGGAATCTATGGTACTAGTTCTAGAAATGGATTTAGAATTGCTAGGACCCTCCCCCTAAAAATCACAAGCAGTTTTCATAGATGGACACTAAATTTTCTTATGGACGATTATTGGGAAGGGTAGGGCGATTTTTATGGAACGCTTGAATATTTTTTGGTGAACTTTTGTAGAATAGTGTAATTTATCAATATTTTCACGAAAAATGTGCACGGTCTTAATGCCAAAACTGCCTGACAGAGCATTCCAATGCTTTTGTACTAGAGAGTTCTTATTGGATCTCTTTTCTTATGGGCGAACACTAGGACACCAATAGGTCGTCCCTTAGAATACATGAGAAAAGACTTTTAGGTCTTCTTATGGAAAAATTTTAGCTTATGTTATAGAGGACCGAAAGTTCTTCCCGTGGTCTTTTTTAGTGACAACGACCCCGCTTAATATCCACCTAGTCTGTCGTGCAACAACAAAAATACACATCTAAAAGCCAACATGCTGCCAACTGTTCTACTACAGACAAGCAACCATGGATGATGAGATGACTCACTACAATAACTCTGTACATTCAGCAATGACTTCTGGCATCACTGACTAATTGTTCGACATTTGTTGCAGTGAAAAAAGTTAATTAAATACAAAAGTAAAATGATAACTAGACAAAAGACAAGACAAGAAAAGACGATGAAGTCTTGCAACGTTGGCAGTAGAAAGAGCAGAGAGAATACGGAGAATCGAAAGAAACACAATAGAATAAAAACAAGTAAGAGAGGGTTATAGTCGGACAGGGGCGACCATGTGATACTCTACTCCACTACACCTGGGCACTATTTTCCAAGGAATTTCTTTTATATGATTGCGACTTATTTTAGCCCTCCGGTCATACGTACATAAGTTGATATTCATGGTAACATACCAAAGGTGTAGAACATACATACATATAGCTGCGAACAAAATAATAGCACAACTGTTGAAGTACTGTGTTTAATCAATTAATATTTTACATTGTATAAGTAACCTTTGCTTTTTGTCTTTTATTCTACATACAAACTTCATTGTACTTTGTATTTTCACTTCAATAAAATTATTCAACTCAATAGGTTATGGGCCCTCCATGACATTTGAAAAAGAAAAATAAGAAATTAATTCAAGAATTGTGAAAAAAGAAAATTTTCAATTTGTGAATAGAACTTGAACATCAGAATCATGGAGTTTTGCAAGACCATCAAGCCATTAACAGGAGAATGCGATTGGGCAATTTGGAAGAGAAAAGTTAAAGATCTCCTCGATTTTTATGAAGGAGCTCTGGATGTGGTTTCAAGAAAAATTACAAAGCCAGAACCTTTAAAAGAGGGAGCAACTGAAGCTGTAGTGAAAGATTACAATACTCGGTCAGCGTTTTACAGGAAAACGAACGGTCTCGCCAAAACCCTTATTGCTAGTACCATATCTGATGAGATATATATGAAGGTAATGGACAAAGAATCGGCAGCAGATGTTTGGGAAGCATTACACCAACAATTCGAAGCAACATCCAAGGACCAATTGTTCAAGATGTGCACAGCACTTTTCTCGTTTGAGTGGGTTGAAAATTTGGATGTTTCAACGCACATTTCTAAACTCAAAAGTTTGTGGACAGAAATTAACGCTGGTTTGGAATTAAAAGGTAATCAAAAACTTCCAGAACTGCTTCTTATTTGCAAGATTTTGCACGTGCTACCATCATCGTTCGAAATGTTCAAATCTAGTTGGATGATGATAACTCGGGATGAGGATAAGTCCTTAGACGAACTTATTATGCAGCTTTGCCTATATGAACGCAATTTCAAGAAGCCTGAGAACGTTGAAGGTCAAGAAGCTTTAGTCATAAATGAGAAGTATTCCAAAAGCAAGAATGTAAGTACTAAAAAGGACAGTATTTGCCATTACTGTAAGAAGAAAGGCCATTGGATAAAAGAATGTCGCAAGTGGATTGCAGATGGCAAGCCTTTCAAGTCGCAACCAGTTAAGAATCATACACATGTGGCACTACATGCGATGTCAAATGAAGTAAATATCGCAGATTCAAGTTTGGAATGGTGGTTCGACAACGGTGCAACAAAGCATGTTACCAATTCAGATAAGTATTTTGTGAAATACGAAGAATTTGAACAACCCAATTCAATACAGTCTGCAGGAAAAGAGTGTTTAAAAGCCATTGGGAAGGGAAAAATAGAGCTGTTATCGAAAGTCAACAATAAGGAAAGAATTGTAACTCTAAACGATGTATGGTATGTTCCAACTATATCTCGAAACCTTTTTTCGATTTTAGCTGCACACGATAGAAACCCAAAGAGCAAATTTACATCTACCACAAATGAATGCAAAATGTACGTCGATGAAGAACTTGTGGTACATGGTCAACGAGAAATCAATGGCACACTATACAAGCTTAATGTCCGTCCAAATTCACATACACAGAATATATCCCTGCTTGAAGAAAAGTCGGTGTTACAGTTATACCACGAACGCTGGGGACATCAGGACTATCGCCATGTTAAAATGAAGCTTAAAAATGAAATGGGAATTTCAGTGAAGAATACAAGTGAAAATTGTGAACCATGCATTTTTGGAAAGTCTTCTAGGAAACCTTTTGGAAGACGTGACGCTGCTAGTCAACCAGGAGAAATAGTATCAACAGATGTATGTGGCCCTTTTCCACCTTCATTCAGAGGATACAGGTACCTTGTAGTATTTAAAGATCATTATACGAAATATCGATATGGGTTTTTCTTAAAACAAAAATCAGAAGTGAAAGATTCGCTTAAAGAGATGTTGATTCACGCAAAATGTCAAGGTCACACTGTAAAAACGTTAATTAGCGACAACGGTGGCGAATTTGACAACGATGACGTCAGAAAAATTCTTGCTCAGCATGGAGTTACTCATAAGTTGACTGCTCCATATACCCCGCAGCAAAATGGGTGTGCTGAAAGAGAGAATAGAACGATCGTAGAAATGGCAAGGACTTTCAAGTACGCAAATAAGGAAATTGAATTTCCAGAATCAATATGGTGTGAATTTGTGAAATCAGCAATATATATTTTAAACAGAACAGGGAAGTCATCTGAAGCTGATATTAGCCCATTCGAAAAATGGTATGGTAAGAAACCTAGAATCCGACATTTGCGAATCATTGCGTCGACATGTTATATGCACATTCCAAGTCAAAAGCGAAAGAAAATGGACAAAAAGGCTGAAAAAGGATACCTGGTAGGATATGATGGGGACGAGCGATATCGTATTTATATACCAGAAAAGAGAGAAGTTCATGTTTCTAGAGATGTTAAATTTGTAGAGAAAACAAATAATAATCGCTTAGAAGAAAAAACCATAATAAAATCCAACGTAAATCCTGATACACAACGTATTGATTTGTCAAAGATTAGACGTTTCAATGATTTAATTCAAGATGATGAAATTCAGAGTGGACTGAATGAAGAGTTGGATCCAAACATAGAACCACAAGGTGATAAATTAGCCAAAGATTCACCAAATTTAGAAGAACAAAATGATAAACGTACGAGCAGCAACCCTGAAGATAATTTAGAGAGAAATGCAACATCTGACAGTGAGTTTGAAGATGCTATATCAGGAAGCAACGATGGACAAGAATCTGAAGAAGAGAATTGCAATTACAGGAAATTAAGAAATAGAAAGGTAATAATTCCAAAAACAACTCATGACGAGTTGGCTATGGTTTCCCAGGATTTTGTTAATAGCATAGAAACTCCAAATTCATATTCTGAAGCTACTAAAGGCGACCAAAGATCAGAGTGGGTAGCAGCAATGGAAAAGGAAATGAATTCGTTAATAGAAAACAAAACATGGGTACTTACCGAACTTCCGATGGGTGCTAAAGCTCTCCCATCAAAATGGGTTTACAAAGTAAAAACCAAAGCGGATGGCAGTGTAGATACCTTCAAGGCGAGACTAGTCATTAAAGGATATAATCAAACAAAAGGACTTGATTATGACCAAACTTTTAGTCCGGTAGCAAGGATGTCTACAATTCGGTCTCTGTTAGGTGTTGCAGTCACAGAGAAGATGTACTTAGCACAGTTCGATGTTTCGACTGCCTTCCTTTATGGAGAGTTGGACGAAATAATTTTTATGAAACAGCCAAAAGGATTTGATGACGGAACAAATAGAGTTTGTTCTCTAAAAAGAAGTCTGTATGGTCTTAAACAAGCACCACGGTGCTGGAATACTAGAATGCGAAATTTTTTAACCAAATTGGGATTTAAAACAAGCTCGGCTGACAGTTGTCTATACATCAGAGAAAAACAGGGGAAGAAAATCATTCTTGCTCTGTGTGTAGACGATGGTTTAGTTGCTGCGTCTGATGTAAACGACTTGAAGATCTTTCTAGATGAACTTAAAGCTGAATTCAAAATTACACACAAAGATGCAAATTACTTTCTTGGGTTAGAAATTGAAAAGTCGGATGATTCTGTAGAGATAAGTCAGAAGTCATATGCTAAGAAAATTTTGGAAAAATTTAACTTTTCTGAATGTAGAGCAGTATCAACTCCGATGGAAAGTACAACAACCGTTGCAGAAGTTCAAAAATCAACAAATGATTTTCCATATCGTCAAGCAGTTGGAGCAATAATGTATTTAATGTTGGGAACTAGGCCAGATTTGGCATTTAGTGTCGGTGTTCTGTCAAGATCTCTGGAATCCCCTACAAGTGAAGATGTACAAAGACTTAAGCGGGTTCTTCGTTACATTGCTGGCACACTTGACTATGGAATAATTTACAAAACGAACGGTTTAAAGAAATTGGAATGCTATAGTGATGCAGATAATGGAGGCTGTATGAGCACAGGACGATCAACAACTGGAGTAGTAGCATGTTATGCAGGCAGTCCTATATCATGGATAAGTCAAAGACAGCCAACCGTATCTACCTCAACAACCGAAGCTGAAATCATAGCAGCGAGTGAGGCCGCTAAGGAATTGATGTGGTTGAAAAGCCTCTACAATGACTTAATTAATTATAATGAAGTACCTGTAATACACATCGATAATACTGCTGCTATAAGACTGTCTCAAAATCCAGAGTTTCACAAGCGAACGAAGCACATTTCTTTAAAGCACTTCTTCATTCGTGAAAAGGTAATTGAAGGCAATATTATCGTGTCTCAAATCTCAACTGAATATCAAATTGCAGACATGATGACCAAACCGTTACCAAAACTTCGATTGCTGCACTTCGTAAATATTTTAAATATTAATCATTTAAACAAGGGGAAGTGTTGAAGTACTGTGTTTAATCAATTAATATTTTACATTGTATAAGTAACCTTTGCTTTTTGTCTTTTATTCTACATACAAACTTCATTGTACTTTGTATTTTCACTTCAATAAAATTATTCAACTCAATAACAACCTCCTACAAAAATGGTTTAGATGTGCAAATTTTGCTGACCGTTTCATACATTTTTAGAACTAATTGATTCTAAAGAATTTAAAACTAATAAAAATCATAATTATTTTCGACACTTCTTAGTGAAGTCCACACACATCCAAGCAATATGCTACGTTTCGCTGGAGGTTTAATTCAGCTCATCAGGCACATTAGATGTTGTGCTAAACAAAGGCTGAGTTTGAAAACTTGTATATATAATAAACTTATTGCAAATAATATTCGGACGTAATACAAGTCCCTAAGAAATAAAACTTACTTACTTAGCTGGCCCATTACAGAACATTTGTTCCATAGACCGAACTAAGAAAAGATCTTCAATTCTCTCTGTTTTTCGCTTCGCTTTCTGAAATACCGCGCCTTTTCATTTCTTCATCCACTTGTATGCTCCATCGAAGCTTATGCCTGACGATTCTGCGTGCACCGCCATGTGGCATGTATTCATACGCCTTTTTAGCGGGTTCATCATCGCTCATTCTTATGATATGGCCTAGCCAACGCAATCGTTGCATCTCGATACGTTTAACTATATTCATGTCTACTATATTCATGTATAGCTGATATAGCTCGTGGTTCATACGACGTCGATATTCAGCGTCAACGCAAATCGTCCCGTAGATCTTTCGAAGAATTTTCCTCTCAAACACACCAAGCACTGCATTATCTGCTTGCGCAAGTACCCATGCTTCGGAGTCATACATTAGCACGGGTAGTATCAGCGTTTTGTATAGTGTTATTTTGGTTTGACGAGATGTGGTTTCGTTTTTAAATTGCTTACTTAAACCTTAGTAGCATCTGTTGGCCAATACAATTCTTCTTCTTATTTCACAACTGATGTTGTTTGTAGTGTTTATGGCAGTCCCGAGGTAGACGAAGTCTTTAATTACCGACACCATCAAATTGGTCTTTTCGCCGTTTACCGCCAGACCCACTTTCGCAGATGCTGCTTCGACCTTCCTAAAGGTATCAGTTACTTCCTTTACTTATCGTCCCATGATGTCTATGTCATCAGCATAAGCAAGTAACATGTGGCTATTGGAGTAGATTGTGCCATTCTTTTTGACATTTGCATCTCGTATTACCTTTTCCAGCAAAATTTTGAATAGGTTAATCGAAAGGCTGTCTCCTTGTCAACTATCTTGTTGGCGATAGGGAGAAGACTTATGCCCCGGTTTTATACAGTTCGGCTGGTAGGCTAGCAGATCCTGCTGCCTTATTATTCTTCAGCCGGTTTATTGCTGTCTTTACCTCATCTTGGCCGGGTGGTATACATTCAATACCATCTTCTGGGATTGGATCTGTGGTATCTTCGTCGACTTCGCTACTATTGGATGCCAACAATTTGGAAAAATGCTGTTTCCATATTCTTAGCACACTATCTGTATCAGTTACCAGATTACCTTGCTGGTCTCTACAGGAGGATGCGCCAGTTTCAAAGCCATCAGTTTGATGTTTCACTCTTTGGTAGATTTTTCGGACTTCATTCTGTCTTCTGTACATCTCGATTTGATTTCATGTTGTTTGATCTGGAGACAGCCAGGTGCCCTTATGAATATCGAGATGCTTAAATCTGGTACTGCTAACTACCATGGTTTTTGCAGCTGCAAAGTCTATTAGCCTCATACCTGATGTTTCACTGTGGAGACTGAATTTACCGACTGTTGGCCCAAAAATATTCTCCTTTCCAATTTTGGCATCAAAATCTCCTAGTATAATTTTAATGTCATGGGCAGGGCAACGGTCATAAGTTTCTTCTAAGCGCTCGTAAAATATATCTTTGGTCTGTTCGTCCTTGTCTTAAGTGGGAGCATGAGCCAAATAAAGCTGATGTTGAAGAATTTAGCTTTTATTCGAATTGCAGCAAGTCTTTCATTCACTGGAGCTGGAGACCAAACTCATGGTGTTTAGGTGTTGTTTTGACGCGAACATTACAGGTGCAGATTCGCAGATTATGGTCCTCAAAACGTTTGCGGGGTTAGTCAACTTTAGAAGGTTTTTTTCTTTTTTTCATAGTAGGCTGTTTTTTTCTAGGGGAGGGTAACTAACCCGACGGCCAAACCCAAGTTTTTAACGTTCTTATGGGTGAACGCGAGTTACGTATCCGTACCCCACCGACCCCTACGCCACTGCAAACATAAACCACATTATGATGAAATACGAAATATCAAATATCAATAATGCAAGCAAACACAGCGAAAACTAGCGACAGCAACTGAATGTGCTTCCACTGGTTTTCGACTGAAAAACAAAATGCAAAATATGCTGAGTGGACATTTTCCACTCAGTAACTTCAAGTTCAATGTTATAAAATTAATTTAGTCTTAAGATAGAATTTGCTCAATAAAGAACTAAACTAAAGTTTATTCTTTTATTTAAACGAATAACTAGATTCTTAAGAATCCATAGTTACATCATATAACTGGCGCAGTCAAGGCGGTTTAATTCAAAAGAATTAAACTTCAACGAACTTACACATAAACTTACAAATAAATAAGCCGTTTTTAGTTTTGAGAAAAAGAAGATAAATACATACAACAATTTAGAATGTTAAATCTTCAAAAAGTAAATATTGCAAATAAAATGGAACAATTGAAAACTATAATTAAAATGCAAGAAGAAAAGAAACAACAAATTCAACAACGAAAAGTTAATGAACCCTCTGAACTGCAAGAACATTATGAATTAGTGAATTTATGTCCAAAAAGTATGTTAAATATAATAAAAAATAATACGACAAGACGCTACAAAAAATCTCAAAAGAAGCATACAAAACCAGAAGGCATATGGCATTATATGGAACTTCTCGCTAGACGAACAAATAAAAAACAGGAAAAGATGCAAAATTTTGAAAACAATTTCCAGAACAAAGTGTTACTATGGATGTGGCAAATAATGTTCTTAAATGATAAAGCTAACATAAAGTGTTAACGGTTTTTATTTTAAGCAAAAACAAACTATAAATACCAAAAAATTACATAAAACAAATTAAAAAACAAAAAAAAAAAAGGAAAAAGACTAAATTGAAAAATAAAAATAAACTCAAACAACTGATAAAAAAATTATATGAAAAATTATTATTAACAACAAAAATGTGCAAAAAACAGAGAAAATATCGTAGAAGAAACAGGTGACAAGAAGAGAGAAATATGCACTAAAAAAAAAAATTACAACATTATAAAACAAAAATGTAAAAAGAACTAAACCAACTTTTAAATGTATAAAAATACAGAAGAAAAAAATACAACAATGTTAACAGCAATTCCAACTACAACAAGAAATGGAACAGAAGTAACATCAAATGGAGCAAAAACGCAACAAGAACAGAAAAAACATCTAAAAACATGAATTCACTTTATAAGCCTAAACCTGGATTTGGAAAGAGTTCAAACAAAGAGGAAGATATATATCCAAGTATATAATAAGAATTAATATTAATTCAAATGTTATTAATAAAAAGAGAAAAAATACTATTATTATTAATCAATATTCGATAAATATGAAGAAAAATGGACAAGAAAAAACTTATCAAAAGTATAAATTAATCAAAATAATTGTAAATGTATTTGTTTACAGTACTATATATAAGTTTGTACTAATAGTTATATGTATTTACTAACTATGTAATATTTAATGATTACAATAGAACTAATTTTTTATGTGGAATTTAATTTTTCTATTAACCGTTACCACCATCTTAAGTATGGGTAACTTTCTATGGCTATATTAGTATATAATTCAAATAAAACCACAACAATTGAAAAAACAAACAAAAACAATAATGAAGAAAGTGAATGAATAAATGTTCACTTCCTATTGAAAAAAAGGCTAACAAAATACATAATTTTTATTCCTAAAGGTTCAATGTCAAATAGAGAAATATTCAAAATATTCAATTAAACTTGTCTAATTCTATTAAAAGTTGGGTGTATTCCTCCGAAGAGTGAAACCCCCTTTGACTTTTATTAAAGAAATAATGGAACCACAAATTTGAAACAAAGAAAAAACCTTATACAAAATGTGGAAATAGTTTTGATGAATTAGCAAAGTGAATTTTATATGAAAACCAGCAATAAAATCACAAGCAAAAATGTTTAATTTTTGGATAATATTAGTAAATTAAAAATTTAATATGAATACATATATTGAATAAATATATAATTTTTTCTAGAAATGAAAGTAAATAAAATTTTTTTTTTATAATAACTATTAAAGTTTGAATGCCAAATTGTATAATTTAAAACAAGAAACGGAACTAATATCATGACCTAAAACAGCACACTTTAATTTGTTAATGAAATTTATTCTTAAAATATAATAATAATAATAATAATAATAATATTTGTAATAAAAAATATATATACTCATAACAATAATAAACAACGATTAATAATAAAATAACAATAATATCAATAAACAATAAACTAAAATAAAAATTGTAATAACATAACATATCATTTAAATATTTCAATCCACTGTACCATTGTTTGAGGAAAACTTCTCATCCCTTGGGTCTGAAGATTCATGAGGATTTATTGTCAATTTTCGTTTTTTAGTACTTGTTTGGGACAAATTTCAAGCCTGAAGGTAGGAATACCAAACAAGAAAAATATCAGGGTACTTTTTAGCTGAAATACCCCCAACCAAAAACAATTTAATTGTTTTTGAGGTACCACTGATAATCGAAATTTCTGGGTTGATCCTCTTAAGAGTGACACCCAATTGGCTTCAATTATAGAATGCCAAATGACAATGAGAAGGAATAATCAAACATTGGGAATTGTGATTGGAGCTAAAAAATGTTTAATAAAAAATACATATAATGAAAAAATTATTAATACAATAATAAAATCGTAACACTGCTTAATAGAATTGTGTAAAATGATATAAATATAGGAAAAAACTTAAGAATAAAAAAAATTCAAAAAAGTAATGATGCCATAAATAAAAATATAATGTTTCTATTTAGTAGACAAAAGAATTATGCAAAAATTGTGAAAAGTCTCTAAAGAAAAAATATAAAAGTCACAAGAAAAAAAAAAATCTTGAATTGGCTTGAAACAATGTTAAATGAAAATTTTGTTATCTATTTATATACCTACATATACAAAACGGTAACGATATCAAACAAACAATAAATAAAGAGTCACAAGAAATTATGGAACTTGAATTGACCAAAAATTAATAAAAATAGGATCATGTATAAATGAAATGAGTAAAATACTCTATTTTATAAAATAGATTAATTCAATATAGACTTTTATAAGTTAAGCCTGTTAAAAATGGGTGTACTACTATATAACAATAACTGTTTAATATTTTCAATAAAAATACCCATAAACTATACAAAACACATTGTCAAAATAATTGTCCCTATACCTAACCATAACTTTTACGAAATAGAAGATAAACAAGAAATGTTTGTAAATATTAATAATATATCCTATACTTATGATGAAGATAAAACACTAAAAGATCTAGTACTATCAAAGAATTGTATATTTAAAGGAAATTGTAACTTAATTTTTAACAATAACACTTCATTTGAATTATTTGACGATGAAACTATTATTATTAAAAATGCTCGCAACATGAAAATTAACAATAGCTGTAACCAAAATACGAGCAATATATTAAATGGAAATAACATTTTAATGTTCTCAAATTGTAAGATTACTATACAAAATGAAAATTTTTCGAATCTAAAAGAAAACTACTTCGAGAAAATACCAGATTATAATACATACAGCAACAAAGAGTTTACAACTAAAATTACATTTAACGATATTGTCCTTAGCAATACTAAAAATATTGAAAAGATCGAAGAACTAAAACAACATCAACATATCTCATATTCCCTAATCATGGTTATGTTTGTAGTGACGGTAACCGGTATGACAGTAATAATTTATATATTCAAAGGAAAATCAGTAAATATAAAAATTAACGAAACGATTCAGGAGAATCCTTTGACAAGAGGGGGAGGAGTTACGTATCCGTACCCCACCGACCCCTACGCCACTGCAAACATAAACCACATTATGATGAAATACGAAATATCAAATATCAATAATGCAAGCAAACACAGCGAAAACTAGCGACAGCAACTGAATGTGCTTCCACTGGTTTTCGACTGAAAAACAAAATGCAAAATATGCTGAGTGGACATTTTCCACTCAGTAACTTCAAGTTCAATGTTATAAAATTAATTTAGTCTTAAGATAGAATTTGCTCAATAAAGAACTAAACTAAAGTTTATTCTTTTATTTAAACGAATAACTAGATTCTTAAGAATCCATAGTTACATCATATAACTCGCGCGGCACTCAAAAGTTTCAGTACATTTCACCCGCTAAAAACTATCTGCAAGCAATTGCAAACTTCTTTTCTCTCATAAGCTCACACCTTATTTAAAATTTCGCGCTTATCGGACTATGATTGCGACCTAAAAAGTAAATAAAAATTCGGATAAAAAATTTGTTTTTGTTTTAACAATAGCGATCTATTCTGATGTGAAACCGACCTCCATAGCAAATTTAGTGACGATCGGTCCATAATTGCGGACTGGGGTTTGATAACAATTTATAATGGACAGACAGACACACGGACGGACGGACACACATTGCTATATCGCTTCATTTCGTCGAGATATGAAAAATGGTATATAACGTTAGGGATTAGGGGGGGTTAGGGGTCCACTTTGTGGAGTAGGGTATAAAAATGTAGGTGTTCTCACACAAGACCAGAAGTTCTTCCCGTTGAACGCCATTATTTTTTTTATTTAGAAGACCAGTGATCTATTCATAGCACCACGACCCCTCCTAATACCCACCTAGTTTTTTGTGCAAAAAATACCCATCTTTAAACCATCATGTTGCCAAATGTACTACTGCAAATCAACCATAGATGAGATGACCCACTACAACAGCTATGTATGTACATACTACTTCAACAATGGCACATCCTGACGAACTTGTTGCCAGCTTATTGGGTACCATCTTGTTCGACATTTGTTGGAGTGCAGAAATGCAAGATTGTGGCTAAAAAGTAAAACGATAACTAGACAGAAGACAAGAAAAGACTAAAGAAGACTGGAATGCAGAACGACAAAAACAAAGGACTGCAGCAACAACATCAACATTAAATTGAAATCAAGTCCACAGGACATCATTGAATAGGAGATATTCTTTAACGCCAAAAACAAGATTTTTATGGAATGTTGGCTTCCTTCTTTGTGCGAACTAAACCAGTTGCTCGAGAGAGAATAACAATTAAAGATTGTGTGAAGGGGAGAGCAGTTCCTCAGGGGAGCTGGAGAGAGTATTAGTTCATTATTTGTGTATTTTTGTTATTAGTTATGCAAATATCAAACAATCCGATTTCTTTTGGGACCAAATGATGAGTTTCCTTTTCCTGTACCCAAACGTTGTTGTTGTGCTATTACTCCACTATTCCCTGTTGGTTTCATATTTCTCTTCTTTCCTTTAAATGTTCCCATCAATGCAATGAATTGTAATGGTAGTTTAGATGTTAATGTTTGCTCTTGATGTGTCTTGCTGGACTTTGACAAACATTTTACAAATGACTTTGGCACAAAATGTAATTTTTGAAAATGGAAGAAAAAATAAACAGAAATAACTCCATAGCTCTGTTGCAACTCTCATAAGAATGGTACATATTTAACAGCAGTCATTACAATTTTATGAGACAGAGAGTTAAACAATGTTGTTATTGTCGTTGTTCTCTCTGTATGCGTCAGTTGATTTTTTTTTAAATAATGAAGAAGGATTTGTTTTAAGATGTTATCGTTATTTATATTCTACATCAATCATAAATAAGTAAACGACAAGGAACATAATTCAAAGAATTCATACGTAACCATGTACGAAAGAAGAAGATACTGAAGTTCATTGTTAATAGGGGCGAAGACATTTTTTAAAATAGTTGAAGCAATTTACGCATCGAACATACTAATTTATGATAACACATATTGATTTGCTGTGAATAAATGTCATGATCTTTTAGGACGGAAGACCTACTGGTTTCTATGTGAAGTCTTTATGGTCTCATATAGGGAGGCCTATGGGAAGACCAACTGTTTTTCGATCAGTTTACCTCATGGTCTTCTACAAGGAGAATTTCTGGTTATCTTGGAGGTCTTTCGGTCTTCTAAGGAAATGTCTCATGTTCTTTTAGGAGGAGTCCTACTGGGCCTCTAGGGAAGACCTACTTGTCCCATATGAAAAGACCTACGGGGTTTCAATGAAAGGATAAACTGACGATCTACGAGAACACCTACAAGTCATTTTGTCTTGTGTGACAAAACATCTTCTGGTTTTATATGAGACCAACATGGATTCTATAAGTAGAGCTAATTTCCCCTATGAGAAACCCTACGGATCTTCTATGTGGATACTTCATTTCCTTCTATGATCTGACCTGCTGGTCTACAATGAAAATTCCTACAGGTTATCTATGAGATGACATACATGTCGTCTGTAAAGAGACCTAAGTCTCTTTTATGACACTACCTACGGGTCTTTTATGAGAAGATTTACCGGTCTTTTATGAGAAGAATCTTTAAAGAGGTAACTTAATGGTGTCCTTTGGGAAGACCTTTGGGTCTTCCAATAGAGGATCTTTGGGTCTTTAGTAAGAAAACCTTGTCTTCTATGAAAAAAAATCATTGGATCTTCTATGAGAAGCCCTCGTGTCTTCAAGAGAAGACCTACGAATCTTTTATGAGAATACTTGCTTTCGTTCTACAAGAAAGCCTTCTGATTTTCTTTATAAAGACTTTATAGTCTGCTATATGATGACCTACTTGCCACATATAAGAAGGCCTTTAAGCCTAATGATAAACTATCTACTGGCCTCATATGAGGAGACCTTCTATGTCTCCTATAAGAAGATTCACTGGCGTTCTACTAGAAGGCTATCTGGTCTTCTCAAAAAGATCTGGATGTATTCTGATAGAGGATCTGGACGTCTTTTTATGAAAGATCTAGAAATTTCTTCTCATAGAAGACCTGAAAATCTTCTTAAAAAATGACCTAGAGGTCTTCTCATAGAAAATATGTAGGTCTTCTCATAGAAAAGCAGGACGCTTCTCATAGAAAACCTGGACGTCTGCTCATAGAAAACCTGGACGTCTTATCATAGAAAAATTGTAGGTCTTCTCATAGCAGATTTGGGGCCTTCTCATAGAAAACGAACTGGAAGTTTTCCCATAGAAGGCGAAATTGAGGTCTTCTCATAGAAGACCTGGAGGTCTGCTCATAGAAGTCCTGCAGGTATTCTGCAGAACGTTTCATACAAGACCCGGAGGCCTTCTCATAGGAGTCATCCTCTTATAAAAGTCTTGGAGGTTTTGTCATTGAAGGCATATCAGACTCGAAGGTTTTTTCATAAAAGACTGAACGTTTTCTCCTAGATGACTCGGAGGTCGTATCATAGAAGATCTGGAGGTCTTCTCGTAGAAGACCTTGAAGACTCCCCAAAAAATACCACTGCTAGGCCTTTGGATCATCTATGAAATGGCCTTCGGGTCTTCTATGAGAAGGCCTCCAAGTCTTATGGAGAAGAACTTCGCTTCTTTTATGAGAATACTTCCGAGTCTTCTAGGAGAAGAGCACCAAGTCTGCTAGGAGAAGATCACCGGCTCATCTATAAGAAGACCTTCGAGTTTCCTATGAGAAGACCTCAGGGGATTCTATGAAAAGTTTTCCACAAAACCTCCAGGTCTTCTCATAACAGACGTCTAGTTCTTCTTATTATAGATGACCTCCAGGTCGTCTTCTTTCAGATCACCGAGTCTTCAATGAGAAGACCTTTGAGAAAACCTCCGGAGGTTCTACGTAAAGTTCTCCAAAAAACCTCCAGGTCTTCTCTTAACAGACGTCTAGTTCTTCTTATTATAGATGACCCACGGGTCGTCTTCTAGTAGAAGACATCCATGTCTTCTATGAGAAGAATCCAGGTCTTGTACGAGAATACCTTCAGGTCTACTTCGAGGAGACTTCCAGGACTTTTTCGAAAAGAACTCCATGTCTGAGAAGACATCCAGCTCCTCTCCAGGTCTTCCATGAGAAAATATCTGGGTCTTCCATGAAAAGACCTCGTCATACAAGACCCGGAGGCCTTCTCCTAGGAGTCATCCACTTATAAAAGTCTTGGAGGTTTTCTCATTGAATACATAGCAGACTCGAAGGTTTTTTCATAAAAGAACCGAACGTTTTCTGCTATATGACTCGGAGGTCTTCTCATAGAAGACCTAGAAGACTCCGCAAAAAATACCAGTGGGTAGGCCTTTGGATCATCTATGAAATGGCCTTCGGGTCTTCTATGAGAAGGCCTCCAAGTCTTATGGAGAAGAACTTCGCGTCTTTTATGAGAATACCTCTGAGTCTTCTAGGAGAAGACCACCAAGTCTGCTAGGAGAAGATCACCCAGTCTTTTATGAGAAGACCTTCGAGTGCTTCTATGAAAAGTTCTCCAGAAAACCTCCAGGTCTTCTCTTAACAGACGTCTCGTTCTTCTTATTATAGATGACCTCCAGGTCGTCTTCTATTACAAGACATCCAGGTCTTCTATGAGAAGCAATCCATGTCTTGTACGAGAATACCTTCAGGTCTTCTTCGAGGAGACCCCCAGGACTTATTCCAAAAGGCCACCATTTCTGTTTTCTATGAGAATCCTCCAGGTCTTCCATGAGAAGAAATCCGGGTCTTCTTTGAGAAGACCTCGTCTATGCGAACAACTCCTGGTCTTATATAAGGGAACCTCTGGGTATTCTATGAGAAGACCTCAAGTTATTCTATGAAAAGTCATTCAGGTCGTCTATAAGAAGATCTCCAAGTGTTCTAAGACGAGACTTTCAGGTCTTCTTTAAGAAGAACTCCAAAACAACAAGGAGTCTTCTATGTGATGGGTGCTTCTATGAGGAGGTGGTGCTCAATTAGAATACCTCTAGGTTTTGTATGTGAAAACCTACAAGTTATTCTATGAAAAGTCATTCAGGTCGTCTATAAGAAGATCTCCAAGTGTTCTAAGACGAGACTTTCAGGTCTTCTTTAAGAAGAACTCCAAAACAACAAGGAGTCTTCTATGTGATGGGTGCTTCTATGAGGAGGTGGTGCTCAATTAGAATACCTCTAGGTTTTGTATGTGAAAACCTACAGGTCTTTTATGGGAATACCATCAGATACCCTATAATAATACCTACAGGCCATCGATGAAGACCTCCAGATCTTCTATGAGAAGACCTCCAGATGATATTGTATTCAGGTCGTCTATGAGAAGACCTCCAAGTTTTCTAGGAGAAGACTTTCAGGTCTTTAAGAAGAACTCGCAAACAACAAGGTATCTTCTATGTGATGGGAGCTTCTATGAGGAAGTGGTGTACAATTAGAAGACCTCCAGGTTTTCTATGTGAAAACATACAGATCTTTTGGGGGAAGACCATCAGGTAGTCTATGAGAATACCATTAGGAACCCTATGATAAGACCTACAGGTCATCTATGAGAAGACCTTCAGTTCTCCAGTGAGAACACCTGCTGGTCATATGTAGACGACCTTCAGGTTTTCTTTGAGAAGACCTCCATGTCTTCTATGAGAAGACCTTCAGATGATATTATATTAGAAGAGTTCTAGATATTCTATAAAAACACCTCCCGTTGTTCTATGTGTGGATCTCCATGTCTTCTATGAGCGGATCTGCATGTCTTCTTTGAGAAGAGCTCATCTCTTTTAGGAAAAGAACTCCAAATCTTCTAAACATGATTGAGAATACCTCCAAGTCTATTATGAGAAGATCTGCTGGGTTTCTCTGGGAAGACCTCCATGTCTATGAAAATATATTTGGGTCGTCTATGAGAACCTCCAGGTCTTCTGTGAGAAGACACCCAGGTCGTATATGAAAAGTCCTCTAGATCTTTTTTGAGAAGACTTCCAGGCCTTCTACGGTACATTTCAGAAGAAAATTTACTTGCCTTATACGTATTGGTCTTCTATAGAAGAGATCTACTTGTCTTCTATTAGAAGGCCTCCAGATCTTAGAGGAAGTCATTTCCAGGTCTTCTATGAGATGACTTACATGTAGGGTTTTTCTTTTCCCGGACTCTATCGTTCTCCGGGAAATTGGGAAATATTTTTCAATCCCGGGAATTCCCGCTCATATATACTATAATGTTAAATCACAGTACAAAGACAAGAAAGAGGTAATACCGAGGGAGAACATGTGACTAAGTGAATTATAGCTCTTCAATTGGTTTTCTGTCTTCAGGGATTATCTGATTGAAAATAGGTTATATCAAAGATTTTAATATTATCCATACATTATTGCTTATAATTTTTTTCCTTAGTTATGATTTATATTTCTACGGTTTCAAGTACTAGTTTTGTTTTGTTAACACACTATTTTCAGGCAAAACTCAAAATGTAAATGTTTGAAACTCGTCAAATTTCCCTTTATTTAGAGTTTTAATTTAATTTCTGGATTTCTTTCTAAAAAATTTCGAAATATTACAAATAACAACAAGTATTCTGGAGCTCTTGAGAAAATAGACAATTCATTTAAATAACGGATGATCCAACTAGAGGTACTTTTTTCAATAGCCTTTTATTGACTGATCACGTGGGAGTCGTGTCATGCTGCCATGTTGTTTTTGTTTAGTATTGTTTGGCATTTTATCGTGGAAAGTCATACGACTGAACAATGTTTGCAAATCGTCCAACTTTATTATGAAAATTCATGTTTTGGAGGAATGTGTTTCGAGCCAAGTTTTGTTCAGCGATGAGTCCCATTTCTGGCTTAATGGGAATGTTAACAAGGAAAGTAGCCGCATTTGGCTTAAGAGAAACCTAAAGAGGTTCAAGAGGTGTCACTTCGTCCAGAAAAAAACAACTGTTTCATGTGGTTTGCCCGCTGGTGGAATCATCGGTCCATATTTCTTCAAAAATTATGTCGGTGAGAACGTAACCTTGAATGGCAACCATGATAGCCGACTATTTGATGCCTGAAAATGAAGCTTGTGATCTCGGCGACATTTTGGTTTCAACAAGGCCCCACATGGCATCAATCAATCGATTTATTGAGGGAACGCTTCGATGAGCAGACAATTTCAGGTTTTGGGCCACTAAGATCGTGTGACATAACACCTTCAAATTGTGTGTTTTTCTTCTACTTTCATTTTCTTGTCGACATTAGCATACCACACAATTTTTATTGGATCAGCCTCTAGTAAGGACTACTGTAAACTAGAAGAAATTACAACATTATTAGAATTATCTTGCTTGGTATGTGTCCTCCGGTATCGGTATCGAAAAGTCCTCTTAATATTGAAAGCAATGTCCATATTAGGTCGGACAGTAAGCCCAGCTGACAACAAATTTAAATAAATGTTGAATGATATTTGCTAGGTATGTTTGAATATATCCTTCTTACATCCCGTTTTTAGTATATAAAATTTCCCGGGAATTCCCGGGATTGGCAGCGGGATTGCGGGATCGAAAAATGACCGGCAAATGCGGGAATTCCCGTCCCGGGATTTCCCGATGAAAACCCCTCCTTACATGTCTTCGTTGAGATATCGTGTGTGTTTTTAATTACAAAACCTTTAAGATAAAGCCTATTCTTTCCAAATATGTCTTTTTCCAAACAGCTCCATGCTAAGACAGTTAACATTACTCTGACTGATTTACGTGTCCCCTGGGTAACTCATAAAGATGCCATCACTAAATCCTTGAGACCGACCCCATAAAGCAAAAGCATTTGTGGTGTGTGTTTATTTTAAATGCACGTCCGACACAAAAGGCTTCAAAATGTATCTCCGTACTTGGCCAGCATCTCTAGATAAGTTTGGATTGCCCAGGACACTACTTTTTTCTATTTACAATTCTTTTGTCTAGTCAGAAGTGATGTTGCTCCTGCTGGTGCCGGCGTTGTCTTCAGTGTATGTTAGTCCAGTTTTTTGTTGCTGTTGTTTTTTTCTCATTTTACTGTGGTCATGCCAGGAGCCTGTGTCCAATGTCCTGTATAATTAACCACGTTAACTGGACATACTGAGTTTATGGTAAAATACTACTCGTCTCCAATAGTAAATTTCCTAGTGATCATCTGAATTTTTTGCCGGTTTTGCCATAGTTTACGACAAAGATAGACCCTAACAAACGAAAGCACACACACACAGTCACAAAACGGGTGAACACATATCTCTTTTAATCCTCACCCTCTTCTTTATTCGTAACAAGTTCTAAATGATTTTTACAGAATTTTATATGTCCCACCATGTCCACCTAGAACAGCAAACCAAAGAACATAAAGCTGTCATCATCTGCGAAACAGGATTCTTTGCAGGCTAGCAGACAGGCTTTCGTGGCACAGAAAATATGTTATGCTATCCTCTGCTTATGATATTGTTTATGGGCTTATTTACAGTTGTAACGTGAAAACAAGACCGCCATCCCAAAAGCAAATCTTCTTGCTTATTGGTTTACCCTCTTCTTGTTTTTTTTCGTTGTCATCTAACGGGAAATGTAAATGAGACGAAGGATTTTTTTCTTGTTTTTGATCAGATATCAAATGAAAGCGGAAAACAATTTTGTATTAATTTCAATATCTTATCACTGAAATGAATTGAATTTGTATCCGTATTTATCCAAAGGTTCGGCAGTGACGAGGGTTTAACGACTTGGGGTCATGACATGTCCTTTGAAATTTCATTAAAGATGTGGGCTTCATCTTAATCTGCATAAAGGTTATTGACAATAGCTATAATTGCAATTTAAGAGATAATGGAGATGTTCTGCAAAAGCTATAGGTATTTTCCAAGAAAAAAACCTGTTATTCTCACAGTTGACATGAAAACCAGTAAGTGTCCTTTTGGTAGACATTTAGGTAATTGGATAGAGGCTTATATAGTCTTCTCATGGAATATTTCTCATAGAAGTCCTGGTATCCACAATTGCAGAGATGAAGTTAATGAGCAGCATGTGTTTAGAAAGCTATTTTAAATTCGGGTTATAGAACAAAGAACCAGTTATGAATTATCTAAATAAATAAACATTCTAGAGAGTGGGAGCCTAAGGGCGGAATTCAGGAACGTAGTCAGAAATGCATATCGATAATTGACAAAATTTGATTGCTACTTCAGTGGCGGAATTGTAGAACTTTCGTAACTTTGGTATTTAATAAGAAGGTCCATTGATATTGCCTTTGGACTTTATGTAAACAGAAGTACAGCTTCCGTTTTGGTTATTTCGTAGTTCTTCAATTTCCCAAACAGAACAGATTGTTGGGTCCTTTTCACTTCCCCCACCCTGGATGAATATTAAACACCACTTGACATTATTATTGTTGTTGTTGATAAATGTCCTTTCCCATTTGTTGGAGCAATAGGAGAGCAGTGTATAAACAATTTTTCCAAAATATTTTTATTTTTCACTTAGTTGTCCTCTGCTTTTTTACTCAATTTTGCAGGCTCCTCGACAATAATTTTTGTTTCACTTTGGCTTCTGCATAAAGTGTTTAAATCAAGAAGAAAATTTCAAAGTTTATGAAATATTTTCATGCATATTTTTTCATGGATTATTTGTGTGTGTGTGTTGTTTTTCCGTTCTTTTCTTGCTACGTTTCGTATTCCGAAAAGAAAGCAAGAAAAACACATAAATCTAAATAAGCAAGTGCTTGCCATGGTTTCCCGAGTGTTTGTTGAAAATTGGAATATGGAGAATGTTGTAATAAAGAACAAGTAAAGGCGCACATATTCACAGAGTAGAACCTGTGGAGGGCGAGTAAAGAAGGGTGGTGAACAGTGTTTAAAGTAATATTTAAAAAAGTAAATGAGCCAATACCTTTTTTGCGAGGACTTCGGAGCAGGGTTTCGGAGTCGGAGTCGAGCACTTTTGCTGGAGTCGGAGTAAGAGTCTGAGTCAAAAAAAAAAAAAAAAATAAATAAATAACTTGACTCCGACTCCGGGCAATTTTTTCTACATTATAGAAAAATAACATTAAATTCGGGACACCAAAGTTTTTCAAAAAATCATTAATTATTTTAAAACAAAACAAGTAAGAAAAGTCTAAAGTCGGACGGAGCCGACCATGGGATACCCTATACTACTATCCCTGGACAATCGCTCTCCACAGAACTTCTTTTCAATGATTGTGAAAATTTAATTAGCAACAAGTAAGAAAAGTCTATAGTCGGCCGGAGCCGACCATGGGATACCCTATACTACTATCCCTGGACAATCGCTCTCCACAGAACTTCTTTTCAATGATTGTAAAATTTAATTATCAAATATCAGAGATGTAATGTATAATGCTTATGGCCAAAACCAAAAAGGTATCTAGCATGACAAAGACATTTTTGTAGCAGGACAGGAAAATTTAGTTTACACAAACTAAAATGTAATGAAACCCACTTATGTAGTACTACTACTTCCGTTGTTCAACCGCTACGTTATTGTAATTTTTACCAATTTTACACAAAAGTTTAAGTCCATTTAACCCGCTAAGTATTATCTTATCTTCACGTTGGTTTGTACGCTTCTTCTTCATCATAAACTCAAACTTTGTTCAACATTTTGCGGGTTATTATTTTGACTTACAGAGCCGCTACAAAATTGGTTAAAATTTTGTTTTTGGTCCATTTCATTCCCTGAACATTTCACGATCATCAGCAAAAACTAATCATTTCTATTCTGGCCCGAAACCAACCTCCTTAAAAAATTCGTTACAATCGGTCCATAATTGCGGCCTTAAGCTTGTTTACAATTTTTAATGGACAGACGGACGGACGGACGGAAACACATCTCAAAATCGCTTTATCTCGTCGAGATATGAAGATTGGTATAACACATTGGGGGTCTCCGACGAATATTTCGCGGTGTTACATGAATTTTTACCAAAACAAACTTATAATACCATTTTCCACATTGTGGTATAGGGTTTAAATATAAGAAAACAATTAAGCAAACGTGATATCTACTATCCTTTGAAGTCAAATCTTTTCATCTCTATTTTGATTACAAAATGCATGTTGCTTTAATTTTTTGCAAGCAAAAGTAAAGTTCTATGATATTCGAATTAGAATTGGGCATTTAACGTCTTCTGTACAAGTTCTACAAGTTCTCTGTCAGAAGACCTACTGGTCTTCTCAAAAAGGTCTATTTTGGAGAGCTTTTATATAAAATAGCAGACCCCGGTCCGCGTTGCTGGCCCGTCGTAATGATCTTTAATGACAATTTTTATGGACTTTATGCTTGACAATTCAAAAATAGGTATTTTCTACCTTACTTCTTTGGTAAATTGCCAAACCGAGGATGATTTTAAATTTATCAACATATTTTGACTGTAACCTTTCTTTTCTCTCACAGACTTTGTCGAATTTGTTGGACCATTGATGCTGTTTAGGATTTATTATCGTCCATGTCCCCTGTCTTTATCCTAAAGCGATCTAATTATAAAAGTTAAGTTAAAAGTTAGTTTTTCATGGCTGATGGGCCGTTGAACCTCACCATTTAAGGAAATTTGTAAATATATCGTATTTCTTGACCGGGAGCGCAACAGCCGCTCTGTAGAAAATTAATTTGCAAGCCGATGCACTCATAAGTATAGCAAATATAACGATTATAAAACAAACGAAATTGTCTACAAATTTATAGCATTTTGGACAATGGAAGATTCCTGAGAATTTTTGTGAAAATTGCATGAAATTTGGTTCATTAGTTTTGAAAAAAAAAAAAAATGTATTGAAAAGAGTGGGAGTGATCATTACTTTTTACGATATAAAGTATTTAAAAAGTGGGTGTGGCCCGCTATTTTGGCTACAAATATGTACCTAGGGTACAAACAACCCCATTGCCTCCCAAAATTTATGCTGAAACTTATATATGTAATCATAAGTTTGACTTATAGATATAGCGTTTAAAAGAAAGGCGTGGGGGAAATTCATAAAATAAACATAACAACGGTAATCAATGAGCTTTTGCTGCATACTTAATGGAAACTTTTCAATAGTATTGGTGATATAACATATTAAAAAACAGGCTTGGTCGGATCTTTAGGCCCCAAAGATGTACCTAGATTGTAAATTAATCCATAAATTTTTGACCGATACATGCGTAAGTTTTGCAAAAATAGCGTTTTTTTTTAAATATCGCATAGGGGAGTTATCCCGCCCCATCTGGAATTCAATAAAATCTGTACATTCCCTGATAATTTCAGGAAAATCGGTTCAGTTGAAAAAAGTGGGCGTGATAAAATTTTTATTCCATAAAAAGCTATGTTGGGTTATGACGGCATTTGATTTTTATTCATAAATTCAAGGAAATATGTATCCTATTTTCACCGGAGGACATTCCCTGACAATTTTAGGAAAATCGGTTTAGTAGTTTTGTAGATGTAACATAAAGAAAAAGTGGTCGTGGTCAAGTCTTTGGGTCCACGATTGTCTCACTAATTAATTTCCAAACCGATACATTTCTTTGTTTTGAACTGTTTAGGACGATCTTTGAAGAAGATGCACATTAAGCAATTGTCAGTTTGACGAAGAGAGAAGGTACTGAGCAAAGTGTTTCTATTTTCCTCGACTCTCTCTCCTATAAACTGACAATAGCCGCGAACAAATTAGGCAACTATAAATCGGGACTAAGATATATTTTTTAAACAAATAACACGTTTTGCGATGTAAATAAAAATATTTGGTAGCATGGTTGAGCAATATAATATCATAAAGCCCCTATTTGTTTCATAATGGATGGTTTCCTGCAATTCTTGTTTTCACCACTGAACACGATATTTCACTCAAGCAATTGAACATGAAGGAAGGAATGCCATCGTAGGAATTTGAATTTAATGCTGAATATAGTGCTTTTATAAATTTGCGTTTTAATCAATTAACCTATTTTGAGCAGAGGGATCCGATCGCTATCTGCTTTTTTTCTGACTTCTCTGTTTAACGTGATCTTCCGAATTCTACTTGCATTGCAAGTTCGGAATTAGATGCAATGGCTCTGGTAACTGTTGTCGATTACTTCGTCACCCTATATTTACTTCCGACGTGAATAACATAGTCAAATTAATATCACAAACTAATTAACGTTTAATAAGTATTTACCTACTTATGTCGCCTGATAAAGAATATTTGTCAAATAATCCGAACAAAAAATATCCAGTACCTCGGATATCTTGTTTTTTCTTTAAAATTTTGAATATCATCCTTTTTCGATGTACAGACATACAGTGTACCAACAGTACCAGTGTACATATGTATGTATTTGGCCATTTGTAATTGCCTTCCAGCTCTGCGGGTACTAAACTGATTGAATTCATACGCCATTTCAGTGGGGACATCATGTTTTAATATCATGACTTGATCTGAACAGTATCAATATACAGCTTAAATTTTATACCGCATAAATCGGAAGTTGATCATTCGAATATGTTTTTACTTACAGTTTAAAGGTATACTTACATATATGCCATAACCTCACTTTCAATAAAATTACCTCGGAGCTCTTGATTTTTCAAATAACCCACCAATTTGTGGATTTGTACCTTTTTCCTCAAAACTATGGAAACCACTTTCGGCGTTGTCATCTTCATCTTTTCAATCGGAATCTGACCGAATCCTTTTAACCCTTTTCGCTGTTAATTTCCTAAAAAGACGCTTGAAAATAAACGAAAATCCATTTGATTCGGAATAAAAAATTCTATACAACTTTCAAAAATTGACAAAACAGAGGCGTGCAATGGAGCCTCACAGTTGGTGCATATACAATCTTCGCCAAAAACTGTCCAAATAAGTGTCAAGGTATACTCAAAACGCGAAGCTCGATAGAAATTTCTGGAAAAGTTGACTTTCTTGAAAAAATATTTTTGCAAATTTTTCGCAAATTTTCGCGATTTTTTTAGGTTTTATCCTTTTCTGCCATGAGACCTTCCCGAATTGGTGAGAATTGTCAAAATCTGTTCAGCCGTTCTTGAGTTATAAGCGTAGTAACTAACATCATCCTTTTTTATATATGTATATAGATTAGATAAAATCTTAATTATTAGATGATTCTATAAAAATGTGGAAAGGACATCAGAATCTTGAAATTCATCGATCGATTTTATTTGTCATATCGTCGGTGTCATGCTTAAGTGTTCCATATTCAATTTTTGACATTTTGATTTAAAGGTACCTTCCAAGGTTTTCGACCCTGCTCTTTCTGAATTTCTAGTCGGTCCATATCCACTTTCGACGCCTGGCTTATGGAACAAAATAACTTTCAACTTTTTTGTTCCATATCCATACCGTTTGTCATATGGAAAAAAAAGACAAAAACGAATTTTTCCTCATGAAAAATGATGGATGGCGTTTGGAACAAAAAATTGCCCAATTTTGTCGAGTTACTAACAATGCGGGTATGGAACAAGCTGTTTTAAAGGACTAGGTTTCAAAACTGAAGAAGAATAGTTTTTAAATCTAAATATTTTTAAATGTTGTATTGTTGTATGAAACTAAAATTTATTTTTGCTTACAAAATTACATGTAACATAATAAAAATATCAGAAAATGTATTCCATAGCCACTACCAGTAGTTCGAAGAACGATTATTGAATTTTTCTAACAGATATATACCCTTCTTAACATTATCATTTAATTTATCATTATTTTAAAGCCTCCAAATTTGTTTATTTTGCATTAATGCGTTAACACCAGTAGTGCAGAGCAAAAAACCCAATTTTAATTAATTTTTTTGAGACACTTTCGGTAATTTTTTTTGAAAGCACTTCACATAACGGAGATGGAACACAATTGATCAAAAGTTTGTTTATTAAAATGTGACATAACGTGTTCCATGTGACACAAATTGCCAAAAACATGGAAAAACATCCTATGGAACAAATCAACAACCTTTTGCAATTATAAAAATTGGCTATAACTTCTAGACTGTGACAGATATCTGACTAAAATAAACTCCTGATATATTCTTTGAGTTTAGTTAGGTAGAACTGAGCTCTTTAAGTATTGTATTTTTGCACCACATCTAGCCTGTATGGACTCAAGCATTAGCTTGAGTTTTTCTCGAATCAAACAAATGGCGTATGGAACACTTAAGCATGACACCGACGATATTTTGTTGGCCCGTTTTATAACAAAAACGTCAGGTTTTTTAAGCCAAACATTAATATTTTGACTCTTACTGTCCACCATTTCCGTAAAATCTAATATTTTTTACAACATCGATCGATGACTGACTAGATTTTGATGTTCTTGATAAGTCCACAAAAATATATGTCAATCGGTTTAGTTTTCGAGTTGGCACCGCAAAACGCTTTTATAAAAAGAGGGTTTTCGTAAACGACTATTTGCCACAAAACTTCGTGATATTTTTCAAATTAAAATTTGTTATTTGTTATGTTCTTTCAGATGAAGAAAATCTAAAAAAAGTTTCATATCATTCTTGGATAAAATTCATGAAAAATGCTTTTTAAGGCTCTCGAAGCATTCTAAAATGTTAGCTTACATCCATTTTAAAACCTTTTCATGAATTGCCTATAATTTTTACCGCATGCAGTTTTTATAATTTCATTATACCCTATACCACAATGTGGAAAAGGGTATTATAAGTTTGTTTTTGCAAAAATTCATGTAACACCGCGAAATATTCGTCGGAGACCCCCCATGTGGTATACCAATCTTCATATCTCGACGAGATAAAGCGATTTTGAGATGTGTGTCTGTCCGTCCGTCCGTCCGTCTGTCCATTATAAATTGTAAACACGCTCCAGGCCGCAATTATGGACCGATCGTCACGAAATTTTGTATGGAGGTCGGGTTCATATCAGAATAGATCCCTATTCTTATTGGTGATGATCGAGAAATATTAAGCGGGTGAAATGGACCAAAAACAAAATTTTTATCCGATTTTGTAGCGGCTCTGTATGTCGCAATTATAGCCCGATCGCCTCGAAATTTTAAATAATGTAAGATTATATGACAAAGAAGGAGCTTGCAATTTGAGATGGTGATCGGATGATGTTTAGAGGGTTAAATGGACCACAACTTTTGTGTGAAAATTGTGAAAAATTGTAATATACAGCTTATATCTTTATTCCTGGAAGTGACATTCCGGACAAGTGAGATATACTTGAAAGTGGAACGCTTGACCTTTCAATTGATGGCAATTATGTTGGTGTGCATGATCAGATAACAGAGTTACAGCCTAATATATTCCGTTATTTGTTTGTAGTGTAATAATAAACTCGCTAGAATTCGCAATTATACATCAATAGTCACGAAATTTTGCACCGGATAAGAGTATAGGTCGAAAAAGATGCCTACAATTTTGAATGATGATCTGATATTCTTTAGCGGGTGAAATGGGCCATTACTTTTGTATGAAAAATTTTAAAATGTTTTTTTTGTCGATATTTGAATTCCTTTTGCGAAATATACATGTCCTCGTATATTTCGCAAAGTAGCCTACATATGGGAACAAACTACTGACCTTTCCTCTAATGTAAATTGCAATAACGGGCCTACTGCCTAATATATAATGGGTACTGTGTAGAGAACCACATTTTTATCCCATGCTACTTATTGTCTCTCCAAAAGTTTATGTAACACCACGAAATATTCGTCCTAGACCCCTTATTTTGTATGCCAAAATTCATATCTGGACGAGATCAAGCGATTTAGGGATGTGTGTCCGTCTATTAAAAATTGTAAACAAGCTTAAGGCCGCAATTATGGACCGAATGTAACGAATTTTTTAAGGAGGTTGGGTTCGGGCCAGGCGAGATATGATTAGTTTTTGCTGATGATCGTGAAATGTTCAGGGGATGAAATGGACAAAAAACAAAATTTTAAACTATGTTGTAGCGGCTCTGTAGGTCAAAATAAAAACCGCAAAATTTTAAACAAAGTTTGAGTTTATGATGAAGAAGAAGCGTACAAACCAACGTGAAGATCAGATATTACTTAGCGGGTCAAATGGACTGAAACTTTTGTGTGAAATTGGTAAAAATTTCAATAACGTAGCGGTTAAACAACGGATGTAGTAGTACTACATAAGTGGGTTTCATTACATTTTAGTTTGTGCGAACTAAATTTTCCTTTCCTGCTACAAAAATGTCTTTGTCATGCTAGACAACTTTTTGGTTTTGATCATAAGTATTATACATTACATCTCTGATATTTGATAATTAAATTTTCACAATCATTGAAAAGAAGTTCCGTGGAGAGCGATTGTCCAGGGATAGTGGTATAGGGTATCCCATGGTCGCCCCGTCCGACTATAGACTTTTCTTACTTGTTTTAACATATTTTGAAAGCTTAAAGATTTTCTCAACGGGGAAGAGTTCATTCCAAAATTTACTCGTGCCAAGAAAAAAACAAATACTCGAAAACCAACAAAAACTTTCTAAATTGTATGTTGTTGCCTTTTTTGAATGTAAGATTCAGTAGAAATAATATAGATATGAATGTTACTTCATATTTATGTTCCGTAGTTGAGTACTAATACCCTTTCTAAAGAGAACGTTAGGAAAAGCCAACAACTTAGCCTGTATGGGCCAAATATAGGAAAAAGTTAAAAAACTTTTGCAACTTTTATTAATTTTAGTGGTATAGGAATTTACCCTCAGAGTCGAATCGGAGTCGGAGTCGTGAAAAAAACCGGCCTGGAGTCGGAGTCGAGCCAAAACTACCTCGACTCCGAAACCCTGCTTCTGAGTTCTATAAAAGGCCAAGGTGGCCCTTTGCTGTCAGTGGAAGATCTCAGGAGGTGTTGTGTTATCTATAGAAGACCTCGTAGGTCTTTTCTCTATTCTACAGAAGAGGACTTATGTTTCCTATAAACGATCTTATGAAGTCCTCAAGAAGTCTTATCTTTTCTAAAGAAGAACACAGGACGATCTCTTTGTTATGCAGAATCCCTCAGGTGGAATTTTATTAACCTCAAGAGGTCTCCTGTTGTAGATAGAAGCCCTTAGTTGTCCGCAGAAAACCACAATAGATCTAAGAGGACATTCTGTTGCCTATAAAAGACGTGAATTTGTCTTTAGGGGTCTTCTGTTGCCTATTGAAGGCCTGTAGAGGTTTTCTGTTGTCTATAGATTCCTGCAGAGGCCTTCTGTTGTCTATATTAGACTTCAAGAGGTCGTCTGTTACCTATAGAAGAATTCAAGAGCAATATTCCTGTTGTCAATAGAGAGATCTTAAGAGCCCTTTCTTTGTTTATAGAAGACTTAAATTAGTCTTATGCATTCTACAAAAAACCTCAAGAGATATTCGGTTGTTTAAAGAAGATCTCTAGAGGTCTTCTGTTTTTATAGAAGCCTCAAGAGGTTTTCTGTGGTCTATAGTAAGACCTCAAGAGGGTTTCTTTCGTCTACAGAAAACCTGCCTATAGCAGACCCGAAAATGAGTTCCGTCTCCTGTAGAAGACCTGAATAGCCCTTCTGAATGGGTCTTTCGTTGCCTGTAGAAGACGTGAAGGGGGTCTTCTGTTGCTTATAGAAGACATGAAGAGGTCATCTGTTGTCTATAGAAGATCTCAAGAAGAGTTCTCTTGCCTCTACAAGACCGTAAGAAGTCTTTTGTTGTCCATAGAATACCTATAGAGGTCTTCTGTTATCTATAGAATACCTGAAGAGGGCTTCTGCTGCTTATAACAGACATTAAGAGGCATTCTTTTGCCTATGGAAGACCTGAAGGGGTCATCTGTTACCTACAGAATATTTCAAGAGGTTTCCTCTTGCCAAAAACAAGGTTTGAAGAGGTCTTCTGGTGCGTATAGAAGAGCTCAAGAGGACTTTTGTTGCCTATTGAAAACCTGAAGAGGTCTTCGTTCTCTATGAAAGACCTGAAGAAGTCTTTCGTTGCCTACATAAGACCTCAAGATGTCTTCTGTTGTCTATAGAAGACCTATCGAAGTATTCTGTTTCTATAGAAAAACTTTAAGAGCTCTTCCTCTATATATAGAAGATTTAAATTGCTCTACTGCAGTCTTCAAATTAATAATAATTAATGAGGGCTTCTGTTGCCTATAGAAGTCTTGAAAAGGTCTTCTATTGCCTATATAAGACCTCAAGAGGCGTTCCGTTGCCTATAGGAGACCTTAAGAAGTATTTTGTTGCCAATATAATACCTAAAGGGGTCTTCTGCGTCCTGTTGCCTATGAAAGACCGGAAGAGGTATTCTGTTGCCTATAGAAGACCTGCAGAGGTCTTCTGTTACCTTTAACAGAACTTAGGAAGTGTTCTGTTGCCTATATAAGACCGTAGAATACATGAATGGGACTTCTGTTGCATATAGAATACCTGAGGAGGGCGTCTGTTGCCTATAGCGGACATCAATAGATATTCTGTTGCCTATTGAAGACCTAAAGAGGTATTCTGTTAACTTCAGAAGACTTGAAGAGGTTTTCTCTTAACTTCAGAAGAATTGAAGAGGTCTTCTGTTGCGTATAGAAGACCTGAATAAGTCTTCAGTTGCCTATAGAACAAAAGGTCTTCTGATGTCTATAAAACACCTCAGGAGATCTACTACTTCATTACTTACTTAGCTGGCCCATTACACAACATTTGTTCCATAGGCCGAACTAAGAAAAGATCTCCATTTCTCTTTGTTTATTGCTTCTCTTTCTGGAATACCGCGCCCGTAGATCTTTCGAAGAATTTTTCTCTCAAACAGACAAAGTTGTGGTCCGAGTCTATGTTTGCTCCTCGGAACGATCGTACATCCAACAAACTGGATGCATGTCTTCCATCTATCACAACGTTATCAATTTGATTTCTTGTTTTCTGATCTGGAGACAGCCAGGTGCCCTTTGAATGCCGAGATGTTTAAATCTGGTGCTGCTAACTACCATGTTTTTGCCGCAGCGAAGTCTATCAGCCTCATGCCATTGTCAGATGTTTCATTGTGGAGACTGACTTTTCCGACTGTTGGGCCAAAGATAATTTCTTTTCCAATGTTGGCATTAAAATCGCCTAGTATAATTTTAATGTCATGGGCAGGACAACGGTCATATGTTTCTTCTAAGCGGTCATAAAATATATCTTTGGTCTGTTCGTCCTTGTCTTAAGTGGGAACATGAGCGCAAATAAAGCTGATGTGGAAGAATTTTGCTTTTATTCGAATTGCAGCAAGTCTTTCGTTCACTGGGTTGAAGCTGGAGACCAGGTGTTTTAACCTCCGACCAACTACAAATCCGCAACCAAACTCATACTTTATGTCATGGCAGCTATAATAGGTGTTGTTGTGACGCCTTTACAATTCCATTGTATTTCCTGTATGGCATTAATGTCGGCCTTGTGCTTTTCAAGTACATCCGCCAGTGCGTAAACTGCACCTTCTCTATAAAGAGTGCGAATATTGCAGGTGCAGATTCGCAGATCATGGCCCCTGAAACGTTTGCGGCTGTCGTCAACTTTAGAGGGATTTATTTTTCTTTTCGGAACTCCTTTCCTTTACCGACCCACCGCAGAAAATTATGAATAAATTACCACAGATAGTGCTTTTTATCCCGATTCCAACCATGTATTGCTTTTGTTGCGGAAATGTGTACTTTTCGAGTTATGGGCTTCTAAAGATCCACAAAGGCCCTAACCTATAACTTTGGCAAAACATCGCAGAAAATTATGAAAAAATTACCACAGATAGTGCTTTTAATCCCGATTCCAACCATTTATTGCTTTTGTTGCGGAAATGTACACTTTCCGATATATGGGCCTCCAAAGTTCCACAATGGCCCTAGTCTAAAATTTTGGCAAATTAGATTTTTTTCTCTAAATAGCCGGCCTTCGGCCGGGATTTAAGACTTTCTCATATGGACAGGTGCAAATCTCGGGAACGGGAACAAAATTTTCTTTTAAATTAAATATTTTTCTCAAAATAGCCGGCCTTCGGCCGGGATTTAGGACTTTCTCCTATGGACAGGTGCAAATCTCGGGAACGGGAAGAAATTTTTCTTTTAAATTTAATATTTTCGGAGGCCTATATCTCGGGAAGTATACATACCCATCAACAAAATAATACATCGTTGAAATCAGTATAAACATCAGTATTTGTGGTAATTTTTTAATAATTTTCCGCGGTGGTTAGCCAAAATTTTACACTAGGGCCTTTGTGGAACTTTGGAGGCCCATATATCGGAAAGTGTACATTTCCGCAACAAAAGCAATAAATGGTTGGAATCGGGATTAAAAGCACTATCTGTGGTAATTTTTTCATAATTTTCGGAGATGGGTCGGTAAAGGAAAGATAAGCTTTCTTATCTTTTGTTTTTTTTTTTGTTCATAGTAGGCTGCTTTTTTTCTAGGGGAGGGTTACTAACCCGTCGCCCAAACCCAAGTTTTTAATGTTCTTATGGGTGAACGCGCGGCACATTTTAGCTCACTACCTTTAACGGATGTTAAAGCAGCTACCCCAGGTGACACCACGGGGAGGTCAGTGTCCACTTGAGATGAGAGAGGGCCCAATATAAATTTTGAACTTTGCCATGTTCAAGCCGGCCAGGACCGTTCCTTGCTATCTCTCATCCCCTACGTCACCCAGAAGATCTGCTGCTACCTATAAAAGATCATAGGAGGTATTCTGTTGCCTATAGAACACTTCAGGATATCTGCTACTGCCTATAGAAGACCTCCTTGCCTCTGGAAGAATTTAAGTGGTCTTATTTTCCCTATAGAAGACTTCAAGAGTTCTTCTGTTACCTATAAAACACCACAGGAGGTCTTCTGTTGCCTACAGAAGACCATAGAAGGTCTTCTATTGCCTATATAAAACTATAGGAGGCCTTCTGTTGGTAGGAGGTCTTCTGCGGTACAGAAGACCTCTAGAGTTCTCATGTGGACTATAGAAGACCTCAGATCGCAAAGTTTTTCTGTTGCCTTTAGAACACCTCAGAAGGTTTTCTGATGTTCATTAAAAGATCTCAAGAAGTCTTCTTCAATCCATATAAATAATCAAGAGGTATTTTGTTGCCCATGGAAGACCTCAAGAGGTCTGTTGTTCACAGAAGACCTCAAGAGGTCTTCTGCTATCCATAGAAAAACTCAAGAAATATTATATTGTCCATAGAAGATCTCAAGAAGCCCCTTGTTTACGGAAGTGCTTAAGAGGTCTTTTGTTGTCCATGGGAAACGTCAAGAGGTCTTCTGTTGGTTATCCTCAGCCTCAGAAAAACGTAAGGAGGGACTCTGTTGTTTATCCTCAGCCTCAGAAGATCTTCCGTTGTCTATAGAGGTTGCCTAAAGTTATTTAGACCAATGACACTGTTCTCCTAGTTACCTTTTCCATTTTGAACAATATGAGGTCCTAGTGTAATATCTTAGAAAACTTATTATTCCAATATATGTATGTTTACATATGTAGGTATGCATGTATGCGTGTGTGTACATCCCAAACGAAATGGAGAACGTTTGTAGAAGGATATGAACAGGGACGTACGCAGGATTTCATTTCGGGGGGGCCCAACTTGACCAAAAATCATGAAATTTTAAAATGTTGTGAAAGGTTACGTAAAGCTATTTTAAAGGTTGTTAATTGATTTTTTATTAATTATTGACGCCCTAAATTGGCATTTTGCTTTCTAATTTCAGCAGAGAGTAGCAGTTGTTTTCGCTATCGCAAAGATTTTCAGTATTCAAAGGTCTTACATTAATTTCTAAGAATATCGGCTGTAATACGGAATTAGGAATTTTGTTTGGTTGGAGATATAACGCCCTCTAATTTCAGTCCCATTATTAAAAAGTTTTTAGTTGGACAAATCATTGACCCCCGTACATTACATATTAACATCTTATAATGGTATTTGGTATACTGTAATACGTCAAGGTATTTTATTTTATATTATCTCTTTTAAATTATTTATCTGAATAGACACTAAACGACTTCTATGAATTAAATACCTCCAAAAAGAAGAATAACTCGCATCCGCGAGTGCATATTGGACATGTATCCAATAATTGCTATCGGAAATTGTCTAATACTATTGTGTCGATAACCTAAGAAAACTTTTTTTATGTCATAAAACGCAGAAACTTTACTCCTTTAACTGAAGTGATTGAGTCCGTGCAATCTAACTAAAAAGTTCATTAAAACAAGTGAGCAAAGGATACAGTCGGGTCGGAGCCGACTATGTGATACCCTACACCACTTCCCCTGTGCATAAGCTTTTGACTGGTAAAATTCAAAATATTAAAATTGGGATAGCTTAGCGCCTTTGCTCTGAATGTCTTCATTAATAAAGGTCAATTTTGTTGAAACGCATTTAAGTGCATCGTCAGTACAACTCAAATAAAAAATGGAAAAGTGAGAGGTACGCCAGCCATTAATAGACTTTTTTCTCTGAGACCCCCATCAACCCCCAAAATTTTGTGAGGTTCCGATCAAAATTCCGACCTGTAGTGTAATTGCACAAGAAATGGAAAAAGGGATGTATTACCTATTGCGATATCTCTTTTATTTATTAGCTGTACGTTTTTTATTTATTAGCTGTACGAGAAGAAGCTTTTGAACTCAATGACATTAACAATTTTCTGGATATCTTTTTTGCTATTTATTGGAACTAGAATTCAAATATTTTGTAAAAAATAAGCAAATATCTCTAATCTGCCCACACCGATTAATCAATCACGTGTGCCCAAAGTCGTAACTTGTAAACGGTTGGAAGTAAACTCATGAAAGCTTGTCAATTATATTTCGAAAAGCAAGTAAAATCGTATCAGTCGGCTTTAACTTTTATCTATCGACAGATCGAAAATCGGCTTCACATACAAAATATTTTCCCCAAGATTTGTGTTCTGGAAGTTTTCAGAATTTTGTGGCCTTTTTCGGACACAGAACTTACCGACAAAAATATCGAAACTTTTGGGTATTTATCTTAACGATTGTGGACGTTCTGAACAAATGTTTTTTCTTAAATTAACTTTCGAAAAATATTACGTCGTCCAAAATTTTTACCAAATCGGTTAATCCGTTTAAGAGATGTCATGCGCTCCAGCCAGAGAGGCAGATTGGGATAAATGACTGCAGATTGTCTGACCCGGATTTCGTCAAAATATTTGTGAAGTCTAAAACATTATTTCGATTAGGGACATTTGTATTGTATAAAAGTGTATATCACCAATATTTTTGAAAATTTAACATAGCTGAAGCCAAAGTTTACCCTTTTAGAACACGCGACTTGTGATTGTATATTATACAAATTAAATATTTTTGGATAAAATGAAATGTTTTTGAACGTGGCAAAAAATATTAGCCTTAAAAGAAAATTTGCATGGAAGCTGTGGCTATATTTACGTTAAAAATTGGTTAAAGCCAACATGTCTTTTTTTGTTTTCTTCGGTTTGTGAGTAAAACACACTTCTCTCGATTTTCCTGTCAAAGTAAAATTAGAAGCAAACTAAATAAGGATAATCTCACTAATGTATTACTTTTCAAAATTTGAACTGCTTCTTCTGCTGACATTTTGATGCTGACATTTTGAAGCCAGATTTACAGTGTTTTTTGAAAATTTCTTCTAATTTCATTCCGCAAACAGGTTTTTCAAAAAATCATATATAGGATTGTAGTACTTGCGATTCTGAGTTATTTGATACGTATATTGTGAATGTAGTCTGCATAGCTTCACAGAAATCTGCATCCAAATGCGGAAATTTTGTGCGAACATTTTTCTAAAAATCATATTTTCGGGTCTAATAGAATACCTCGATCTCTATTGCACATTTTAGTTTTTTTACGTTCCGGATCCAATAAATCATTCGTCGTGAAAATCCATCTACTAAAACGCGAGTTACGAGAAATTCCAAAGTAGACAAATCACCTAAAATTGTTTTTGAAAATACCTCGTATTTTATCGCGTTTTTTGCTGATAGTTTCCACTGCAATGAAAAAACTAGTGCAGCATCTTCGTTTTAGCTGCAACAGAGATTTGAAAACTTCACTGATAAGGATGCTACATAAATTTTATCCCAAAAATAGTGTGTAATGCTACATCTACGGTTCTTTATTGATCGCCTTGAAATATACATATATCGATGTAGATTTTCATGGTGGACACTGAAATCGGATGCGGACAAAAATTGTAGGCACTTTGGGCAAATTAGCCATATTTTATAGGTTATTTTAATGTTAAGATGCAGCCGTCAAAATTATATTTCGAAAAATATATACAAGTTAATAGATATGGTCTTGCTGTACATGAAAATCACATGCGGACAAAACGATTTTGATAATTACGCGATTTACACGTATTTTAAAATGCATATAAATTAAAATGGGTTATTTGACCTGTATTTCCATTTCAGAAGCTTTGAGATATATCCCCATCAACTCAATTACCTTCCCTAATGGGAAAGCTTGAACATGAATGTCCATAAAGCAAAATCCGTCTATTTTGTTGGGAGATTTAAGCAAAATGAAGGAAGTATTCCTATAGATTTTTACAATATTTTCTACTAGATAATGCATGTGAAAAACATTTTTTTTAAACAAAAAATTATTTTTTTGACCAAAATATGTGCTTATTTTGCTTGTATAACACCATATCTGTATGATTGTAGTCTCATTTGATTCGCCTTGAAGTTTTGATCCATAACAAATTTTTATGTAATTTTATGACCACTAAATGGGCCTTAATTTTTGAAATAAAGTTGACTTATATTCAATAATTTATCAATTTTATGTACATTCCGCGAATTCAGTGTAACATTTTGCAGGTATTATGCAATCTACTCGCTGAAGTCACTTCGATTAAAAAAATAAGCGTTTTTATAATATTTTATATCTTAAAAAGCGAAATAAAGCCGCCATAAATTTGTCCGCAACAACCAAAAATTGGCTCGCGACCAGATTCGTACTCGGAATTTTTTTTCTTAACGTACATATCAAAAATCGTTGATGTAGCGCGAAAAAAAAATTATCCTTTTTTCTGAAGAGGAATATGAAATAATTGACAATATTCGTGATATATGTATGTATAATCTCGTTAGCCTAATGGCTGAGGGTAAAATTATACACTGCGTGGGTTATATGTTTCTAGATATACAATAAACAGTTACAAAAGTTTCTTATTATAACGGCTAAAAATAAAAAAATCCTTAACGAAAATTTTTTGGACGAAAAGGGAAAAATATGAAGCAATTAATAAATCAAGAGTGTCAATGACGACAGAAATAGAAAAGATAAGTATTTTTTAAGGAATTTCATTGAAATAATTCAATAATCTGTTTTAGAAAGTCTATTGAGAAACAGAAAACGTTTTTATATTAGGAAGCAGCGAGTTCCACAATCTAGCAATTCGGGTAGAAAAAGATTTCCAGACAATACTTGAAGTAAAGAAATTTTTTGTATCTGAGAGTTTCTAGAAATAGATAGAAACTGGAAATAAGGCAGCAGACATGAAGGTTGTCTACGTTTAATCAAATTAAGAATGAAACAGATGCAGAGGATTTCAAGAAACCGATCAAATGAAGAGTCTAAAAACCGAAGAGAAAGCTGTGAATAATTATTTCTACCACACACAAATTTTAACATTTTACGAAAGCAGGACATAAGTTGGTTTATATTATTCTCGGAGGTACCCAGTATTACTTCAATACCACAAAGAATGTGAACAACGAATTTGTAGAAACAAATTTCGAATTGGTTGTCGAGATATCGTCCACGAAAATTCCTTAAAATATGGTACATTTTGTAGATTGTTCATTTCATGCACTTCCATTCTCACAAAATACAAACCCATAATATTTTTTTAATACAGGATACCATAAAACTCGAAAAAGAAATAGCAAATACGGAGTATATTCATGGCGGACCTCCGAGTTTGTTTATTTTTTGGTACTGGAACGATATGGCCTAAATTCAGAAAAATTTGAAAATTTCAAACAAAAATTTTAAAATATTTCTTACAAAACTTGTAAAAAGTACATTTTTTAGTACATAAATTTCAAAAACACATTTGATTTAAAATCTCCACAACTAAAAAATATTTACGATAAACAAAAAGGTAATAATTTGTTAAAGTAGATCAGCAAATTTTGTTCGACCAAATCATTTCGGGGGGGGCCCGGGCCCCCTGTGCCCCCCCCCCCTGCGTACGTCCCTGGATATGAATATGTTATGCAATAAAGTAAACCCGAAATAGAGGAAGACATGTTTGATGCATTTGCAGAGAAAAAAAAACAAATATCTAAGCAAGTACAACTATTTTCTTTTTTATTTGTCCTTTCGTTTTCTGTCATTATGAACCACAAATGCACCCCCACATCATAAGTTTTTGTGGTCCAAACTCTGCAAACATATCCTAGAAGGATACAAACAATAAAAGATCGCATGTTTATGGCAAGGGACAGAGCAGGAGTAAGAGAAGGAGCCGGAACAGCAGCATCAGGGCGTAGTTGGAACGGTGTGTGGATGTTTGTGTGTGTTTCATACAGCCTGTGTATGTGTATCTGTAATGCAAATATTCGTTTGCAAAGGGTTTAAAATTGTGTCATCTTTCAATGCTGATGATATATCACACATAAATCTCTGTTTTCGGTTCATCATAACGAACGAAAGAAAAAGGAATAGAGGGATGGGAAAGTTTCTGTTTAACGACTGGTTTATTGTTCCATCTGTTTAGCATTAGAACGAAGATCAGGAACTTTTTTGCATGGCTTCCAAAGTAGTAAACTTTTGGAGGCAATAAATATTACCTTCCTCTACTCGTTTGGGTGCTTAAAAGCAAACAACAAAAAACGTAGGTAAATTGAAGTCAAGGTAAATGTTATCCTGATGAGATTTTATAAAGACAAACAAACACACAATCACTGCCACTCGATGACATTCAATGGAACCTAATTGCTTTGTACATTTACTTGAAAGACATTTCAATTTTGTGGTTACTTACAATTGTCAAAGCATGGGGTATAGTTTTTTTTTCCAAGGACACTAAGAATTCTCATAACAACAACAAAAGCAACATGACAAAGACCAGCATCAATGAATGTGAGGAGAAGTTATTATTTAAATAATGGAAATGTTTTTTATTTTTTGTCTTCAGATGTCCTTGCAGGGATATCAATTGAGTCTTCAAAATTGGTTCCAAAAACCGACCAGAAAATTACAAATATTATGGTATACGAGTATTTAATCTTAGGGTTTCAAATGGCAATATCCAGATATATAGTCATGGATTCTGAAGACAATTTTGTCGGGCCAGTCTCGGGCCAAAAGTCGTGGATTTTTAAAGCCTTTTTCAAAAGCCAGGTCTTCAGAAAACATCTTGAGGTATTCTATAGACAACAAAAGACCGTTCAAGGTCTTCCTCTTCAGGTCTTCAATCAAATACAAAAGAACTCTTGAAGTCTTCTATAGACAACAAAAGACTTGTTGAGGTTTTCTATACACCACCGAAGACCTCTTGAGGTGTTCTATAGACTACAGAAGTCCTTTTGAGGTATACTACAGACAACAGAAGACCCCTCTGCGGAAGACAGCAGAAGACTCTTGTGGTCTTCTATAAACTACAGGAGAACTGGTGAGGTTTTATATAGACAACATAATATTTTCCGAGGTCTTCTATGGACAAGGATAGTCCTCTTTAGGCCGTCTTTGGACAAAAAACGACATATTGAGGTCTTCTATGCACAACAGAGAACATCTTCAGGTCTTCTATAGACAACAAAATACCTCTTGAGGTGTTCTAGAGAAAACAGAACAACAGTAGACCTCTTGAGGCATCTATAGACAACAAAAGACCTGTTGAGGTCTTCTATAAAAAACAGAAGGCCTCTTGAGGTCTTCTACAGACAAAAGAAAATTGCTTGAGGTTTCTGTATACAACAGAGAATTTCGTGATGACTTTTATCGACAACGGATTACTCCTAAAGTCTTCTAAATAAAATAGAAGAGTTTGAGAGTCACCTATAGACAACGAATGTCATGTTGATGTATTCTAAAGACAACTGAAGGCCTCCTGAGGTATTCTCTAGAGATTCATGGGGCATCTATAGACAACAAAAGACCGCTTGGCTCACGACCAATAGTCGAGCAATTTTAAGGCAATTTTTACTGTTACTTCTCCTAATAATCGTAGAATTTGAGTAAATTTTCACAAGCCGGTCTCAGGTAAATCTTGGTGGGTTTTTAAGGCAAATTTTCGAAGACTATCCTAAGCCCAATAATCGTGGATTTTTAAGGCAACAATCAAAGGTCAGCCTCCGCCCAATTATCGTCGGTTTTTGAGGTCATCCTCAACCATACAGTCGAGGATTTGTTTGGCAATTTTCAAAGGCCGGCCTAAGGTCAATAGTTGTGAATAGTCATGAACTTTTAAGACAATTTTCAAAGTCCAACCTGCGGCCAATTGTCGAAGATTTTTAAGGCGATTGTCAAAGGCCTACCTATGGCCAATAGTTGTGGATTATAAACCAATTTTCAAAGGCCGGTCTCAGTCCAATAATACTGTGAACCGAAATTTTGGGGGGTGAAAAATTCCTTTTGGGGATGAAAGCCCTTGGTGAGTACACACAGATCCCCGAAAGACAAATCCGCTGTGAATCGAACTTTTGAGTTATTGCGTGATGAATATTACGCTGGAGACCCTATGAGCCGTCTGAAAAAGCGTTATATCTTTCTTCGCTGCTGTTTAAACTTATTTTTCAGACGACATGTCTTCAGTCAAATCAAATGAGGATTTTTTTCGTAGAGCATTTCGACCTTCTGCCAGACTTTGAGCTCCATTTCGCGCCAAAAAGAGGCAGAGAAGTGGCACAGATCTCTCTGGTAGAGAATACATCAAAAACACCTCGTTTAATTCACTCTGATTCTCCCTTTCGGTTTATTCTGATAATAGATAAACGATTTGAAAAACAAACAGAAATTATAAAACAGATGATACATGATAGTGAGGTAAAAGTGCTCTCTGAAATAAATAAGAAAATTGATGCTGTTGAAGCGAATCTCTTAAATGTTGTGGAACAACAAATACTAAGAGTAAATATTGAAATAAATAAGATAAAAGAACGCATTTCACAAATAGAAACAGGGTACCATTATATAAACTCATTAAAAATGATAGAGGAATTGAAACTTATAAAGTTAAAAATAAACAAGCAAGAAAACTTGTCGGTCGCATGTGACTTAAGAATTCACGGAATCCCGTGCTATGATAACGAACATTTGCACGAAGTGTTTAACAGAATATACACCGTATTAAATATAGAAACCCCACCATATAAAACCATATATAGATTAAAAAACTCCAATAACCCCGACGGAACTATTTTGCTTAAGCTACTAACGGCATATAAAAAAAACTTCATGTTAAAATCACTGGCATACTTCCGGAAAAACAATAAATGTCAACTAACTCTTCATCATATTGATGACAACTCCACTGGAATATGCACCGTATTAAATATAGAAACCCCACCATATAAAACCATATATAGATTAAAGAACTCCAATAACCCCGACGGAACTATTTTGCTTAAGGTACTAACGGCATATGACAAAAACTTCGTGTTAAAATCACTGGCATACTTCCGGAAAAACAATAAATGTCAACTAACTCTTCGTCATATTGGTGACAACTCCACTGGAAATATCTTTATTAATGAAAATTTAACACCTAACAACTTTAAAATACTACAATCCGCACTTAAATTAAAAAGGCAAAAACTTGTGGAGTCCAGTTTTTAATATTAATAAGAATGAATAGTTATGAAAAGTAAATAAAGTAAATAATAATTAAAGTGCAATAGTTGAAACAATGTTTAATCGATTATAAATCTAATTCTAAATTGTACCAGAATTTCAATAATAAAAAAGCTCTTGAAAAAGCTGGAAAAAAGCCGGCGAAACGTCGAGCAAAAAATGAAATAAAACTCGTTTTATTGTCATAAAATTCATCTGACCAAGAAAAGCCCAACAAAAAAATCAAAACTGATAAAAGAACAAGTAAAAAAGCATTAAGTTCGGCCGGGCCGAACTTTTCATACCCTCCACCATAAAATATTCATTCCTGTCCTCAACTTTAAGTGCGTACGTTAAAATGTCAGATAATGTACATAAAATGCTTCATTCGGGAGGCCCTCTTTTATGGTGCCTATATCTAACTGTTGACAATTTTTGGTGGCCTAGAAATTGGGAGGTACTGTTATATAGGGGTTATAATAAAATATGGGCCTATGTTGACAGTTTTTGATGGGAGCCTTTAATGTCAAATAACTCCTAATTCGGTTAAAAAATTTAGCTAGAATCCTCAAAATATCGAAAATCGGTACATAACGTGGGAACTTCAAATGTCATTAACAAGTAGTTCGGAGGTATCTGGGCTATACGAAAATATGAACTTAAATGAACAATTTTTGTTGCAGAATTTTTGTTGACTTTTAAATTTCAAATTACAGAAAGTTCGTCTAAAAATAAAGCTAAGGTACGGAAAATCGGGAGGTTTGTTTTGGGGCTATACAAAAACATGGACCTACGTTCGGTTAAACATTTTAAGTAAAATCCTCAAAGTACCGAAAATCGGGAAGTATCGTTATATTGGGGCTATGTTGAAAATTGTTGATTCAGATGTGTGGTGACCACTACAACCTTCAAATGTCAAATTACAGTCAGTTCTGTTAAAAATTGTAGCTAAAATTGCCAAATTACTGAAAATTGGGAGGTACCATTACATGGGAGCTATATCCGAACATGGAGCTATGTTGACAAATTTTGATGGAGAGGTGTTGTGACCACTAAGAACTTCAAATGTCAAATGACTGCTTGTTCGGTTTAATATTGTATCTAAAATCATCAAATTACTGAAAATCGGGAGGTACCGTTATATGGGGGCTTTCTTGACAATTTTTGATGGAGTGTGGTGACCACTAAGAATTTCAAATGTCAAATGTTCAAATTACAGATAATTCGGTTAAAACTTGTTGGTAAAATTCTCAAAATACCTGAAATCGGGCGGTAACCTTATATAGGGGCTATTCCAAAACATGGACCTATGTCCGCTAGTTATATAAGTTTATTGACATTTAAGAACCCTAAATGTCAATTGATAGCTAAATCGGTCTGAAAATGTAGATAAAAACGTCAAAATGCCGTAAATCGGGGGTACCGTTATATGGGGGCTATACCAAAACTAGGACCTAGTTCCACAACTTTTGTTATATAAGTTTAGTTACACTTAAGAACCCTAAATGTCAAATTATAGCTATATCGGTCTGAAAATGTAGCTAAAAACGTCAAAATACCGTAAATCGGGGGGTACCGTTATATGGGGGCTATACCAAAACGTGGACCTATGTCCATAAGTTTTGTCACATAAGTTTATTGACATTTAAGAACTTCAAATGTCAAATTATAGCTAAATCGGTCTGAAAATGTAGCTAAACCCCTCAAAATACCGTAAATCGGGGGGTACCGTTATATGGAGGCTATACCAATACGTGGACCTATGTCCACAACTTTTGTTATATAAGTTTATTGACACTTAAGAACCCTAAATGTCAAATTATAGCTACATCGGTCTGAAAATGTAGCTAAACCCGTCAAAATACCGTAAATCGGGGGTACCGTTATATGGGGGCTATACCAATACGTGGACCTCTGTCCACAACTTTTGTTATATAAGTTTATTGACTTTTAAGAACCCCAAATGTCAAATTATAGCTACATCGGTCTGAAAATGTAGCTAAAAACGTCAAAATACCGCAAATCGGGGGGTACCGTTATATGGGGGCTATACCAAAACGTGGACCTATGTCCACAACTTTTGTTATATAAGTTTATTGATACTTAAGAACCCTAAATTTCAAATTATAGCTAAATCGGTCTAAAAATGTAGCTAAAAACGTCAAAATACCGCAAATCGGGGGGTACCGTTATATGGGGGCTATACCAAAACGTGGACCTATGTCCACAAGTTTTGTTATATATGTTTGTTGACACTTAAGAACCCTAAATGTCAAATTATAGCCAAATCGGTCTGAAAATGTAGCTAAAAACGTCAAAATACCATAAATCGGGGGGTACCGTTATATGGGGGCTATACCAAAACGTGGACCGATATAGCCCATCATCGAACTTGACCTGCCTGCAAACAAAAGACGCATTTTCCCAAAATTTCAGCGTCCTATCTCTATTTTTGTGGATGCTAGAGTGATTACCACAGACGGACGGACGGACGGACGGACGGACGTGCTCAGATCGACTTAGAATTTTACCCTGATCAAGAATATATATACTTTATAGGGTCGCAAATGAGTATTTCAATGCGTTACCAACGGAAAAACAAACTTAATATACCCTCCATACTATGGTGGAGGGTATAAAAAACTTATTAATTCGGCATTCTCCATAAGGGGACAAATATTTTTAAAAGCGAAACCTACAGATGAACCTGCTCTTGTTGATGACATCAGCGAATTATGCAAATTTTTTCCTGGCTCATCGTCTGAAAATTTCTAAATCACATCTTCATATAATTTGTATACATTTTACTACTTATAATGATACTATTAGAAAATTTATTGTTTTTAACTTATGTACCGATAAACAAAAATTTTTATATTCACACATGACATATTGCGTTGCCTTGTTCTTAACAATTATATATGATATCACCTAATTCAACTTACTCGAGTTCCAATGCTAGTTTAAAAAATATGCTGAGAATTTTAACAAAACCAAGAAATGGTCTTAATATCTGTCATATCAATGCGCAGAGTTTAACAAAAAAGATTGATGAGTTTCGACACATATTTGAGGATTCTAGTATGGATTTCATTTGCGTGTCCGAAACATGGTTTATAGTCCGGTCAAAATAGACATTGAAATAGCAAAAATTCCCACAGAGCTGAATTTTGGTGGAGAGCTAGGGTTTGCCATTAGAAACAATGTCCTAAAAGTCCCCATCGATCCCATGTGTGCAAAAAAAATTATTTCGGTTTTATTTTTTGAAAACTGTTGATCTAATCAAAAAGTGACTGAAGTAAATTTTGTTGACAGAAAAAGTATCTACAAGCTTGACCTTTATCATTTTTTCCTAGAAGGAACCATTCTTGAGATATAGCTGTTCTAAAAAACACATGATTTTTATGCACTTATAAGGGAAATATGCACATATTCAGACGAACCGGCTAAAATAAGCGAAGTAATCGGGTCTGTCCCCCAAAAAATATATATTTTCTTGAAGAGCGAAATTATAGCTATCTTCTAAAAAAATCCAACAAAATCGGAGCGTGTTTAGTAGAGTTATTCAATGTTAGAGTCCTTTTATGCAAAAATAGCTCATTTAACCCACATGTATAATCGAAAGCCCAACGGGAACGACCCCAACGAAAACTCTCCGATTTTTTTTAAGTTTTGTCCGAAGGTAGGGATTGTTGCGCTGATTACGGAAATGTATAATTTTTAACGGTTGCGGATCCGGTTCGCCGGTTATTCGACCAGCAAGGCCAATTTTAAAGACCGGGTTAGACCCGGTTCTACTGAACCGATTACTGCAAAGTGGATATCGTTTGAAAGCTTACGGAAGTATCTAACACATAGTGTCGTTACTTTAACCGGTTCGCCTCATAATGTACTTACGCGGCTAATTTTTTATTTGACCTTTAGATCGCGATATCTCGAAAATGGTAAGTCTTTTTTAAGAATCATAAAGGCCACTCTTGTAGACAATTATTGAATCTACAACTTTTACTTTAGCCGGCTTTTGCTAAGTCTTACCGTTTTTGAGAAAAATTAAAAAAACTGAATAATGCCTCCAAAAATGACCTTTGACCCCGAATAACTTGTTTTGCACACATGGGATCGATGGGGACTTTTAGGACGTTGCTTCTAATGGCCAACCCTACCTCTGCACCAAAATTCAGCTTTGTGGGAATTTTTGCTATTTCCCCCTTATACGCATGTCTATTTTGACCGGACTATTAGCGAAGGAGTGGTAGATAATTTAATAAGCATGTCTGGACACAATATTTTTTGTAATGACAGAATGTCTCATGGTGGCGGTGTTGCCATATATGCACGTAAGAATATAACCTGCAAAGTTGTAGGCAAGTCAAGTATTACGGCTACCGTGGAATATATTCTTCTTGAAACTAATGTAAATGCGGAGAAAGTACTCATTGGCTGTGCCTATAGGCCGAATAGAATTATTGTATATGATACGATTATAGGACTGATTGAAGAAGCAATTGCTGTCCAATATGCAGATGTAATGATAATCAATTGGTTTATACAACGTAAACTCTGTTACACCAGCACATTACTCGTCCTCCACTAATACACTGTTGGACTTATTTATTGTGGACGACATGTCCAAAGTATTACTCTGCGATCAACTATGTGCGCCATGTTTCTCTAAACACGATCTAATTTTCTTAGCGTATGATGCCAAATGCAATGAATCTGTTCTCCCTGATAAAACATTTCTTGACTTTCAACATATAAACTACCATCTACTCGAAACTGAGTGCGACAGAATTAATAGGAATACTATATTTAATATGCCAGATGCTAACGAACAGTTAATATTTTTTTAACGAAAACACACTTAACTTGTTCAACCTATGTGTTCCTCAACGTACTGTTAGAACGTCCCAGCGTACCAATCCATGGTTTAACTCCCATTTAAGAGAGCTGATTCATATGAGAGATATTGCTTACAAACGTTGGAAGAGATTCAAAAATGACATCCTACACGAAGAATTCCGTAGAAAGCGCAAAGCAACAAATAAAGCTATTCAAATATCAAAGGCCAGATATTTTGAAAACAAATTTAAAGCTGCAATTAGCTCACAGAGTAAATGGAAAATTATCAAAGAAATTGGTATTGGGAAAAAAGCCGATACACCAATTATAGGAAATCTCGATGATATCAATAAACATTTTCTGCAACTACCAACTAATAATTCGCTTTCGCCCCCCTCTACTGAATCCGTAACAGTTTCTCGATTAACATCTGCATTTCCAACAAATAGGTTTTGAGTTTAGGTGTGTCTCATTAGCGGACGTGTCACATATTTGTCTTGCTATAAAATCCAATGCCGTTGGTCTCGACTATGTTCATCCCAAATTCCTAAAGATCATATTGCCGAAGTTGCTACTACACGTCACTCACTACGTTCATCCCAAATTCCTAAAGATCATATTGCCGAAGTTGCTACTACACGTCACTCACATTTTTAACAATATACTTATGACGAGCCAGTATCCAAATGCATGGAAACACGTAAAGATAATCCCCTTACCCAAAGGCAAATCCACGGGCTGTTATCGACCTATCGCGATATTACCCTATCTCTCGAAAGTATTCGAAAAAGTTATTCATATGCAAATCAGCGAATTCTTGTACGAAAACAAACTCCTGACAGATAAGCAGTCTGGTTTTCGGTCTAAACATAGTTGTGTTACAGCCCTGATGGATGTGGCAGAAAATATAAGAAATCAAATAGACAGAAACTAAGCAACATTCCTCGTTTTATTGGATCACTCAAAAGAATTCGATTGTGTAGATCATCATATTTTATGCTTTAAACTGCGAGAACAATTTAGCTTCTCTAGCACTGCTGTTAAGCTGATTTATACTTATCTTATACAACGGACACAATCTGTCATAGTTAACGATATTGCATCGTCACCATTACCAGTCCATCGAGGTGTACCCCAAGGATCAGTTTTGGGCCCTCTAATATTTTCTATGTACATTAACGACCTACCACAACAACTCCAGTTTTCCAGTATCCATATGTATGCGGACGACGTCCAAATTTATCATACATGTAGTACCCAATTAATATCTGATGGTATCCAGAAACTTAACAGTGACATGGATATAATATATACATGGGCATTAGCCAATAAACTGCATTTGAATACCCATAAATCAAAATGTATCATCATCGCCAGAAAATCTATAAACCTCCAAATTGACCAGCATATTCTAATTGGAAACCAGCACATTGAGATCGTCGATAAAGCAAAAAATCTGGGTATAACTTTTAACAATCGTCTTACTTGGAGCGATCATATAATTAACACAACTGGGAAAGTTTTTGGAATGCTACGCACATTATACCAAACGCAGTACTATACTCCGGTTCATATCCGGACCCTCCTAGCAAAAACATACCTAATGCCTACACTATTATATGGTTGTGAAATATTTTCTACCTGCGACAGCAGAAGTCAGTACAAGTTACATGTGGCTTATAATGCAGTGATAGGATATGTTTACGGAATTAGTAGACAACAAAGATGTTCAGAATACGCCATATCACTTTACGGAGTTACATTTCCTGACCTGCTAAAAATAAGAACACTAACACTCCTGCATCGTATTATTCATACCAAAGAACCTGGATACTTATATGAAAAATTACGGTTTGGACGATCTAATCGAGGTCTTCTACTCATACCTATTCGTCACAGATATTTGTTCTCAGAAAGGCATTTCATAATTAATTCCACCAGACTTTGGAACTCGCTACCAACCGCAATTCAAAACATTGGCAACGCAGTAAACGTTTACTTTTCAATTACTTCAGTAATATTTAATCTGATTTAACTGTTCTATGCACGTTTAATAATTAAATTAATGTTTTTTTAATTATTTAAATCAATAATTTATAACCCATTTTGTTGTATACCTGAACATGTTAAATACCTTTACACTGTCATATACCATAATATAAGATACTACATCTTGTGGTGTGTGAATACATACATAAGTTGATATATGTACATGGTAACATACTAGAGATATACATAAATATATACGCCGTTATTACCGAAAACGTAAGATATTATTTTCCGTATTTTATAATGACCAATTGGGGCTTTTTCGCTACATATTATTAAAACATGTTAGAAAGTATCAGTCAGATGTGCTGACGGATATATATATCCTCAGCCTCGGACACAAAGAAAAATCAACATATATAACGTCTCTAAGGTTTTTTTTTTGTTTAATTTTGGGCCAATTTCCCAAGAAAATGGACGTTGACGCCCAAAAATAGAACCAGGGCCACAAAGCCTAAAAAATTTAAACAATCCGAAACGAGTCCCCAAACATAATATAAATATGAACTATAATTCTATTGTATAACACTGTGAACCGAAATTTTGGGGGGTGGAAAATTCCTTTTGGGGGTGAAAGTTCGTGATGAGTATATACAGAACCCCAAAGGGCAGATCCGCCGTGAGTCAAACTTTTGAGTAATGGCGTGATGAATTTTTCATTGCACGCAGAGAAAAAATATTTTTCGCTTTTGTTGGAACAAAAATATCTATTTTGGTTCCAAAAATGTATTTGTTTTGTTCAAACATTGTAATCCAAATCGAAAAATACCATCTTTTGTTCCAAACATAGAAAACAAAAACAATTTTCGAATTTCTGCAATATTGTAAAAATCGTTAACAATACCGATTGTAGGAACTATCATAATCTAATTTTGTTTACAAAAAGTATTGTCAACTCAGAAAACCAGCCCAGAAATTTTTGATTTAAGTGTATATACTTCTCATATACACTTTTCGCATAACTTGGATATAAATGTCGCGTATAATATTACAATCATTGATGAACACAATACATGGTTTGCTGCATTGGCTGACAACAAAGAAAAACAAAAAGCCACAAGCACCCACCACAACATAAGGAATAATTAAACACCATAACAAACTCCGGTATAACACCAAACCTCAAAGCACAATGAAGATAGAAGAATGAAACAAAACAGAAACAAATAAAAACAAGAATCTCCTTGTTGGTATACATACACACAAAAACAAAGATAAAGGCACCATGTCATACAAACAAAACTCATCATAATTGTTTTTTTCAACACGGCATCGAATAGCGAGAGAAGAGAAAAAAATGTCGAAGAAAAGAGAGAACTATTGTCCAGTTGACAAAAACAATTTTTGGATTTAACAAAACCCAATTGTTGGAATCACTATACTACATTTGGAATTTAACAATATCTTTACAACACATTTTTTCCTCTTCGAATATTGCTGGATCAATCATATTTTTTTCTCTGCGTGTGGAGACCCTATAAGCCATCAGAAATTAGCGTTATATCATTGTTCGTTCTTGTTTTGGCTTATTTTTGATATAACATGTCTTCAATCAAATCTAATGAAGATCTTTTTCGTAGAACATTTCGACCTTCTAACTCGCTTCCTTCTATGTCCTTTTCGTCCTTTATTTCAAGAACCGCAATAAAAGTACCACAAGATGACATTTTTCAGCTTCGAAATGCTCTGCAAAAATGTCGCCCAGAAAATTTTAGGTACTGCTCTCATTGACAACTAATCGATATTGTCGCGTTTTCATAGTCATTTTTGACATTTATCCTATTTTTGTTCAGAAAAATACTATGTCGTGTCAAGATTAACGTCATGGCTGGTAAAAACTCTCTTATACTTCAAAAATGCATCCCTCGCCAATTCTATTCGGCATCTTATTTCCTTCGACGAGTCCCATTGCTCGGTAATTGTGGCTCCGAGATATTTAAAACTCTTAACTCTCTCTACGTTTAAATTATGAATTTTTAATACTGAGTTATTATGTCCTTGCTTTTTGCTTATAACCATAAACTTGGTTTTCTGGATATTAATGTTTAGGCCATACTTTTCACTACAAGTTGCGAGGGTAGCCACAAGTTTCTGAAGTTGAGATATGCTATGTGCCATTAAGGTTGTATCATCAGCATATCTAATGTTGTTTAAAATCGAACCGCTTATATTTATACCATATCGAAGTCTGTTGACCGATTCTTGAAATATTTGTTCGGAGTAAATATTGAAAAGCAAGGGAGACAGTATACATCCCTGTCTGACTCCTTTGGATATAGGTACACATTCTGTCATTTCTCCGTTCACCTCGATTTGAGCAATCTGATGCCAGTAAAGGCTCTTTATACATTGCCTCGGACACAAAGAAAATAAGAAAAATTAATACATATAACGCGTCTATGGTTTTTTTTAATTTTGGGCCAATTTCCCAAGAAAATTGACTTTGACGCCCAAAAAATAGTACCATCGTAACCAGGGCCACAAAGCCTAAAAAATTGAAGCAATCCAAAACGAGTCCTCAAACAGCATTATATGCAAAATTTGTGTGGGAGGCACCCGAAGGAGTGTTCCGATGTACTCCATATTCGGACGTAATCCAAGACTCTAAGAAATAATATGATGTACAAAATTAAGATCAACCCGGTTTCTACCTTCGAGGGTTATCTTAGGCACAAGTCAGTTTAGTTGGCGTTGCCTCAGCTCTTCTCATAGAATACCACTATTCCTCCTATAGAAGCCCACCGGTCTTCCCATATAATACCACAGATCTTTTTATAGAAGACCATAGCCCCTCCTTATAGAAAACGATAGATTCGTATAGAAGACCCAGGTCTTCTTATAGAAGACCCAGGTCTTCTTATAGAAGACCCAGGTCTTCTTATAGAAGACCCAGGTCTTCTTATAAAAAACCCAGGTCTTCTTGTAGAAGACCAAGGTCTTCTTGTAGAAGACCAAGGTCTTCTTGTAGAAGACCAAGGTCTTCTTATAGAAGACCCCAGGTCTTCCTATAGATGGCCCCAGGTCTTCCTAAAGACGACCACAAGCCTTGCTATAGAAGACCATAAGTCTTTCTACAGAAGACCATAGTTCTTCCTACAGAAGACCATAGTTCTTCCTACAGAAGGCCCTAGGTCTTCCCATAGTAGACCACCATGCTTCTTGAAGAATATCACAGGACTTCCTTTAGAATACCATAGATTTTCTTATAGAATAACAAGGGTATTTTTATAGAAGACCACAGGCCTTCCTGTAGAAGCATACAGGCCTATAGAAACGCTGTAGAAGAACCATAAAAACATATAAAACAAAGTCATATAGAAGACTGCAAATCTACTCACAAGTCTGATTTTAAGTCTTGTTATATAGACCTCTTTTCTTTCTATAGAAGACCATTTGACTTCCTATAGAAGAAGACCACAGGCCTTCGTATAAAAGGTCACATGAGAGAAGGTCTTATTTTCATAGACTATAATTTTTTCTTAAAACTACATCTTCCTTATTTTAATCGTCCTGCACAATATTCCAAACATCCTTTTACAGTTTGTCTTATGAATATTACCTTTCGTTAGACACTTTTCCAATTGCAATACTGTCAGTCATGGTGTCTTACCCCTACGCAATTCAGCAGACATTGTGTCGCTCTAAATCACTTTACACCGCATGCTGGGAATGACGTGCATTCATTATTTACACATTCACCAAAGAGATAAACAAGATGCATGCACTGAGACAAGGATTAGCTTAACCCTCAATTAAATATCAACATCAACATCACCGTGCAAACAACAACTGCAACAACATATTGGTTGTAATATAAATTAAACAAAATGGTGAAGGTAATCTTTGGTTAACCAATGTTTATGGAATTGTTTTTCACAGCTTTTAGATTTAATTCAAAGTTGGTGGAACGGTGTTAGGTGTTAAGGTATTAGATGTGAGGAAATTATTTTCAGTTAATTAAGGGAGAGCAAAGAGGATACGAGGGCGGTTCGGAAACTTCTTAGCCTATCATTGAAAGAGAATAGTTAGTTTTTCAAAAATATTTTCATTTTTCAATATAATCTCCTGAAACTTCAATACACTTAGTCCAACGCTTTTCTAGCAATTCTATCCCTTGATTAAAATAGTTTTCCTCAAGGTCTTCAAAATAGTGGTTTACAACTAGAATTGCATCTTCATTTGAGATACAACGCTTGCCAGCAAGGATTTTTTTTAGATTTGGGAACAAGTAAAAGTCACTGGGAGCTAAATCAGGAGAATAAGGTGGGTGGTCAAGCAACTCGTACTTTAATTCGTTGATTTTAGCCATTGTTAAAACACTCTTGTGCGCTGATGCGTTGTCTTGATGAAAAATTATTTTTTTTGTGTTGTAAGCAAGGACGTTTTTCTCGAATTTGTACATTTAATTGATTCAAAAGGTTGCAATAGTACTCTGAATTTATTGTTTTAACTTTTTGCAGATAGTCAATCAATAAAATACCTTTGAAGTCCCAAAAAACCGTTGCCATAACCTTACAAGCCGATTGAATTGTTTTTGCCTTCTTTGGGGCACTTCCTCCAGCTTGAGTCCATTGTTTGGATTGTTCTTTTGTCTCTGGAGTATAGTGGTGAATCCACGTCTCATCAACAGTTATGAAACGACGCTTAAAATCCATTTTATTTCGCTTAAAACGATCCAAACAAGCTTGAGAAATGTTTATACCCTACACCACTATGTGGAGAGGGTATTATAAGTTGGTTTTGGCCAAAAAGTTTGTAATGCATCGAAATAATGGTCGTAGACCCATACTTATATTTACCAAAATGAATGTCTCGACGAGCTGAGTCGATCTGGCTACGTGTGTCCGTCCGTCAGTCCGTCCGTCCGTCCGTCCGTCCGTCTGTCCGTCTGTCCATCTAAACCTTGTAATCACGCTACAGGTCGCAATTTTGATCGGATCGTCACGAAATTTTTTGTGTTGATGGGGGTCCAGGAGGGGAAGAAGCCTATTGATTTTGGTGATGGTCGGATAATATTTAGGGGTCGGAATGGGCAAAAAACTTATGTGGATAAAACGACAACGTTTTTTTCCAAAGCGAATATCTCAGCTTCTATATGGGGTATACCAAAAGCAAAACCTGACAATTAAAGTAGAAAATATCACCTTTCTAATGATGTAAAGTAGGTTCTTGTAGGTGATCAAGCAACGAAGATATCACAATAGTCGCAAATAAACCCCAAATGTTCATGTTTGCGATTTTAGTTATAATGACGAATATCACAGCTTTGGCTGGGGACTTTCCAAAAGCAAAGCCTGACTATGAAAGTAGAAGATTCCACCTTTACAATGATGAAAACTAGGTCGGCGTAGATGACCAAATAGCGGAGATATCACAATAGTCGGTAATTCATCCCATTTTTCAATTTTTTTGGAAATCACGCTACAGGCCGTAATTTTGATCGGATCGTCACGAAATTTTGGGGGTTATTGGGGGCTCTATAGGGGAAGAAGCCTATTGATTTTGGTGAGGGTCGAATAACATTTAGGTGTCGGAATGGGCAAAAAACTTATTTGGATAAAAAGACAACGTTTTTTTCCAAAGCTAATATTTTAGCTTCTTTAAGGGGTATACCAAATGCAAAACCTGACAATGAAAGTAGAAAATATCACCTTTCTAGCGATATAAAGTAGGTTCTCGTGGGTGATCAAACAACGAAGATATCACAATAGTCGCAAATTAAACCCAAATTTTCATTTTTGCGATTTTAGTTATAATGACGAATATCACAGCTTTGGCTGGGGACTTTCCAAAAGCAAAGCCTGACTATGAAAGTAGAAGATTCCACCTTTACAATGATGAAAACTAGGTCGGCGTAGATGACCAAATAGCGGAGATATCACAATAGTCGGTAATTCATCCCATTTTTCAATTTTTTTGGAAATCACGCTACTGGGCGCAATTTTGATCGGATCGTCACGAAATTTCGAGGGTAAATGAGGGTCTCTTAGAGGAAGAAGCCTATTGATTTTGATGATGGTCGGATAATATTTAGGGGTCGGAATGAGCAAAAACTTTATTTAGAGAAAAAGTCAACATTTCATTCCAAAGCAAATAACTCAGCGTCTATAAGGGGTCTACAAAAAGCAAAACCTGGCAATGAAAGTATAAAATATCACCTTTACAACAATGTAACTTAGGTTGTCGTAGGTGGTCTAACAACGAAGATATCGCAATAGTCGCCAATAGAACCCAACTTTTCATTTTTACGATTTTAACAATAATGACGGATATCACACCTTTACACAATGGTCCCAAATCCAAATTTTCTGGCCAAAACTATTTCAACGTCCATTTTGTATTGAAATTAATTATTAATTTTAATAAATGTGTACAAACAGCAATTCTTACTTTTTGTCGACCAAAATGACCAAAAACTGCCAAAATTTGTTGAACAGCGTGGTCCCGTTGTGTGGGGTCTAAACCAAAACATTGACCTATGTTAACAATTTTTGGTATGAAGGATTCATATCTTCCAAGAGGTCGAAATACCAAATTTCAGCCGAATCGGTCATAACGTTTCGCTAAAATTCACAAAATATCTAAAATCGGACGGTACTTTTATGTGGGGGCTATGTCAAAAAATGGACCTATTTTCAAAAAACTTACACATACTTGTTTTCTACACTCTGAAACCCTTAAATATGAATTTTAAGAAAAATCGGTTGATAGATGCAGTTATTACCGTTCTATTTCAATTGGATACTACGTACAATCACAACAGGTATTTACAAAAAATTCTCCCATCTTAAAGTAGAAAAATCCACTTTATTTTAACTGTGGCAAATCTGAGCAAGAATTTATTTCTCAATTTATTAGTTCAGACCCCCAGCTATCTTCCAAAATCAATTTGGAGTTGGACAAACTTGGACATTTTTTTAAAAGTTTAAATATATTTTAAAAATATTTGTAAAAAATAATTTTTAATATATATATAAAAATTGATTTTATTACGCTAATTTTACAAATTTCATCGCCCTTTTTTTAAATATTTTGAAAGTACTCATTAACAGCTTCCCGATTCATAATAACTTTGGTCTCACTTCTGTATATTTATGCAGCGACGCAATACAACAAAAATTGTATATTTTACAGCACAAAGTCCGTTTTATTTTTACATAAAAAAGTGTCAATTTTGGTACTGCGCCAATCAACGAATACTAACGTTATTTACAAAAACTAATTATTTTCAGATGACTTGAGGTGTTTTTTATTATTCTGTGCAAAAAAAAGTTAAAATTTCTTCAAAAATAGGGTTTTGGCCAAAAATTTCCTTATTGAAACCTATGTGCTTTGGTTGGGGACCTTCTAAAAGCAAAGCCTTACTATGAAAGTAGAAAATCCCATCTTTGAAATTATGCAAAGTAGGTTGGCGTAGGTAGTCAAATAATAGAGATATCGCAATAGTCGTTAATGCATCCCTTTTTTTCGACTTTTTCTGCAATCACACTACTGGTCGGAATTTTGATCGGATCATCACGAAATTTTCTCACAAAGATAGACGCCTATTGATGTTGGTGATGTCGACAGTAGTCAAATATAAAATTAAATATTAATTATTTTGGTTCAGTTCGCCTTAAGTCATTTGGTATAAAAGCCAGATAGGTGAAAACTTTCGTATCTCCATAAAAGAAATGTTTTCGAGTGAAAAGATTATTCACAGAAGTAGTGGTGTAGGGTATCACATAGTCGGCCCCGTACCGACTATAGCCTTTTCTCACTTGTCATTCTTATGCGTTTTTGATCGACTGTTAACAAATACGGCACCCACGTTGCAGAAAGCTTTTTCATCTGTAGTTCTTCATGCAAAATTAAATGGACTCGATCATTTGAGATGCCCATGATATTAGCAATTTCACGCACTTTTATTCGTCGATCATTTAATACCATATCATGCACTTTGGCTACAATTTCTGTTGTTGTTGCTGTTTTTGGACGTCCACTACGTGGTTCATCTTCAATGCTTGTACGACCACGTTTAAATTCAGCAACCCAATTTTTTACTGTTGCATATGAAGGAGCACTTTCACTTAACACATTCACCATATCATTATAAATTTCTTGTCCCGATAAACCTTTTTTATGTAAATATTTAATGACAGCACGCATTTCTAATTTTTCAATTGTAAAAAAATTGCGGATGCGTCTTTTTGAACACCTGTTTCTATATGAAGGAGTTGCCAGATTGCCAGAAAAAAAAAATATTGGCTAATTTTGAAGTACAGGTGGTGTAGAGTATGCCGGAAAAAAATTCAAGAATGGAACAATTTCTTCAGATTTGTATGTATCATAGATACTTTAAACGCGTTTTACTCGAAATGGCATTTTTGAAGTCGGTGTCAACGATAGCTCGAAACCGAATTGACCGATCTTCATATGGTTTGGTGAGCTTATTAAATAAATAAGAGACTTACCCTTAAGCGAGACAGTTTAAAAAAAATTCCCAGCTTTTTTGACAAAAAACGATCAATTTTTTTCGTTAAAATCGAAATTTTGACTTTGACAGTTAATTTTTTTTTAAAGTTTGTTTAAAATTCTGTTTCGACTTAAGGCAAGATTAATAGGTTCTTAAAATGCTTACAAACATGTACGATGATCGGCCCATCCGTTTTCAAGCTATGATCGCAAAACGCTTTTGCAAAAAAAGGGTTTCGCATATAGCCATTTACCACAAGACTTTGCAATATTTTTCAACAACAACAAAAATACCAAAAGTAGTATAAGATGTGCTCTTTCTTTCTTGATGAAAGAACTTTTTATTTTGTAGTTTCTCTGAAAACAATTCAAGAAAATGATTTTTTTTCTGCACAACTAGGGACAACCCTTAAAGTGAGATTGGGTTATATTTATTGCTGTGGGTTGTACATTTTATGTTGTCAGTCTCATTTACAAAACTATCGGCTAAAAATCGCATTAAACGGTAACCAACCCTAGTTTTATATCATGATGACGATTTTTGACGATTTTCCAAATTTTGTTGACGATTTGACGATTTTTTTTGACGATTTCCGACCAAAAATTGTCGGGAACGCTGGGTTCCTAACATATGCTTTAAGATACATCGGTGTTTTTAGGTCTCATAAAGACAATTATTTACTAGCTCTAAGAAAGTTGTGGAAATACTAACACAACACTATAATTGTTTGTTGTGTGTGTGTGAAAAGCACAACATTTGTTAGGATAATATTGTGGCATCCTTTTAAGAACTGTTCCCATGCGTTTTTGTCATATACGCATATTCTACAAAATCAACTTACCTTTACATAAATCTTTTGCTATACTCCATTTCCAACATACTTGTACTTTCTCTTATTATACGATTTAAATCAATTTCATTTAAATTTGTTTAAAATCCATTTAAATAAAATGAAACTGCATAGAAAGGAAAAAAAGAAGAAGAAATAAGAAAATATTAAAACTATTAAACCACAAGAAAATAAATATGTTTTTTAATTCAATTAAATGCAGACTTTGAGCAGGGCATTTGAAGAAATAAAAAGAACAAGTTTTATGGAAAAATATTCGAAGAAGAAGTAGTCTTACCCAAGCTTTGCTATTGAAGAGCCAATAACGATGTGATCACAAATAGTTAATAGTTTCTAAGGTATTCACGGACGAGAGATTCAGATGAGATAGAGGGGGTATAAGTTGTTTGATATACTATATGATAGAAAACTTGGAAATTTGTAGAAAGTATGGAAAAGCAATACGTTCGAAACGTCAGGTTATCCAGTGGTCTGCCTAATGGAGACCTTTAACCTATACCTATATTATCTATGGAAAACAAAGGTCTTCTGTATAATGTATGAATACATTAGGACTTCATTATGAACACCTGTGGCATTTTGTATGAAGACCCTTTGTCTTCCTTTATGAAGAACTGTTCTTGATCGGAGGGCTAACGGCTAATTGTACTTGCTAACGGAGGGCTTATTTGAGTGCTAACGGACGAGTTTATAGACTAAAGTAAGTAAAATGGCCAGCAGGAGCGGGTAACTCAACTGATAACCTGAGAACCTTAACTGAAAACCTCTGAGATTACTACTGAATCGAGGATGTTAATCTTTGACACACAATAAAAATGTATGACCCCTTGAAAATAAAATGTCCAAAATTGTTTTGGAAAATATTTGTTTATTACACCTACCCCTAGTACAATTAAAGGGTAGAACACGTATCTGCTAGATATGTTCACTTTCTCTTAGAAAAATTCACCCACCTAACCTCTTCATGAAGCCATCAATGTCCCAAGACTCATTTCCCAACTTGCAATTCAATTAAAGTGACACTTCCTTTCATACCTTAACGCACGTAAGCATGTCACGTGATGTTCGCTTGCTTTTTTTCCTGTTGCTGTTGTCCTCACAATGACAAATAATTTCATTTTCAGTTTCCTTTTTTGGTTGGAAGTTCACGTTCATCGTTGATGGTGCGGCAACCGCCGCACATTTTCACTAAAAGTGCAGATTTATTTAACCAAAGGCTATGAAAGCCAAGAACGTGAAGCTGCGGCGGCGGCTGCTGCTTCTATCGCCGAGGAACATTGATTTTAATGAGCATAATAAGGAAATCAAAAGGATTTAATATTATTTTTATGACCAGCACCAGAGGGCACGGATGGGTGCACGACAACAGATGTTGAATTTTGAGATACACACATACACAACGTCTTGAATATTCCATGGGGCTATTATTATGCGGCAAAATGCAAACAAAATTAATGCAATTAGTCAAAATTTCCGCCTGAATTATGATTGGATAGGAAAGAGCGGTTTATTAGATTTAAAACACAGTTTGCTATAGGCAACATAGCTAGGGAAGTGGTGAAGACTAGAATTCTTTTTTATGAAGACCATAGGTTCTATTCTTGAAGACCAGAGGTTTTATTCTAGAAGTTCAGAGCTACTCTGTATGAAGACCAGAGCACTTCCCAATGGAGAACAAAGAGTTTTCTTAGGAAGACCAGAGGTATTCTTTATTAAGATAAAATGCCTCATTTATGAAAACCAAAGGTATTCTTTATTAAGATCATATGCCTTCTCCACGAAGACCAAACGTTTTCTTCATGAAAATCAAAGGTTTTCATCATGAAGAACAAAGGTCTTTTTCATGAAGACCAAAGGTCTTCTTCATGAAGACCATAGGTTTGAGACCAGAAGACACTTTTATGAAGACCAGGGGTCTTCCTTATAAATACCAGAAATCTTTTTTGTGAAGACCAAAGGTCTTCTCTACGAAGGTCAGTGGTATTCTTTATGAAGACCAGAGGTTTTCTTTCTGTCAAGGTATTTTTTCAAAGATCAGTAGTGCGATTCTCTAACTCAATTTTTGAGTTACCGACAAATGTCTGTTTAATTAATTAATTTCGGTAATTAACGATACTATTCGGTAAGTTAGCGACCACAAAAAGTAGTCGAAAAGTTCTACCGACAGCAACAGTGTTGTCAACTTTTATTTGAACTTTTCATTCATAATTTTCCGTATTAATGTTATCGGTTTTTGTCGGTAACTCAAAAAATTAATTACAGAACCGCACTACAGAGGTCTTTTCCATGAAGACCACTGGCAGTCTTTTTTTGAAGACCAGAGGTCGTCTTACGGAAGGCCTGTGTTCTTCTTTATGAAGAACGGAGATCTTTCTATGAAGACCAGAGGTTTTCTTTATCAAGGCCTGAGGTCTCCTATATCAAGGTCAGAGGTTTCCTTTAGGAAGACCAGAGGTCTTCTTTTGAAAATCAGAGGTCCTCTTTATTAAGACCATAGGTCTTCTTTATAAAGACCAGAGATCCTCTTTACAAAGATCAGAGTGCGCAGTTTAACCCGGTCCCAGTTTCTAAACCGGGTAAACCTGCGCACTTAGGCAACTCATACCGACCCATCACCCTCCTATCCTATTGTGAAGATCCTTGAGTCTATCCACCTACCGTACTTCACTAAGCACTTCCATCTGGCCGACCACCAACATGGCTTCAGAATCGGAAGAAGCACGACAACAGCCCTCAGTGAAGTCACGACCAGGATTACGGAAGGACTAAACAGTAAGAGACCACACAAAAGAACTATATTAGTGGCTCTGGACCTGTCTAAGGCCTTCGATACAGTAAACCACACCATACTTCTGAAGGACGTTATGGAGACCTCTCTCCCTAACTACCTAAAGAGATGGTTGGTAAACTACATGGCCGGAAGGCAATCTTATGTAGAATTCCGAGGACAAACATCCCCCCCAGAAAGAACAAGCAGGGGTACCACAAGGGTGAGTCCTATCCCCACTGCTTTTCAACCTCTATATGTCGAAGGCCCCCAATCCACCCGAGAATGTGCATCTAATTTCCTACGCTGACGATTGCACAGTCATGTCTACAGGCAGGAAAATCCTAGACTTAGAGTCAAACTTAAATGGTTACTTTCTTTCCCTTAAAGACTTCTTTGAAGGCAGAAATCTGCAGCTATCCTCCCCTAAGTCCTCAGCCACCATCCTTACATCGTTGACTAAAGAAGTAAACGCTCAGCTAAACATACACATCCGCGGACAAACCATCCCGACGATCAAAAACCCCAAAATCCTGGGTGTTACATTTGATAATTTACATTAGTTCTGTAAACACGCTGAGATAGTAGCAGGGAACGTAGGCAAAAGAAACAAAATTCTCAAAGCGCTTGCCAGTAGTACGTGGGGCAAAGCTAAAGAGACCATCTTGACCACCTACAAAGCCATAGGTCGCCCCTTCATGGTCACCTGGACTAAGTGACACACAATGGGAAAATCTCCAAAGTGTCCAAAATAGCGCATAGCGCATCGCAACTGGATGACCCCTGAAAATCACCTACACCATGAAGCAAAGCTTCTCCCGGTGCAAGCACACTGCCCTCTCCTAACAAGGCAGCATGCGATTAAATGCACTAAACGGGATCACCCAAACAATACAAGCATACCTCCCAATGAAAGAGATGAACCAATCAGACTTGACTTCCGCAAGGAACTCCCAAACCTTCCCTAAATCCTCCCCTCAGAACCAACAAACGATGACACTCAAACAGCACTGAGACAGGCCAACACAAAAGTAGTAGAGGACCAAATATCATCCTACACAAGCAGTGCAGTGTTAGGTGGGCGACCCCCACCCATTCACGAAGATGAGAGGACACTACCTAGGGAGACCACAGCGATACTATCCCAACTTCGGCCTGAAGTACCTCAACAGTTATCCCTCCGTCCTGAATCCTGAGATAACAGATACATGCCCTAAATGCACCTCTTCGCATGTCCTCCAAACCCGACGGACCTGACACCGGAGTCGCTGTGGACTCATCCTGTCTTGGTGGCTCGCTTTCTAGGGCTGGATGTGGATGTTTAGATGCCAATCTTCCAAATTTCAAATTTTCTTTTTTGCCAATCTTCCAAATTTCAAATTTTCTTCTCTTTATTTTCTTTTCTTTCCACCGATACAACTTTACCTGTAGGGGTTACAACAACAAAGACCAGAGGTCCTCTTTGTAAAGACCAGAGGTCCTCGAGGTCTTCATTCGATGATCAGAGATCTACTTAATGAAGACCGTATGCCTTCTTTCGAAGACCATATAGTCTCCTTAGTTAAGAATATATTCTTAATATTCAATTGTTCCACAAAGAAAAACTTCTCTCATATCAATGAGTGCACCTGATTATGATTAGCTCAATGATATGGGGCCTACTGTCTATGGTCGGGTCAGAACGGCGTGTCTTAAGACCCCACTTGTGGAGAAGTTTGACATGTTTGAAATACTTAGAAAATATTGCCAACATTACTGAGGGGTATTTTGCCACCGTTGATGTTCCCTGCCCGGGGAATCGAAACCACGACCTTCAGCGTGCAAATCGGGTGCGCATACCATTGCACCACGGTACCATCCAATAGGTCTTCGTTACAAATACCTAGGGTCTTCTTTAAGAATATCAAGGGTCTTCTCTAAGAGTACCAAGGGTCTTCTGTATAAAAATCAGGGGTATTTTTTTTATAAATATCTGAGGTTTCCTTAATGAAGACAAGCACGCACAGTGGATCCACCCATTGGTCAAAAATAAAAAAATTAATGTCAAAATTTTGGTACAACATCTGGCAACTATGACAGCTATGACATGGACCTTTTTAAAAAAATATTAGTTTTTGTTTCATTCGAACGCGATCTTCTTAAGAATAGCCTCAACAGTCGGAACATTTGAGTAATATTTTTTTGTTGTCAGTACAACCTATATTTTAAGTGCAAGTACATATATTCAAAATATCTAATACGTATAGCAAAATATTATAGTGGATTTTGAAGGAGGAGGTAATAGCTTAATTTTCATTAAAAAATAGTGTTTTAGCGTGTTGTGTAATTCTATAGTTAGCTGCATATTTTCTTACTGTATTTTGTAATGCCAATTCGATCATATACTTAAATTTGACCTACCAGTGCCCACCTCTAGAATAATTTTCCAAAGTAGGTCATGGGTTTAAAATTATTCAGTATTAAAATCAGCTGTCATCTAGTGCCAGACTATAAATGGTGGGTCGCTGACTTAAGCTGTCCTAGAATGGGGTTTCTATGGATATATTAGCGTGTAACTCTGTTATCTGACCACGTAAATTAACAAAATTGGCATCAGTTTGGTCATGGGTTTAAAATTATTCAGTATTAAAATCAGCTGTCATCTAGTGCCAGACTATAAATGGTGGGTCGCTGACTTAAGCTGTCCTAGAATGGGGTTTCTATGGATATATTAGCGTGTAACTCTGTTATCTGACCACGTAAATTAACAAAATTGGCATCAGTGGCAAGATGAAGCAATCTTCTTCAAAAATTTGTCTTACGTTGGCGGTACGTGTCTTCCAGGAAGAACGCTATAAGATCTATATTAAAAATTTTACCAATTTTCAGGCAAAAATTTAGATTTTTTGGTTGGTTGGATTTTATGTTGTTTTGGAGATTGTTTTTTCCCCAAGCCTTTTTTTGCTTTATAAGATAATCGGGTCCTTTGTTCATGTAATTTTGTAGTAACAGCATAAAACAATTCTTACCGTATACCCCCTCCAGAGGGGAAAGTGGGAAGAATGTTACACTCGTGGTTTCTTAAAACACTCTTCGCAGCAGCACAAAGCTGTAACCGTCGCATTGGCTTGATTTTTACACTCTAAATATTTTTGGCCACTTTCTCCATACAACTGGATCCACTGTAACACGGTGTTCTTGAATCTAATTTAAATGGAAGGTGCTTACATCTGGGAAGTTTTTGCGGATTCTGAAGCCTTCTTTTTACAAACGTTATAAATTTTAAGAGTGGTAGTGATTGGTAGTATACTTAAGATTATAATGTATTATCTAAATTTACATTGGGTGTGGAGTGTGTACAGCACCATGCTTTTACATCAACCAGAAAATAGCAATAATTAATTGTAGATAATGTCATGAATTCCTTGCTCCCGAGAATACAATGTTTTCGAGTGTTAAAATCTCAATTATCTTACAAACTAAAATAAAAAAAAAAAAAAAAAAAAAAAAAAAGGATTTTTAAATAATAAAACACAACATCCACGTTAACCCCTGTGCGTACCAGATATAGCTTTTGTATAAAATTCATATCGCAGATTGACATTGATGTTAAAGTTCGGTGGCATCTCATTTATATAACCGATTGGGGATAAATAATTTATGTTCGTCCAACTATATGGTTCTTGGTTGTCATAAATTGATGATACATAACTATTTTGATGATTTTTAACTCGCTCAACAAATTTTGAAATCAAGTCACAGACATATAAACCAATAGGAGTAATTTTGGACTCGCCATAAATTACCCTATTTGAAAAACGCTTACAACTTGATTCATAGTATTTGCCAATACAATGCCGTAAAACTTTCCTTTCCAGAATTTCCATTTCACTGATTACAATAGGGGATATATTGAACCAAATAGGAAAGGCATACATAAATACTGGTCTTATACTTGTTTTATATAAAAGAAGTTTAGTTCTCATAGGAAGATCTTTGTTTACCAAAATTCTGGAAAAAGAACCCAGTATTCTATATGCCTTCCCCAATACCTGCCTAGCATGTTTATTAAATTTGAAAAGATTGGCTCTGTTCCAGAACCTGCAAGAAGCTACTATTTTTTACTACGATAACATTTTTTCCTTTATGTTATCAGAAAAAATAGTAAAAATTAGTAGAGTCTTGCAGTTCTGGAACATACCAATTATTAAACGTAATTTATATATAATATTTAAGTGCATTTTCTACTGGAATTTCAACTCCATTGAATGTTAACTTCAAATTTTTACTTTCGGGAACCACAAATTTTTTGCATTTCCCTGACGCGTTCCTTATACAAATTGCTTCGGTTTTTGATGCATTAATTTTAATACCCCAGTTATTGTAAAATTGTGCAACATTTTCTAAATGAGATTTTACTTTACGCAATGCATTTTGAGGGGACTCGTCATAAGCGTAAAGTAATGAATCGTCTGCATATAGAAGACCGGTAGAATCAGGTTCAATATGAGGGAAATCGTGTATAAATATGCTCTATAAATGTGGTGACAAAATTGATCCTTGTGGGACACCACAGTTAACGTTTCCTGGATCAGATAAAACGCCATGAAATTCAACACAAAACTTCCTATTTGAGAAAAAACTGTGAAAAATCTTTATCACATGCGAATCAAAGTTAAGCCTAACCATTTTATATAAAATTCCTATGTGAGAAGCATGGTCAAATGCTTTTTCAACGTCAAGTGAAATCGCTATAGTGCACTTTCGTTCTCGTAATTTGCAAACAATATCATTATGGAATTTAAGAAGAGCATCAGTTGTTGAGTGCCCGCTTTTGAATCCGAACTGAAGGTCTGGAATATACGATATTGTCAACCCATAATCCATCTTGATTCGAATGATTTTTTCATAAAGTTTACCTAAGTTCGATAACAAAGAAATTGGCCTTAAATTGGTAATTTAAAAATAGGTACAATTTTAGAAATTTTCCACTTATCAGGAAAGTACGCATTATTTAAACAATTATTATATATTATCGATAAATATTCAAAACCCTTTGCAGGAAGCTTTTTCATAATAAAATTAGATATCCTATCCAACCCAAAAGATTTTTTATTGTTAATTGTGTTACATTGTCGTTAGCCTAGAACTTCTCATCGGATTAATAGATGTGTTTGTACTATTAAAAATGAACAAACTAGAATTATTTGTTATGACACTATCAACAAAATTTTCTATTTCATGGCTGTTTTGAATTACTGGCACTTGTTGGTAAATATTGCCAAAATAGTCCTTTAATCTATCGCATGCAACTGAATCACTGTCTAATAGTACACCATTTTCTGATAATTTATTAATATTAGCTTTCCTTTTAAAACCAATTATATTATAAACATGTTTATGGGCTCTAGGTCCAGGTTTAAGTTTCCTTAGCCTTTCGGAAAATATACGAGACTGTTCAATTTCAACTTGTCTTTTAATTATAATGTTTAACAATTGTATTTGTTTTGATAACAAACGATAATTTGGATCGCATCTATTACGATTTCTGTTGAATATTCGTTTCAATTCCTTCTGCCAAGCGTGTTTTAATTTATAAAGATTTCTTATCGAGTCTGAAACCACGATTTTTCTTCCTACATTGATGTTTTCCGAATGAGCTGTCTGAGTGTTATTTATAATATCTGTGAAATTATCTATAAAATAATCAATCTCTGCGTTAGAAAGATTCCTGTTTGAATCTGGAAAATTAACAAGCAAAGCCTCTTTTACATCATTTCTGAAATTATCCCAAATCGTATTTTTATATGATGTGTAGCATCTAGGAGAGTTTAACAGAATTGAGAAAGACGATAATTTCAAATGTAAACTAAGCGGAAAATGGTCTGAAAATGTTGGTAATGTATTTACTTGAAATTTGGTGAAACAAGATCTACCATGTTTGTGCTTATTAAATAATGGTCAAGAAATGAAGCACCATTCGGAAAAGAGGGAATTGTATCAGAAATTCGTGCGAAATCTATTGACGATTGTTGGAGCCAAGAGAATAACACATTTCCATTCATGTTGTCTAATGTGTCACCCCATGACGAATGTCTGGAATTGAAATCACCACCCAAAATTATTCCATAATAATTTTGGGAAAAATCATATAAAGCAGACAAGCTATTTGCATATAGCGTACGATCAGCATTGCACGGAATGTAGATTGATCCTACTAAAATATTACGTTCAATGCCACTCGAAATGAGGCTAATACTTAGAAACACACATGGAAATTTAAAATCTGGTATGTTGACTCTACGGAATTTGTACAATTTCTTAAGGGCTATTGCTACACCTTGAGAGCTAGCGTCTCTAACGAAAGTGTAATTTTCCAATGTAATTCTATGGGAATCTCTCAAATGAGTTTCTTGAATAAATCCAAAATCGATGTTGTGTGCATTTAATATACTTGACAATTCTATTCTACGGCTCACCTCTATGAGTGACCTTACATTGAATGTGAGAAAATTAATAGAATTACGACCCATATTGACATTTTATTTCTTCTAGGAGCTCTAAACATTCGGTCCTCGCTTGCTCCTTTGCAAGAGTTCTATATCTTCTAATAAAATTTTCTATCCTATCCTCTAAGGATGTTACTTCAGGCTGGCAAGTATTCCTAGCAATTTTTAAAAACTCCTCAATTAAAACCGGTTTACGCCTTCTTTCACTAGATTCAGCAAAACAACTTGCAAATGTTCTATTTGATTCAACAATATTATGACTATTTATTGCCCTGTATACATGGTTAGTCGCTATCAGCTTTTGTTCTCTAGCTGCAGACTTAATGACCTCCCTCTTTTTTAAATAATCCTTATATGCTGGGCAACCCCTATAATTTGAAGGATGCCCATTCTGTTTACAATTTGCGCAATATGGCTTATTTTCGTCGCTTGAAACAAATTGGCATTCGCCTGGGGCGTGTTTTTCATCACATTTAACACAAATATACTCTCTACTACAATTTTTAGATATATGACCCCATTGTTGGCAACGATAACATTGGACTACCTTCAAATTCGACTTTGGGGTCTCCCAATATACCCTTTGTTCGCAGACATATCGTTGTGCCCTAAGCTCATGACCCGTTTTTCCTGGTAAAAGTGTGACCAGAAACAAACCTGTATCAATCTTATTTTTTCTGGAAAAGTCAGTCGAAAACTTTGTAACAGTATCTACTGTATTGGGAACGATAAAGTTAATATCGGCTTTAATATCACTTATTGCTGTTCTATGGTGGAGCCCTCTTAAAACTAATCTGGTACGCTTTAAATCTTTAGGGGTGTATGTGTATGCTGAAATTTCCTTTAGTTTTAGAAGCTCAATCATCTCTGAATGAACGGATGAATCTTTAAGATATAATTTGCTTTTCTTTTGGCCCTTATTAACAATCTTAAAAACTATGTTTTTTGATTTCAATGTTTGAATAAGATCTGTTACATTAACATTAAATAGAAAAATTGCAGGACAAAATCCTTTAAGATTATTTACCGTTTTTGAAGTGAGTTCATTTCTAGGAGCGGTGAAAGTTTCTTCAATTGGATTGATTTCGGTAGAGGTTTGAGATTGTTGAGCTCCTGGAATAGATGGTTCCAAGGTGATATCGATATCACCTAACAATGCAAACCGGTTTTGAGAATCTGGATTTGAATCTAATGCTTTTTCCGAGGAAGCACACATTCTCGGTCGTTTAGATTGAGATTGGCTACATTCATTGACATTCGTACTCGGCAAGACAGAATTTGTGTTAGTTACCTTTTCATTATGACAAACCAAAGAAAATTCATGACAAGCGTCGTCACAGTATCTTCTCTCATCAATAGTTTTATTTTTAGCCCGCGATTTAGACGCAACATTCTTAGCCTTCAAGTTGTTAGGAAATATTTCGGAATTATCCATTAAATCTTCTTGACAAGATTCTGCTCGAGATTTGGGATTTATTCTCTTTGATTTTCTTGTATCGTCTGATCTGTCAGGAGGTACATTTTCAGATGGAGTCCATTGCTCCGCGGGAATTGGGTCGTTCATATTGAAATTGTTAATTATTCAAAATATGAACAAAAAAAATATATAAAATATGTATTTTTTAAAGACAGAAAAAAATATACGTCTATTCGATTCGAAAGTTTGATCGAGAATCAACATATTCGTATACAAAGTTTACATTGTTCTACCAAAACTACAAAATGATAACAACAGTGAAAATCATTAGATATCCTTGAAATTATAATCTTCCCATAAAAAATATAACAAAGAAAATTTATCAATAAAAAAGAGGCATCAGAGAAAATTTTTTTCCTTCGATAATCATACGAAATTATTCCAAAATCGTTCAGAAATCTTTACGAAAGATCGGAAGGTACCTCAGATTTTCATACGACATGATTCCGAAATCGTTCAGAAATCTGTTCGAAAATTCGGAGGAAAAAATTCGAATTCCGAATTTCCCAAGGATTTTCTTCCGATTTCGTTGCGAATTCTGACCGAAATCGATACGATATCGCTTCGACATTTCGTTCCGAAATTATGTCAACCACTTCATACAACTTTCGTTAAGATATCGTTACGATTTCGGATCAGATATCGGACGTAACGTCCGAAATTTGTTCCGATTTCGTTACGATATCGGTACGATTGGTTTGCTGGGTTTTCACGTTTTTGCTTGGAAACTGCAAGTCCTATGGAAATGGGACTAAAGAAAATGTTGTAGCTATGAAAATTCTCCACAATTCTTTGTGATATCTTTGTAGTTTTTACCGTTACTGAGATATAGAAGTTCAAATTAGGACAATGGATTGACTGTATCGCCTCTTTATAAAACAGAGCCATGACTGCAATTTCCCAACTTAAACCTATATATCTCAAAAACGGTACAACATAGCACCTTCCATTTAAATTTGATTCAAGAGCACCGTGCCAGAGGTCTTCTTTATAAAATACTTTTATGAAGACTTCAATTTATTATGAAGATGAATAGCAAAGGATTTCTTTATAAAGACCAACGCCCTTCTTTATGAAGACCTCTAGCCATCTGTATGGAGACCTATAGGCTGTTTTTAGTGAAGACCTGTGACCATCTTTATAAAGACGGTTTCTCTTCCCTGTAAAGAATAATGGCCCTCTGAATGAAGATCTGTGGTTTTCTGTATGACGACCTGTGGTCTTCAGTATGAAGACCTGTAACCAACTTATCAAGACCGTTGTCTTCCCCTTGAAGACACGTGGCCTTTTGTATAACGATTTGTGGTCTTCGGTTTTAATATTTATGGCCTTCATTATGAAGATCTGTTGCCTTCTTTATGGCGTCTTAATGAAGACATTTGGAATTTTTATGAAAACCCGTAGTTTTCTTTCTTTCTGAAGACCTGCGGTATGCTTTATAAATTTCTCTAGTCTTTGGTTTGAAGAATTGTGACCTTCTTATGAGGACACGTGTCGTTCTGTGTAAGAAGCCCTGTGGCCTTCTTAATGCAGACCCGGGCCATGTTTATGAAGACCAGTGGTCTTTTATATATATAAAGACCTGAGGCTTTCTCTATGAAGACCTGTGGTCTTCTTTGTGAAAACTTGTGTCTTTTTATTAGAATCTGTGGTTTTCTGTTTGAACAACTGTGGTATTCAGTATAAAGTTTTGAAGTCTCATATTGAAAAGGCAGAAATATGAAAAAGTTTTGCGTTAATTTTTCAATTTCAAATAATCCATCTCCAAAAATCCAAGGAAAGATCCTTCCTACGTTTTCCTAGAAAATCTGTCATTCATCATATTTCCGGAACATATGTACACATGTGGGTGTTGTGTTTGTCGATACACGCATACATAGATATATGTATGTATATACTACATACATATGTACGGATGTATGTATTTGTCCGCATTTCTCTTTGCATTTGTATTAGAGCATAACAAAAAAACCGGGGGAAAATGTGCTCGAATTGCGTCGTTCAGCTAACCATGTGTCATATTATCTTTGTGGCTACAAACGTTTTCTCCTACATGTTTTATGATGCTGTGGTTTACAACTGTTAGCCAGATACTCAGTCAATCAGACAACATATGAATATTGTTACTGCCATATCGTCGGTGTCATGCTTAAGTGTTCCATACGTCAGTTTTGACTTTTTTTAAATATAGGTGGTTTGTTGGGTCTTCGCGTATGCTCTTACTGAATTTCTGTCCGGCCTTTTCCTACATGCTCTAGTTTCCGAGATATCCACATTTCGGCTCGAAAGCAAACTTTTTTTCAGGTATGGCATTAAAATTTTAATAACTTATGAATTTAAAAACACATTCCAAAATTCAGACCTTTATTTTTCAATTTAGAAAGTTTGAATTTATTGAGACAAAGATGGGAAAATTTGTTTGTCACTTTGTTCCATGTGATTTACAATATTTTGCATTTGTGTCATTAGTGTGGATATGGAATAACCCGACAAAAGATCTATTTTTAAAACAAAAATCTCTATAACTATTTTATTCCAACAGATATTCCTCTAACTTTTGGCAAAGATGCTCAAAAATATAAATATTTTCTTCAGTCAGCTTCAAGCAGCTGTGACGTATTATGGCGTATGCAACACTTACGCATAACACCGACGATATAACGGTATAGAATTCATAGTTGCACGCGATGAACACTGTGCATAACCATAAATTTTACATTAAAGGTGTCAAATAATATTTTCTCGCGGGGTTTGCATGAATGTCGAACCAGACTAGAATTGCAATGCGAATGAAGGTGATGACGATGACAATCCTGATAGTGCTGATTCATATTTGTAACGATAAAGGGATAAGAAAGTAGAAAAAATATGATGAGAAAAAAAAACACGTGGAAAATTATGAATGAATACCAAAGTGACAACAAATGTATGAATAAATGATGGTTTTGTTTGCGAGAAATATGGATGTGTGACTGGTTGCTTGGCTTTGTAACCCAGCAAAATGTTCGATGCTAAAGATGTCATTCAATCATGGGTGCAAGTGATGTGGCATGTCAGCTTTTTTGCGTCTTCATCGATGAATTTTATATGAGCGTAGACCCCAAAAGATGCATTTTTGGATCCAAAGCATGTCATTTCCACCAATGTTTTAGCATGTCATTTTCACCAACCCTTTGCAATGACATTATCATTACGACGAGAATTTTAACAGCGTTGGTTGTGATTTCGAGTCTCCGACAACATCAAGCCTATTGTAAATAATTAATCTATATATAAAAGAGTAGTGAGTTGAGTGACTGACTGACTGATTCATCAGCGCCCAGACGAAACCGCTGAAGCTAGAAAGTTGAAATTTTGGGTATAGGTTGCTGTTGGTGTGTAGGGGTGAGATAAGGCTGGGTTTTTGGAAATTCGACCTAGAAGTGTACGAAAAGTACTAAGTTTTAACAACTATGTAAACACGGCCTAGATGAAAGGAATCTCGAACCCTGCGTACGTGAACTCCGTTTTTGTCATCACTGGTTGACAGAAATTGTCAGTGCTCAATTTTTTTCTCTTTTTGTTTTAATTCCTTTTTTATGCTTGGATCGTAAATTGAATTTTTAGTTATTAGTTATCTTGAATACGAGCGGACAAGTTATTCTGTTTTTTAATTGTCGTGGACACAAATTGAATTGTAAAACAAACCATAATCTTTGAATCTAACTTTGTGCATAGTTTAAATTTTCAATAATTCGATCTCGTCATTCGTGAAAGAGCGTAAAGAAAAGTGAATAAAAACCTATATGAACATCAGCACTTGTGTTTAATTTATTTATGCCCCAGCTAGGCTATCAACAAAAGAAATAAATAAAAAGTGTAGTGTTAGAGGCGCCTCAACAAGAGTGTTGATCAAAGATTTGTGTGAGCTATCTGCATTAAATAAATAAAGGACGCTTTTTGTTCATCTGCCACAAACAAGTGATTTCCAACATTGTGATTCGCTGCGTTTACACTCTGTCTCATAAGGCCGTTCCTGGGTTTCCGTGTGTAACTGAAGAGTGTGTTGTGAGGAAGCTGCTTTGCCCGTAAGTTGTGTGTCACTTTTGGTTTAGGTATCTTTGCTGCCCGAGGTTAGTGGTGTGTGGCCCTAACATATGGTCCTTCGAGCCGGATATGGTCCTGACGATCCCTACAAGAACCAGTTTTTGCAAAGTTTCAGGCCGATACCAACCAAAACGATAAGGTATGTACACAATCCTATTTATATTGTGATGCATTTGGAAAATTACTGGCCCTTAAATCCATTGCCTCCTACAACATACCCTTTCCCCAACCTATCCCGTGCTGTGTTGCAAAATTTCAAAAAAATTTAATTTTTTTTTTTTGCTCAAAAATAAATAAGCAAAAAACTGTGTACCGCTATCCCTTGCTTTGTTGTTGAGGTAGGTCATCGTCATTTGCCTACACCTCAAACACATAAAACCAATGAGAGATTTCACAGTCTAATATACAAAAGTAGTTGCACATACACACATACTGGATTATTTGTTTGTCATGTTGTTGCTGTGATCTATTTCAACTCGCTCTATCCCTTATTTATTTAACACAGGAGAGAAAGCCTTAATAAACTTTATTAAATAAAGAGAACACATAACAGTGGTGTCAATACGAAGTGCAGAAAAAATCGTCAATATTTTATTATGCCCCATCGAACAGAAACAGTAAAAACAAATCGAGTTTAAATCATTTACATTTTATAAACGTTATTATACTTTAATGTTCTCCAATATCTATATACATTTGTTTGGAAATATTTGTCGTACCTTTTTGCGGACACACATCACTTTTGAGGAATATAAACACTGTTTATGAGACAGTCATAATTTGCTCTTAACAACAACAAAACACAAAAGTTAGCTGATTTCATTTTTTACATAAATTGCCTCAATGCATCGTTAATTGGAAGCGTGCTGTTTTTTTGTCAAATTTATTTCTACACACATACATACATACGCTCTCTCCGTCTCTGCTTTGTAAGAGTTTCTTGCTTTTCGCGCTACTGTGGTGGCATAACTAAAGAAGATACATACATACGTACATACACACGCTCTCTCTGTCTCTGCTTTGTAAGGATTTCTTGCTTGTCGCGCTACTGTGGTGGCTTAACTAAAGAAGATACATACAGACATACATACTGCGTTAAAGCATTTGATGGAATATTGTTTTTTGGGCACAGTGGTTTCTAGAGAAATTTTGATATTTTTATATTTATTATTGCTAATTGGAAATATCACTATTTTGAAAAGACATTTATATCGTGATACTTATGCATGATAGTTTGATCTGTCCCTGCACTAAAAAACCTTTGCCGTAGAAATTTGAGTTTTATATTGTTGATTGGATACTAAATAAATTTCGGTCTCAAACAAATTTTATGAGGTTTTTGTTGGTTTTGCCTTTTAAATATCACATTTCTACTTCTGTCTTTGAGGACAAATTAAATTAAACAAATACATTGTCTCTGGAGCAAACTAAAAGAAGTTTGGACAAACATTTTTTCCTAAAACAAGTATCTGATTTAAAGCGAATATTTTGAAAAATCACTTTTCCCAGTTTAAGGAAACATAAATTGAGGCAGAAAGTTGAATTTTCATATCAAGTTTAAGTATTTAACAACATTCGTTCAAAACTGTCCCTTGTTGTCGAATCAGCGACGCATTATTTATTTTTTATATAAAAATATTTTATTTGTTTAACTGGCATTGACGTCATGGGAGTAATGGAAGAATTTTTGGTCCAATGCGAGGAAATAGCTTCGTTTAAAGAACAGCTCAGAGGAGCCGACTTCAAAGTTTACAACGAAATGTCGTTAGAGGCGGAAAAGCAAGAAGTGGAACGTTTATGGGAAGATTGGAAAACTTCGTATAAGAACTGTTTATCTGACTCTGATTTACAGAAGAAAGATAAGGCAACATTAAAAAATAAAAAGGTAGAAGCTCATACAAATTATATTAAATGTCTGACCCTGATCGGTGACGCCAAAGAAAATCTGAAGACTGAAAGTTCAAAGTCAAATCCAAAAATAAATTCTTTAATTTCTGTCCCGCCGTGTGATACAGAGGTATTTCACGGAGATTACCTAAACTGGCCCAGTTTTAGGGGTCTATTCACGGCAATATAAATTAAAAACAAGAAGCTTAGTTCTGTGGAAAAATTATACCACCTTTTTCAAAAAACTAGTGGGGAAGCGAAACAGATCATCCAACATATCCCACTGACGGATGAAGGGTTTGACATAGCATGGGAAAACCTCAAAAATCAATACGAAAATAAGAGGATCCTCATAAATAATCAATTGCGAACCATTTTTAACCTGCCCCAATGTGCTCACGAATCAGCGAGTGCCTTAAAGAAGCTGCAGAGGGATATCAATAATGCTATTTCGATTTTAAAACTATATAAGATAGATATTGGGTCGTGGGATCCAATTTTTGTATTCCAATGTTCATCAAAATTGCCAAAACTTACTTTGTCTCTTTGGGAGCAATCAATTGCCAAGAAGACTGAAATGCCCTCTTGGGAAGAATTAAATACCTTCTTAACGGAACGGTTTCATGCACTAGAGAGTGTCTCCGATATTTATGGCCCCCAAAGCTCACGATCTTCTTTGCCCCAACAGCAAAAATTCAACAATTTTGAACGCACAAAGAATTACAAAGTCCACCACACTAAATTTAGTTGTCAAAAATGCAATTTGTGTAAAGGCAATCACATTTTGCGGTCGTGTCCCAAGTTCCTAAGCATGGACTTTACAAATAGAATGTCTATTGTAAAGCGAGACAATCACTGTCTCAATTGTCTAGCTCAGGGTCATATGGCGGCAAATTGTTCCAGCAAAAATAGATGTTCTAAGTGCAATTCCAATCACCATACACTTTTGCACAAGCCAAACAAGGCAAGTGTCTCAGTCCTCACAAACAACAAGTTTACAGTCCACTGATATGCCTTCTACATCTGAAAATATCAGAACATACCATACTTCCGTAGCAAGTAAAACAATGTTGGCCACCGCTTGGGTGACAATTGTGAAAAATGGTATGTCTCATAGAGTCAGAGCATTGATAGACCCCTGCTCGGATGATTCGTTTGTCTCAGAGCGGATCCAGATGTTGCTGAAATTGCCCACTATGCCGATTGCGGCCATTATTAGCAGTCTTGGCGGCGAATGCCTAGCAAGATGCAATAAAGTAGCGGTATTCACAATATCTTCACTAATTGATCCCACATTTTCAATCGATATCGATGCCTTAGTTGTCCCTGATGTTACAGGAAACGTTCCAACACATTCCTTTGATCAATTTAATAGAAAACGATTACCAAAATTGAAATTCGCTGATCCTGATTTCTACAAAAGTGCCCCAGTTGATATCCTCATAGGAGGAAACTTATACCCAGTGATCTTACTCGGCGGAGTGGAACATGGGATACTTGGATCGTTGGTAGCCCAGGAAACAGTCTTTGGATGGATTGTTACTGGCCCAACGAACAGCAGGGTCCCGAGAACAACAACGAGGGTGTCTCATTGTACGAGAGTGTCCATTGACAAACAATTGGCTCGATTCTGGGAAATCGAAGAAATCCCAACCAAACCTAAGGTCTCTGAGGACGACAAAATATGTGAGCAAATATACGCCGATACGGTTAAAAGGAACACCGACGGCAGGTACATGGTAGATTTGCCATTTAAGATTGATGAACCGTCAAAATCGGTCCTCAATTCAAATAGATACGTGGCTCTTTGTCAATTTCTTAGGAATGAACAATCAATGTCTAAAAAGCCTGAACTCAAATCGATGTATGACGAGGTCATACAGGAATATCTGTCCCTGGGACATATGGAATTAGTTGAACCACCTACTTCGAACTACGAACAGTGTTTTTATTTGCCCCACCACGGCGTATATAAGCCGGAAAGTGCCACAACTAAACTGAGAGTAGTGTTTAACGGATCTTGCGCTACCGCAACCGGGAAAAGTCTGAACGACAAATTATATGTGGGCCCTGTGCTACAAAAAGATATTATTTATCTCATATTAAATTGGCGTCTGTACAAATATGTCTTTAATGCAGACATATCTAAAATGTACAGGCAAATACTTGTCAATCCGAATCAAACCACTTTCCAAAGAATCGTTTATCGTACTTCCCCTGATGAGGAAATAAAAGATTATAAATTAAATACCGTAACATTCGGTCTCAATTGTGCCCCATATTTGGCACTACGAACTTTGCAACAACTAGCCCAAGATGAAGAACAAAGGTTCCCCATAGGGGCAAAGATTCTGAAAGAAAACATGTATGTTGATGATGCCCTGGTAGGCATACATACCGTTCCTGAAGGAAAAGTTGCAAAGGAGCAATTAACTAACATTTTGAAGTCTGCGGGATTCCATTTGCGCAAATGGACATCCAATTGCAAGGAATTACTCGATGACCTGCCACGAGATCATCTTTTGAACGAAGAATTTCTAAACTTTGATGACAATAGTATGGCTAAAACCCTCGGAATTAGATGGAACGGTGCCTCAGATTCCTTTTATTTCGTGACGGAAACGATAAGTAACAAAACTTCGTTTACCAAAAGACAAGTTTTGTCTGTTATTGCCCGATTGTTTGACCCTTTGGGCTGGCTTTCACCGGTTATAATCACAGCAAAAATTTTCATGCAACAACTGTGGTTAGATGATATAAAGTGGGATGACCAATTAAAACCATTGTCTCTGATGAAATGGAGAGCTTTTCTGGCGAACTATAGTGATATTGAGAAAATAAATATACCACGATGGGTAAAATATTCGCCAGAATGTTCACTAGAATTCCACGGATTTTGCGATTCCTCCGAATTAGCATATGCAGCCGTTTTGTATGCAAGAGTTAAAGTGGGAAATGTCGTCTCTTCAAATTTACTGGTCTCGAAGTCCAAAGTTGCACCAATCAAGAAGGTTTCTCTGCCTCGACTGGAGCTATGTGGAGCTCTTTTGTTAGCTGACTTAGTTCATGCTTTTCTGCCTCAACTAGGCATTCAGAAACATACTTTATATTTGTGGTCTGACTCAACAATTGTTTTAGCGTGGCTTAAAAAACCATCTAATACATGGACAACCTTTGTCATTCAGAAACATACTTTATATTTGTGGTCTGACTCAACAATTGTTTTAGCGTGGCTTAAAAAACCATCTAATACATGGACAACCTTTGTCGCCAACAGGGTGGCCAAAGTCCAAGACATGGTGGGTGATAATTGGAAACATGTCTCTACCCACGATAACCCCGCAGATCTAGCAACCCGGGGGGTGACTCCTTTAGAGTTAAAGGAGAAAGATCTGTGGTGGTTCGGTCCATACTGGCTCCGAAAAGACGAACAAGACTGGCCCTCGAATGTTAATATACCGGATGTAAACATAGAAATTAAAACACAAGTACATGTCGCTAGATCTGCTGATCCAAAAGGAGACGACAAAAATGATCCAGAAAGTCACCTTCAACATATTCATCGCTTTGTCACAGCTGTGCATGTCTTTTGATATGTGGAGAGGTTCATTAGAGCCACTCATCCTGCTACGAAGAAGACGTACAAATATGAAAGTACAAGGCTGTCCCCTAAGGAACTATCTGCTGGGCGCAAATATCTAACAATTTTGTCCCAAAAGCTCTACTTTCCGAGCGAATACTCCGCACTGTCCCAAAGAAAACCGATTGATAAAAAGAGTCCCTTATATACACTCACACCCTTTTTCGATCAAGATAATATTATCAGAGCCAATGGACGCCTAGGATCGACAATGTCACTGTCTTTAAACGAAAGACATCCATTTATTTTGTCCCCGAAAAGTAAGTTTACTAAACTTTACATATCGTTTATACACGAAATAACATTACACGGAGGACCACAATTAATGATGGCAACGATTCGTTTAGAATGTTGGGTTATCCGGGGAAAGAATTTAATCAAAGCCCACATTAATAATTGTGTCAAATGTGTTCTGGCCCGTAAGAAGTTGCAAGGACAACTGATGGCAGCGTTGCCACCGGAAAGGACGACTTTAAGCAGGCCCTTTGCTAACACGGGAGTCGATTATGCAGGCCCTTTCGAGATTAAAACTTTCTCTGGTCGTGGTTGCCGCATTGTAAAGGGTTACATTTGTCTCTTTGTCTGTCTCGCCACAAAAGCTATTCACCTAGAAGCAGTGAGCGATCTTTCTACCCCGGCTTTCATGGCTGCGTTAACACGTTTTGTCTCTCGTCGTGGCTGTCCCAATAAAATATTTTCCGACAATGGTCGCAACTTTGTTGGCGCTGCTCGGGAGATCAAAGCTAACTTCCGAAAGGTTATCTTGGACCTTAAGGAAAAGGCCATTTCACATTTCGGCCAACAGAAATTAGAGTGGCACTTCATACCTGCCTCAGCGCCACATATGGGTGGATTATGGGAGGCGGGTGTAAAGAGTTGCAAAACACATCTTAAGAAGATTTCCGGGCAGATACGCCATACTTATGAAGAGTTCACCACAATATTAGCAACTATAGAAGCCTGTTTAAACTCACGGCCACTGACTCCGCAGTCGGATAACATTGACGATTTGACTGCTCTTACGCCTGCTCATTTCTTGATCGGGTCATCTCTTTTGTCCCCAGCGGAACCTGAAGCGGTTCCTACCAAAACAGCGTTGTTAAATCGATGGCTTAAGCTAAAAGTGATTTCGCAAGAATTCTGTCGCCGATGGAAGTCCGATTATTTAAAGGAGCTTCATAAAAGAAACAAGTGGAAGCGCCCGTCAGAAAATTTGGTATTAAATGACCTTGTTGCTTTGCCCCAAGAATTGGGGAACCCTAATGAATGGCGATTAGGGCGTGTGATGAAATTGTACCCTGGTCCGGATGGACATGTAAGAGTCGTTGACCTAAAAATAACATCGGGCATCATACGACGCCCTGTTCATAAACTTGTTTTGCTACCCAGATCCACCTAACTAAATTACCCCTATTGTCCCAGCCAGTGCATCACATCTTTCCTTAAACTTGTTGTAATAATTGTTTCTTTTTCCTGCAGCCATGATGTATGATGATGAATACCGTTGTCCCATTTGCCAAACGCGCCATTCTCTTCGTCTGTGCCGGGCATTCTTGGCAATGCATCCCGAAGAAAAAATGAAATATGTACGACAGAACAAAATCTGCAGAAATTGTCTCGGGATGTCTCACGCACTGAAAGACTGCCGTAGTAACTCGGCATGCCATCGCTGTTGGTATGACCACCACACACTACTCCATCCTGTTACCAGTCCAAAAGAAACCTGGCTTCAAATGACCGCCCTAGCCCTTATCCACCGTCCAAAGATAGATGAGAAGAAACGAGTTGTGCGGATTCTTTTGGACCCTAACGCCACGGAAAGCACTTTCTATAAGAGTAGCCTTTATGTTCCATTCGAGATCCAGGAAGACGAAGGTCTTGTGGAGGTGCAGCTTACAGACCGCCACAGCGAAGTCCGAACGCTAACAGTGAAGCTAAACATCAAAGCCGGTGCACCGCCAGAACAGACTCCTAGGGGCCGTGGGCTCCCCGAGAAGGTTTTAAAGAGGTGTGACTTGGAAGATTTAGCAGATCCTTCCTTTTACATACAACATGACTGTGTGGTGGTTTTAGGCCGGGATGTGTCGAAATCGATTTATTTGGGACTGCCCCGGGAAGAAAAGGGTCTGCCCTATATGCAGAATAGTATCTTCGGCTATACCTTCTTCGGTCGAATCGAATTTGATCTGGAGGGAAACCGGGCAGAGGTCATCTGGCTCATGGAGAACGACAAATGAAGAAGTTATTTATATTTTTATATCAGTTTTTCGTTTAAATTGTCCCTGCAGGATTTTGTTTATTTTCATGCCAAATTTGCCCCAGGTGGGCTTGTAGTTAATGAATTCATTTAATATTTTATCATAAACACTTATCATTAACATATGTATATTAATTTACTTGCCCCAGGTGGGCTGAATTGAATTGTACTTGAAGTTTGTTATTTTGGAACTGACCGTCCAAGGGAGGCGGTATGTTCACGTACGCAGGGGTTATTATATTTAAATACATTTGTAGTTATTTGAATTAATTGTTGAAGTAAAGTTTTAAGTTTTAACAACTATGTAAACACGGCCTAGATGAAAGGAATCTCGAACCCTGCGTACGTGAACTCCGTTTTTGTCATCACTGGTTGACAGAAATTGTCAGTGCTCAATTTTTTTCTCTTTTTGTTTTGATTCCTTTTTTATGCTTGGATCGTAAATTGAATTTTTAGTTATTAGTTATCTTGAATACGAGCGGACAAGTTCTTCTGTTTTTTAATTGTCGTGGACACAAATTGAATTGTAAAACAAACCATAATCTTTGAATCTAACTTTGTGCATAGTTTAAATTTTCAATAATTCGATCTCGTCATTCGTGATAGAGCGTAAAGAAAAGTGAATAAAAACCTATATGAACATCAGCACTTGTGTTTAATTTATTTATGCCCCAGCTAGGCTATCAACAAAAGAAATAAATAAAAAGTGTAGTGTTAGAGGCGCCTCAACAAGAGTGTTGATCAAAGATTTGTGTGAGCTATCTGCATTAAATAAATAAAGGACGCTTTTTGTTCATCTGCCACAAACAAGTGATTTCCAACATTGTGATTCGCTGCGTTTACACTCTGTCTCATAAGCCCGTTCCTGGGTTTCCGTGTGTAACTGAAGAGTGTGTTGTGAGGAAGCTGCTTTGCCCGTAAGTTGTGTGTCACTTTTGGTTTGGGTATCTTTGCTGCCCGAGGTTAGTGGTGTGTGGCCCTAACAGGTACTAAATATGGTACCCTTTGTATAAGGCAAACGGTAAGAGCTAGAATTGTGAAATTTGAAATAAGGGTAACTGATGGAGAGCTAGAAAGATGTACCAAAGGGTTTTTGAAAATTCGAACTATAAGTGTACGAAAAGTACTAAAGGGTACTAAATTTAGTACAATTGCGAATTGCGTGAACAGATAGACCTGGAATCCTGAAATTTAGAATTAGGGTCACTGATGAAGAGCAACGATGAAAGGTTTTTGGAAACTCGAACTATAAGGGTACGAAAAGTACTAAATGGTACTAAATTTAGTACAATTTGGATTTGGGTGAACAGATAGAGCTGGAATCCTGAAATTTAGAATTAGGGTCACTGATGAAGAGCAACGGTGAAAGGTTTTTGGACATTCGAACTATAAGGGTACGAAAAGTACTAAATTTAGTACAATTTGGATTTGGCTGAACAGATAGTCCTGGAATCCTGAAATTTAGAATTAGGGTCACTGATGAAGAGCAACGATGAAAGGTTTTTGGAAACTCGAACTATAAGAGTACGAAAAGTACTAAATGGTACTAAATTTAGTACAATTTGGATTTGGGTGAACGGATAGAGCTGAAATCCTGAAATTTGGAATGGGAGTAACTAATGGAGAGCAACAAAGAAAGGTTTTTGGAAATTCGACCTACTAGTGTACGAAAAGTACTAAATGGTACTAAATTTAGTACAATTTGTATTTGGGTGAACGGATAGAGCTGGAATCCTGAAATTTGGAATGAGGGTCACTGATGAAGAGTAACGATGAAATGTTTTTGGAAACTCGAACTATAAGGGTACGAAAAGTACTAAATGGTACTAAATTTAGTACAATTTGGATTTGGGTGAACAGATAGAGCTGGAATCCAGAAATTTAGAATTAGGGTCACTGATGAAGAGCAACGGTGAAAGGTTTTTGGAAATTCGAACTATAAGGGTACGAAAAGTACTAAATGGTACTAAATTTAGTACAATTTGTATTTGGGTGAACGGATAGAGCTGGAATCCTGAAATTTTGAATGAGGGCCACTGATGAAGAGTAACGATGAAATGTTTTTGGAAATTCAAACTATAATTGTACGAAAAGTACTAAATGGTACTATATTAAGTACAATTTGGATTTGGGTGAACAGATAGAGATGGAATCCTGAAATTTGAAATGAGAGTCTCTGATGAAGAGTAACGATAAAAGGTTTTTGGAAATTCGAAATTTAGTACTAATTGCATTTCGGTGAACAGATAGCGCCGGGATCCTGAAATTTGGAATGGGAGTCACTAATGGAGAGTAACAAAGAAAGGTTTTTGATAATTCGACCTATTAGTGTACGAAAAGTACTAAAGGGTACTAAATTTAGTACAATTTGGATTTCGGTGAACAGATAGCGCCGGGATCCTGAAATTTGGAATGGGAGTCACTAATGGAGAGTAACAAAGAAAGGTTTTTGATAATTCGACCTATTAGTGTACATTGGCATAAAAAATCCATGTGTGAAAATTCCAGATCTTCAGCTTTCATATCTAATACCATATGCCAAATGGTATCTAATTATTTTTTAATTTTTCCAATAATTCAGAGGCCTTTTCCAGGTTGGCTTGTTTCTTAATGAAACAATAACGAACAAAATCTTCACCCAAATGTTTGTGTTCATCGCTGTAAAAAGCACTGGGAGGAATACCCTTAAAAAAAGAAAAAAGGATTCTCAAATTAATAACATTACAAAACGAATAAAACAAATATGAAACCAACCTGTAAACCCATATTCTTGGTCATCCATTTGGTGAATTTATAATCACGATATTTGTCCGGTTCTGAATTGATGTTGATTTTCTTTTCTGTAATTAAAATAATTAGAATATAAATTTCCAACAAGACATACAAAAATTGTATACTACCCAAATTTGTCCAATCAGCCAACATAAAGTAACCACCCTCTGGTATGGTTGGTTTCATGCCAGCATCTTGCAAGAATTTTGCCATAAAATCTCTTTTCACTTGCAATTCTCTTGGCAGGCTATTGAAAAAAGCATTCGGGACTATCTAAACGTGTCATTTCCAATTCAAAACCCCGAGCCACAGCTTCTTGCAATGGAGTCGGCAACAGCAACAGCCAGCAAATTGGAATTAGATTTAATGTTGGCCTTAACCGAAACAATAACAACAACAGCACATTACAACTATAGCTGGTCACATGGTCCAATTTGAACCACTTGGTCCAATTTGAACCACTTGGTCCAATTTGAACCACTGGGGGTCCAATTTGAACCACTTGGTCCACTTTGAACCACTTGGTCCAATTTGAACCACTTGGTCCAATTTGAACCACTGGGGGTCCAATTTGAACCACCACCTTTTATTTGTTTTGTTTATTTGTTTTGTTTTTTTCAGACAACGAAGCAATCCATTTTTCGGCGTCGGCGGCGGCTTTCTGTTCCGACAACATAACGGCCTGTTCCGTAAATTTCGTAAGGAAAATGTGATTGTACGCGAATTTGAAACGATGGACAAAAAATGCAACTGCAGTAAAATAGAAGACAAAATTTGCTACGATATTGTTATAACTTACCATTTTCCGATAATGAACTTGTGGACTTCCATCTTGAATTTTGGCTAGCTCCAACTCCTTCTTCAGATCTTAAATTTCTTGGGATCTATCCTTCTGCTCTAACGGTCTGGAAGACCGTACCATCGATCACGAAGGTCTTCCAACGCACTTAAAATTGAATTGCTTGTCATTGTCACAAATACGTTCAAATTCACTGTTGAACATTCAGGAAAAACCAGTGCTCTGTTCATCATCTTTGGCGGTTTTATCATTTTCAAAAGTATGCTTGGTTCACATTACGAAATCGAGTCGATTTCAAACTGCAAACTCGATTTCATAATGTAAACCAAGCATTACTTTTGAAAATGATAAAACCGCCAAAGATGATGAACAGAGCTTTTGTTTTCTAAATCCTCAATACTGGCAACGCTGGTTTCGTGTAATTTTTCCTGAATGTTCAACAGTGAATTTGAACTTATTGACAATGACAAGCAATTCAATTTTAAGTGCGTTGGAAAACCTTCGAATGAGTATATCGATGCTGATCGATGGAACGGTTTTCCAAATAAAAACCATTTTACAACAGGAGAACAGATCTAGGAAGCGGAAGGCATTAAATGCTGAATGGGAGTATAAGCAAAGAAGGCGGTCCACAAGCTCATTATCAGAAAATGGTAAGTTATAATAGAAATGAACAATATCGTAGCAAATTTTGTTTTCTATTTTACTGCATTTTTTGCATTTTTTGTCCATCGTTTCAAATTCGCGTACAATCACATTTTTCTTAGTGCTTTCCGTACCTATATATCACAACCTACACTCCTAATTTTAGGATTTTCGCTCTATCCGTACTCCCAAATCCCTTATGTATCAAATTTAGTACCATTTGCTACACGAATATCCAAAACGAGCTTCGTATCTAAATCCTACGTTCCTACATTTATCCTACTTTCAAATTTCAGGATTCCAATTCTATTCGTTAGCCCAAATCACCATTGTACCAAATTTAGTATAATTTAGTACTTTTCGTACTCTAAGTACGAACTTCCAAAACTACCTCAGTCCTACACTCCAACAGTAATATAGTAATACAATGTGTACCATTTAGTATTTTTCGTACACTCATAGTTTCCTAAAACCCTTTGGTACATCTTTTTTAGTCTTCCTAAGTGACCCTCAATCCAAATTTGAGGAATCACACTCTATCAGTGCTAAATTTAGTACCATTTAGTACAGTTCGTACACATAAGTACAGTAGTCTCAATACCAGATTTCAGTATTCCAGCTGTATCCATTCTCCCAAATCCGTATTGTACCAAATTTAGTACAATTTAGTGCTATTCGTACCCATCAGTACGAATTTCCACAACTACCTCAAATTGTACCAAATGTAGTACCATTTACTACTTTTTGTTCCCATAGGTCCGAATTTCCAAACCTACCTCTCTCCCACACTGCAAAAGTAATCATAATTTCGAATTTCAGGATTCCAAATGTATACAATCACCCAAATCCAAATTGAACGAAATTTGGTACCATTTAGTACTTTTCGTAGCCATAAGTACAAATTTTCAAAAGTATCCCAATCCCACAATATGTACAAATTTCGAAAACTACCTCCATATCTCAAACCTACACTCCAACAGTAATAGTTATTCCTATTTTCAGAATTCCAACTTTATTGGTTCACCCAAATTCAAATTGTACCACATTTAGTACAAATTAGTGCACACATTTTTAAAATCAACTTCTTATATCAACTCATCTTCTAAAAATTAATTTTCATTCCAAATTTCAAGATTTTAGCTCTATCCGTTCACGTAATACCTAATGGCATTAAATTTAGTACCATTTAGTACTATTCGTACACATGAGTACACATTTTTAAAATCAACTTCTTATATCAACTCATCTTCTAAAAATTAATTTTCATTCCAAATTTCAAGATTTTAGCTCTATCCGTTCACGTAATACCTAATGGCATTAAATTTAGTACCATTTAGTACTATTCGTACACATGAGTACACATTTTTAAAATCAACTTCTTATATCAACTCATCTTCTAAAAATTAATTTTCATTCCAAATTTCAAGATTTTAGCTCTATCCGTTCACGTAATACCTAATGGCATTAAATTTAGTACCATTTAGTACTATTCGTACACATGAGTACACATTTTTAAAATCAACTTCTTATATCAACTCATCTTCTAAAAATTAATTTTCATTCCAAATTTCAAGATTTTAGCTCTATCCGTTCACGTAATACCTAATGGCATTAAATTTAGTACCATTTAGTACTATTCGTACACATGAGTACACATTTTTAAAATCAACTTCTTATATCAACTCATCTTCTAAAAATTAATTTTCATTCCAAATTTCAAGATTTTAGCTCTATCCGTTCACGTAATACCTAATGGCATTAAATTTAGTACCATTTAGTACTATTCGTACACATGAGTACACATTTTTAAAATCAACTTCTTATATCAACTCATCTTCTAAAAATTAATTTTCATTCCAAATTTCAAGATTTTAGCTCTATCCGTTCACGTAATACCTAATGGCATTAAATTTAGTACCATTTAGTACTATTCGTACACATGAGTACACATTTTTAAAATCAACTTCTTATATCAACTCATCTTCTAAAAATTAATTTTCATTCCAAATTTCAAGATTTTAGCTCTATCCGTTCACGTAATACCTAATGGCATTAAATTTAGTACCATTTAGTACTATTCGTACACTTATAGTTCGAATTTCCAAAAACCCTTTGGCACACCTTTCTAGCTCTCGATTAGTGAACCTCATTCCAAATTTCAGAATTCTAGCTCTTCGCGTTTGCGAAATACAAATGGTACCATATTTAGTACATTTTAGTACTTTTCGTACCGTTCTAGGTCGAATTTCCAAAAACCCAGGCTTATCTGACACCTTCGGACCAAGTGTGGCCCTCACCCAAAATTTGAAGTTTCTAGCTCCAGCCGTTTAGCCTGGGCGTTGATTATCAGTCAGTCAGTCAGTCATCATTACTCAACTCTTTTACTTAATATGGAAATGGCTACAAATGTGGGGGGGTGGGGGATTTTTGAAAACTGCAAAACATGAAAGTATACATTCAAATCGTAGCAAATTTTGTCTTCTACACCTTTTTCAGATGTAATTCGAAACATTTTAATTGTAATTCGAGAATTCCATTTGTAATTCGAAACATTTCAATAGTAATTCGAATTATTCCATTTGTAATTCAAATTGTTCTATTTGTCTGAAATGGATTTCGTTCAAAAATACTTGTTCTATGATTTTACCCGTATGACAGTGTATATACTATCGTTAGTTTTCGATTGCCTGTATTTGAAATCAAAATTAAGTGTCTATTGCGTAGCGCATAAGTCAAATAAAATCGTATGAATTCTTGGGGAATCCTCATTTGACGTTGTTCTTTTGACGTTTTCAATTTTACTAATGGCACAATTCTGTCGATAATATCGATATCAAAAATAACTATCGATATCAGTCAAACAAAAGAAATATTAATAATATCGATAATAATCCAAAATAACTATCGATATCAGTCAAACAAAAGAAATATTAATAATATCGATAATGCTATCGATATTTTTCCAGCTCTATTTTGAAATCATAACAAAAGTTTTCACAAACAAGCCCAAGCAATACGCGGTTTTTTTCAAGGTTGCAGAAATTCGAAGAAAACGTTATGGACTTCTTAGAAATTGAAAGGCTATTTCATGAATTGGCATCATCATCCATTCCGTACACTCCGGAACAAAATCATATAATAATGATCAAATTTCTCCAATCGAGAAGAGTGTATACGGACTTTTTGCGTACTAGGCCACTACCCGACAGCGCAACAATAGAAAGTTTGTTCCCAAGACAACAAATGGGATCTGCAGGGACAACACAAACGAAACTTGTGGAATATTTCGCCAATAAATCTCCTGAAAATAAAAAAGCCATACTAAGTTTCGATGCAATAAATGTTAATAGCAGCCCAATTAAAACCCAGTATGCATTTATGCTAAGAGGGCTATGCAAAAAGTGGCAACTTTTAATTGGCACCGAAGCCCGGAAAAAATATTCTCATGTAGACGTAGAAAGTATGCTATCTCCAATGCTCCGTGTCGCAGATAGCATCGGTGTAAAAGTAGTAGGCATCGTCTGCGACTCGGCTACGCCGCATAGACGCCTGGTACCCTTGTACTACGAAAACAACCTTAAGTATAACGGAATTCTTTGGATGTATGACTTTCCCCATTTACTGACGACTTTAGTCTCACAATTTATAGGAGGTAAGGCTTGTTCAAGTATGATTTTCAACCTTTTGTTATATAATACCAATTGTCTAGGAAAAATACATTTGAATGGATATAAACTTGATGTAGTATACGCGAAGAGACAGATGGAGAACCCAGAGCAGTCACTAGATGACTTCCACGACAAATATTTCTATGAGCACTTCAGCATTAATCGCTACCAAGAATTATTTAACAATACAATAATAGTAAAACTTTATGCTGAATCAAATAAAAACCCCAACGATGTCATTTTGAAACTAGTTTTAAAGTTCGTGTCAATGACGACAAAATTGATACAAATTTTCGTAACACCACAAACACCTCTAGCAACCAAAGAGAATGTTATAAGGGATTTTAAACAATTATTGGCAAAAATGCAGTACCCAAACAGCAATAATCTCTACTCATTGTTGACAGCATGGGAAGAATTACTAAAGGAAAATGATTTCGATTTGGAAAATGCTACATCTCATTGCGGCCCTGAAAAACTATTCGCCGACATACGAAGACGTGTATATCGTACACCTACAACCGTCACAATGCAATATGCCAAGGAAAGGTATGACGCTTGCATTGAAAACACCTTCAAACTCTCACATGCTGAAAAATTATTTCTATGCGAATTTGAATTTCACCAATAAAAACATATCATTTACATAAAAATTATGCTCAATTATTTTGAATTATTGCAGAAATGTCTGAGGGAATTGACATATCTAAATATATAGCGTGACTGACTGACATATCATCGCCCAGACGAAACCGCTGATCCTAGAAACCTGAAATTTTAACTGTAGGTCGACCTCTAAGGGTACGAAAAGTACTAAAAATGACCAAATTTAGTACTAATTGTATATTTTTAATGAATTTAGCTAGAAACTTCGAATTTGGTATGGAAATGAAGGTTGGGAAGTGATCTTTAAAAAAGGAAATGGTTTGGAAAATGCATACTCCTGTCTACGAAACGTACTAAATGGTACTGAATTTAGTACAATTTGAATTTGGGAATCCTGTTTTTTGGAAAAACGATAATTTTTGGAGTGTACGATTGAGGTAGTTTTGGAAATTTTTATGGGTACGAAATGTACTACATTTAGTACAATTTGAATTTGGCAATGTTAGTCATTTCCATATTAAATATTTTTTCCGTTTTACGCATTAATTTTTTCCAACTCTAAAACCATTCAAACCCCCTATAGCAAATGCAGAAGTCTCAACACATAATGCTGAAATCGCACATGATTCCTCAACAACAGTGGAATTCATATTACCAACCCGCTCACCCACCCGAGCAACCCGCTCTCCCACTCCTACCCGAGCAACCCACTCTCCCACCCCCACCCGAACAACCCACTCTCCCACCCCCACCCGAGCAACCCGCTCTCTCACTCCTACCCGAGGAACCCACTCTCCCACCCCCACCCGAGCAACCCACTCACCCACTCCTACCCGAGCAACCCGCTCTCCCACTCCTACCCGAGCAACCCGCTCACCCACCCCCACCCGAGAAACGCATCCAAATTCACCTACCTCACCATCATTCCACTCCCCAAATTCATCATCGGAATTTTTTGGATTTAATGAAAAAAATAAAAGGCCGAAGTATGATGTAAATTTAATGAAGCGAGATAGGGTTATCGAAAATTCCGGCGTGACAGAGAGAAGAACGGCCTCGATATTAGAAATAAAATATACAACCTATAGACGATGGAAGAAACGATTTGAAAACGAGTGTCCACCACAACGCCCATCGACCGATTCTACAATCCACTCGAACAAACATATGCCCCTTGACTTGCCGGATGAAGAGCGGCACCATGAAGACTCCATGTAATTTTTATAAAATATGCAATTTTTAACAAATGTATCCCGATTATTTAATGAATTTTTTACAAATGTATAATAATTATTTAATGAATTTTTTACAAATGTATAATAATTATTTAATGAATTTTTTACAAATGTATCCCCATGAATAATTAATGAATAAATAATGTTAATTTTCAACAAGTATATAATTTTATTTATAATGTCGTAAGTACTGTTGGTGTTTTTCAGATTTTGATGCACCATTTGCAGGTTTCGAATTAAATTAGCTGGACCATATGCCCAGCCAGTTTTCCAACCTGTCACTGAAAATGTTTTACCCGCCGAACCAATGGTAATCGTACGTTCCCACATGTCGGGTAATGTACAAATGCGTATATGCTGATTACACTGTGCAGCAGCATTTTTGGGGGGTGGAAAATTTCTTTTGAATATGAAAGTACTTGATGAGTATACTAAGAACCCAAAAGGAAATTTTCGCCATAGGTCAAGTTTCTGAGATATCGCGCGATGAAGTTTTTGATTTTTTCCCTATAATACTTCGTAAAATAGCTCCATATCTCTATTTGGCGTTGTTGTAGCTTCACTTTGAGGTGACATGTCTTCAGTCAAATCGATTGGCGAATCTTTTTGTAGAACATTTCATTCTTCTAACTCAATGCCTTTCATGTCCTTTTCGTCCTTTATTTCTTGAACCGTAGTGAAAGTACCACAAGATGAGATTTTTCAGCATCTGAATATTCTACAAAAATGTTGATCAGAAGATTTTAGCTACGGTTCTCTTTGACAGCTAATCGATTCTGTCACATTTTCATTGTCCTTTTTGACATTTAATCGGTTTTGGTTCAGAAATAAACTATGTTTTGTTTTTCTGTATATTCGGCATTGGTTATTTATTGGTATGTAGACATAACAGTTGGTTATTGCTTATGTAGACATCTGGGGTGCTTCTGAAATATTTACCACAAATAGCTCTTGTAATGGTGAAAACGTTAATAACAAATTTTCTTGGCGGATAGATCCGGTTATCTCAATTTTTGATCCGGATATTCAGACATTAAAACGGATTTTTGAACTGGTTTTAAGTAACCGAATAAACTTATATGTATACCGTTAAAAAGCTTATAAAGTTGTCAATCAAATTAAATTAATTCGTTTCTGAAAACTTTGTTAATTGCAGTTCTAGAACAAAAAAACCGATTTCTTAAACCGTTTTTAAGGAAAAATATCAAAACGCGCAAATATGGAGATCAAAGGCTGGGGGGCGAACAATTCTTTTTGGCGATGAAAGTCGATGAAGATAATAATACGAACGCGGAAGGACAGTTACGCCGTAGGTTAAACTTCTGAGTTATAGCGAAATGAATTCTTTCTTGACAAACTATACATACCTACATGACAAAAAACAAGCGAAATTTGATCGCGCCATAACTCAGAAGTTTAACCTACGGCGTAACTGTCCTTCCGCGTTCGTATTATTATCTTCATCGACTTTCATCGCCAAAAAGAATTGTTCGCCCCCCAGCCTTTGATCTCCATATTTGCGCGTTTTGATATTTTTCCTTAAAAACGGTTTAAGAAATCGGTTTTTTTGTTCTAGAACTGCAATTAACAAAGTTTTCAGAAACGAATTAATTTAATTTGATTGACAGCTTTATAAGCTTTTTAACGGTATACATATAAGTTTATTCGGTACTTAAAACCAGTTCAAAAATCCGTTTTAATGTCTGAATATCCGGATCAAAAATTGAGATAACCGGATCTATCCGCCAAGAAAATTTGTTATTAACGTGTTCACCATTACAAGAGCTATTTGTGGTAAATATTTCAGAAGCACCCCAGATGTCTACATAAGCAATAACCAACTGTTATGTCTACATACCAATAAATAACCAATGCCGAATATACAGAAAAACAAAACATAGTTTATTCTGAACCAAAACCGATTAAATGTCAAAAAGGACAATGAAAATGTGACAGAATCGATTAGCTGTCAAAGAGAACCGTAGCTAAAATCTTCTGATCAACATTTTTGTAGAATATTCGGATGCTGAAAAATCTCATCTTGTGGTACTTTCACTACGGTTCAAGAAATAAAGGACGAAAAGGACATGAAAGGCATTGAGTTAGAAGAATGAAATGTTCTACAAAAAGATTCGCCAATCGATTTGACTGAAGACATGTCACCTCAAAGTGAAGCTACAACAACGCCAAATAGAGATATGGAGCTATTTTACGAAGTATTATAGGGAAAAAAATCAAAAACTTCATCGCGCGATATCTCAGAAACTTGACCTATGGCGAAAATTTCCTTTTGGGTTCTTAGTATACTCATCAAGTACTTTCATATTCAAAAGAAATTTTCCACCCCCAGACTTTGAGTTCCATTTTGTGTCACAGTGTTATCATCGAATACCATACGAAAAGTACTAAAGGGTACTAAATTTAGTACAATTGCGATTTGGGTGAACAGATAGAGCTGGAATCCTGAAATTTGGAATGAGGGTCACTGATGGAGAGTAACAAAGAAAAGTTTTTTGAAATTCGAACAGTAAGTGCACGAAAAGTACTAAATTTAGTACAATTTGGATTTGGGTGAACGGATAGAGCTGGAATACTGACATTTGGAATGAAGGTCACTGATGAAGAGTAACAATGAAAGGTTTTTGGAAAGTCGACCTATTAGTGTACGGAAAAGTACTAAATGGTACTAAATTTAGTACAATTTGGATTTGGGTGAACGGATTGAGCTGGAATCCTGAAATTTGGAATGAGGGTTACTGATGGAGAGTAGCAAAAGTACTAAATGGTACTAAATTTAGTACAATTTGGATTCGGGTAAACGGATAAAGGTGGAATCCTGAAATTGGAATGAGGGTCACTGATGGAGATTAACAAAGAAAGGTTTTTGGAAATTCGAACCATAACTGTACGAAAAGTACTATATGGTACTAAATTTAGTACAATTTGGATTTGGGTGAACGGATAGAGCAGGATGCCTGGAATTTGGAATAAGAGTCACTGATGGAGAGTAACGAAGAAAGGTTTTTGGAAATTCAAACTAAAAGTGTACGAAAAGTACTAAATATAGTACAATTTGGATTTGAATTAACGAATAGAGTTGGAATCCTGAAATTTGGAATGAGGGTTACTGATACAGAGTAAGAAAGATGTACCAAAAGTCCTAAATGGTAGTGAGTTTAGTATGATTTGGATTTGGGTGAGCTGGAATCCTGAAACTTGGAATTAAGACTACTGTTAGAATGTAGAATTGAGTTATGGTGGTAACTTTGGGAAATCATACTAATGAGCACGAAGCAGTACTGAATTCGATGCAATTTGTATTTGCGTGAACAGATTACTGGTTGAGTGTAGGATTGCGGTTACTTTGGAGATTCGTATTTAAATGCTAAATGAAACTACATTGGCAATTTGTACAATTTGTGAATTTGTAAAGGGGTGAAACTGGAATTTTTAAATTTGAAATTCGGTGTTGGATTTTTTTGTAGATTAGCAATTTTTGTTTAGAGTGGAGGTAGGGAGGAGGTTTTGAAAATTCCTACTTATTTATACAAAAAATACTAAATAGTGCTATAATTGGTTTCAGGGGAACATATAAAGCTGGAAAAGTGAATTGCGGTTGGGATTATGTGCACGAAAAGTTTAATTATGTGCACGAAAAATTTGGTAAATGTTGGTACCATGTGAAGCATCTTTTCAAAAAATGTTTTTTGTTTTTGTATGATCATTTGGAAACGTGGTCCAACGCGACAATTTTGTTAACTCGAAGGTTTTCACCCCCTGATAAAAAAGGCCTAAATTGAAATGCATTAAAAATTTACCGTTATAAACGGTTGACACACACGTGCACATTAAATACATTTTTTGTAAAATAGTTTTTTTTCTAACCTTTCATACCACAAGTTCCGAATTTCGGTTGGAAAATGTGCATAAAATCTTCAAAATACTCTAAGTCTTCAAAATATCTCTTCTAATAAAAGTGGATTGAAGTAGACATTTTCTAAATTAAACTTTTATTTCCTCTGAGTATTCAAGGTCCAAATTTAAAGAAAATTGGACAATATAGATAAGTCGATATATGGGGATATATTCCGAAAATTTGAAGAACCTATTCGGGTTCTTGGCGAAACCGCTGCGGCTAGAACCTTGAATTGTGAATGTGCGTTATTGTTGTTGTGAAGGGGTGAGATAAAGTTTAGTGTTTGGAAATTCGTATTTGGAGGGAATCCTGTGTTAGTGAAGGGGTAAAACCAGAAGTCAAGTCTGAAATTTCCAATATGAGTCGCTGTTGGTGTATGTCTGTGATATGAGGTCGTAGTTTTGGAAATTCGAAATAAAAAAATATGGTAGCTGTGTAGGGGTGCGATACGACAGATGTTTTGTTTGTTTTTTTTTTATACCCTCCACCATAGTATGGAGGGTATATTAAGTTTGTTTTTCCGTTTGTAACGCATTAAAATACTCATTTGCGACCCTATAAAGTATATATATTCTTGATCAGGGTAAAATTCTAAGTCGATCTGAGCACGTCCGTCCGTCCGTCTGTGGTAATCACTCTAGCATCCACAAAAATAGAGATAGGACGCTGAAATTTTGGGAAAATGCGTCTTTTGCTTGCAGGCAGGTGAAGTTCGATGATGGGCTATATCGGTCCACGTTTTGGTATAGCCCCCATATAAGGGTACCCCCCGATTTACGGTATTTTGACGTTTTTAGCTACATTTTCAGACCGATGTAGCTATAATTTGACATTTAGGGTTCTTAAGTGTCAACAAACATATATAACAAAACTTGTGGACATAGGTCCACGTTTTGGTATAGCCCCCATATAACGGTACCCCCCGATTTGCGGTATTTTGACGTTTTTAGCTACATTTTTAGACCGATTTAGCTATAATTTGAAATTTAGGGTTCTTAAGTATCAATAAACTTATATAACAAAAGTTGTGGACATAGGTCCACGTTTTGGTATAGCCCCCATATAACGGTACCCCCCGATATACGGTATTTTGACGTTTTTAGCTACATTATCAGACCGATGTAGCTATAATTTGACATTTGGGGTTCTTAAGTGTTAATAAACTTATAAATTAGAATTTGTGGACATAGGTCCACGTTTTGGTATAGCCCCCATATAACGGTACCCCCCGATTTGCGGTATTTTGACGGGTTTTGCTACATTTTCAGACCGATTTAGCTATAATTTAACATTTAGGGTTTTTAAAAGTCAATAAACTTATATAAAAAAAGTTGTGGACATAGGTCCACGTATTGGTATAGCCCCCATATAACGGTAACCCCCAATTAACGGTATTTTGACGGGTTTAGCTACATTTTCAGACCGATTGAGCTATAATTTGACATTTGAAGTTCTTAAAAGTCAAAAAACTTATATAACAAAAGTTGTGGACATAGGTCCACGTATTGGTATAGCCCCCATATAACGGTACCCCCCGATTTACGGTATTTTGACGGGTTTTGCTACATTTTCAGACCGATTTAGCTATAATTTAACATTTAGGGTTTTTAAAAGTCAATAAACTTATATAACAAAAGTTGTGGACATAGGTCCACGTATTGGTATAGCCCCCATATAACGGTACCCCCCGATTTACGGTATTTTGACGTTTTTAGCTACATTTTCAGACTGATATAGCTATAATTTGACATTTAGGGTTCTAAAGTGTAACTAAACTTATATAACAAAAGTTGTGGACCTAGGTCCAAGTTTTGGTATAGCCTCCATATAACGGTACCCCCGATTTATGGCATTTTGACGTTTTTATCTACATTTTCAGACCGATTTAGCTATCAATTGACATTTAGGGTTCTTAAATGTCAATAAACTTATATAACTAGTGGACATAGGTCCATGTTTTGGAATAGCCCCCATATAACGTTACCGCCCGATTTCAGGTATTTTGAGAATTTTACCAACAAGTTTTAACCGAATTATCTGTAATTTGAACATTTGACACTTGAAATTCTTAGTGGTCACCACACCTCTCCACCAAAAATTGTCAAGAAAGCCCCCATATAACGGTACCTCCCGATTTTCAGTAATTTGATGATTTTAGCTACAATATTATACCGAACAAGCAGTAATTTGACATTTGAAGTTCTTAGTGGTCACAACACCTCTCCATCAAAAATTGTCAACATAGGTCCATGTTCGGATATAGCTCCCATGTAACGGTACCTCCCAATTTTCAGTAATTTGGCAATTTTAGCTACAATTTTTAACAGAACTAACTGTAATTTGACATTTGAAGGTTGTAGTGGTCACCACACATCTGCATCAACAATTTTCAACATAGCCCCAATATAACGATACTTCCCTATTTTCGGTACTTTGAGGATTTTATTTAAAATGTTTAACCGAACGTAGGTCCATGTTTTTGTATAGCCCCAAAACAAACCTCCCGATTTTCCGTACCTTAGCTTTATTTTTTGGACGAACTTTCTGTAATTTGAAATTTAAAAGTCAACAAAAATTCTGCAACAAAAATTGTTCATTTAAGTTCATATTTTCGTATAGCCCAGATACCTCCGAACTAGCTGTTAATGACATTTGAAGTTCCCACGTTATGTACCGATTTTCGATATTTTGATGATTCTAGCTAAATTTTTTATCCGAATTAGGAGTTATTTGACATTAAAGGCTCCCATCAAAAACTGTCAACATAGGCCCATGTTTTATTATAACCCCTATATACATTATCTGACATTTTAACGTACTCACTTAAAGTTGGGGACAGGAATGAATATTTTATGGTGGAGGGTATGAAAAGTTCGGCCCGGCCGAACTTAATGCTTTTTTACTTGTTTAGATTAGATTAGATAACACTGTGCAACAAAATGTAGGTGAAAGTCTGGGGCACGGAAAATTCCTCTTGGGGAAGAAAGGCCTTGGTGAGTATATTATGAACCCCGAAGGACAGATCCGCCGTGAGTCGAACTTCCGCGTTATGGCGTGATAAAATTTTTGATAGAGACCCTGTGGGCCATCAGGAATTAGCGTTATATCTTTGTTAACTGTTGCTTAAGTGCTCTACAAAAACAACAAACACACCAAGGGCTTTCATTTCCAAAAGGAATTATCCCTGCCCCAACATTTGTGTTCACAGTGTAAATTAAGCAATAGTGGGAGGCAGTAGGAATTTATCCATTGTCGAAAAGTTGTTCCACCCAAAATTGTGAAAGGACCCTAATTATTCCATTTTAATTAAGACTATTTTATGGTGGAGGGTATAAAAAGTTCGGCCCGGCCGAACTTAACGACTTTTCACTTGTTTTTTTTTTTTTTTTTTTTTGAATTAAAGGTATTAAATTAAGCGACTAAATCGATTAAATGTTGGTATTAAAAATAGGGTTTACTACAACAGAATTGCCAGTGTTCACCACTTCCATATTAAGTATTGTTCATATATATTTTATTCCTTTTCCGCATACGAAGTAGCGGGCCTTTGCTAGTCTTATATATTTAGAAAAATGTGTATAAATAAAAACACAAAATTCATCTTTATCTTTCATGACTGCCTTTGCATTGGTGCAAATTCAGATGAAAAGATCGGATCTTTCACAACTTCGTTTGAACCAATGCAAAAAATGCCATGAAATCAAGTCATCGCATGGAACCCCTTCCTTCAAATTTTGCTGGGAATAGTTCACTGGATTTTTTGACTAGATAAATGTTATTCTTTCCTATCCCTTTGGTTGTTATTTTTGTAGATATTTATTTTTTTGGTAAAAATTCGTGTAACACTTGCAATGTATTTTTGTGGAGACAAAGATGTACACTTATTTGTGAATCACACAGTCACCATACGCTACATCTGCAGCTACATCTTGCAGCTCACATTGTTCTTGTACCAATTGGCTCAGTGTCGAAGAGCTCACATTTGATTTCAACTGAAATTCAAACGCTCAACTATTTTCTTGAAACAGCTTTACCACAATCAATTCTAGAAGCAGAACTTAATGGTCGCAAATATTACATACTTAGGTAGACTGAGACAAAACCCTGGTTCTTTGGACAGAGTTTTGGGATTCTCCTTCTATGTAACCTAATGAACGTAATCGTTTCAGTTCAATATGTTTAATAAATTGCTAGCGCTTGAGTACAGCGTATAGAGTGTCATGTGTAAACTTTCATTATGTTCATGAACATTTGTATGTTTAAATATCTATCTTTAACTGTTTATCCAGATGCATTTGCGAGAATGCACATATGAACATATACAAACATAACGATATGTCATACGATATACTTTTGTTTTTATACCCTCCACCATAGGATGGGGGTATATTAAGTTTGTCACTACGTTTGTAACTACTCGAAATAATCATTGTAGACCCCAAAAAGTATATATATTCTTGATCAGCGTGCAATTCTACATCGATATAGCCATGTCCGTCCGTCTGTCCGTCTGTGGAAATCACTCCAGCGTCCGAACGGATTGACGTAGGTTGATGAAATTTTGGGAAAATATGTTATATTTACGTAGGACTTTTGGTATTGAAAGCGGGCTATGTAGGTCCACGCTTTCGTATAGCCCCCATACAAAATGACGCGTGACGCGTCGTCGTTTTGAGGAATTTTTAAGATATTTGGCCCATTTTACCACCGAATTGGTTGTAATTTGGTACTTTGTGTCTCCAGAGGCCAAAAAATATTCCTACCAAAGTTGGGTTATATAGGTCCACGTTTTGGTATAGCCCCCATATAAGGCACCATATAAAGTACGCGTCATTTTAGTATATTTTGAACGTATTAGACCCATTTGACCGCGGAATTGGTTGTAATTTGGTACTTTGTGTCTTCAGAGGACAGAAAACATTCCTACCAAAGATGGGTTATATAGGTCCACGTTTTGGTATAGCCCCCACATAAGGCCCCCTTTATAGTACGCGTCATTTTAATATATTTTGAATGTATCCGACCCATTTGACCAAAGTGTCGGTTGTAACTTTGTATTTGTGTTTCCAGAGACTAAGAAACATTTCTACTATAAAATTTTTATATAGGTCCACGTGTTGATATAGCCCCCATAATACGATATCTCCCGATTTTCGATATTTTGAAGGGTTTAGCCTCATTATCACACCGAGATGGCTGAAATTTGGTATTTAGTCTTCTTTAGGCTTATAAAACTTTCCCCCAGTAATTTTTAGGTATAGGTCCACGCCGTCATATAGCCCCCATAGAACGGTACCTTCCGAATTTCGGTATTTTGAAGGTTGTGGTCACATTAATCCACCGAAATGGCTGAAATTTGTGGTGGAGGGTATAAAAAGTTCGGCCCGGCCGAACTTAACTCTTTTCTTACTTGTTTTGCTTCATTTAATTATCTATATATGTAAATGAGCTTGGTGATAAGTGATTGACTGACTGACTGACTCATCATCAACGCCCAGCCAAATGTGCGAGATAAGGCCGGGTTTTAGAAAATTCGTCCTGGAACCACAAAAAATAACAACAACAAAAATCCTTATTTTTCATTACTATTACGTACTTATTCACTTAGTTGGCCCTCTGCAAGACATGTGTCAAATTAACAATGCTATAACTTCTTGATATCGTAAGAGATCATACATAATTTCAAATTTTGTAGTTTACTTCTAGGCGCACATATTTTATCGTAAACCACTAAATAATAGAAAGACAAGACATTTGTTATCTTCCATTGCAACAGATGTCGCAGTTGGTGATAATGGTATAAACATCAATTACGCGAAACATACAAACCGATCCTGATTTAGTTTTCACATAACAGGTGTCGCACAAAAGATTTTCATTCGTTAAAATCCAGTTAGAAAAGATGATTACAAACGATGCATTTGTAAAAATTTTGATTTTCAATTTCATTAAAAAAAATTCTTTCAATAAATGATGTTGGGTTTGTTGAACAAATAAGTTGCTGTTGAAGACAACATTAGGGGAATAAATTCAGAAATCGGACAGAAATAACAACAACTAAAAACTGTATGGAACTTAATTTTTTGGTAATAACTAAATGTTTGCAAATCAATGAAAGTGCAATAACATTGTGCATATTACCACGATTTATTTGCAATTAAGAATTTTATCGTATCAAAGTGCCCGCTACTTCGTATGCGTTAAATATACAAAACAAATAAACAATATATAATATAGAATGGTGGAAACATTTTGTGTACTATACGTACCACTTTAGTTCGATTTTCGTCACGCCTACACATAAAGAGCAATCAGCATTTTTTGAGATATTTTAATTGAGGTTCTCAGCGCAAATACGGCCTAACCCAACAACCGCCATCCTCATTTCCAGCTCTATCTGTTCCCCTAAAACCAATTATAGAACTATTAAGTACTTTACATGTAAATACATAAATACGAACCTTCTCCTATTATTTCAAAATTCCCTTTACACAATAACAAATTGTACCAAATTCTGTGCCATTGACAACTTTTCGTATATTAATGGCACATATTTCTTAAATCGGACGTTATAAGCAATGATAACAGTAATCTTAATTCCAAATCTCACGAATCCAGATCTATCCGTTCATACAATACAAAATTGGAACCATACATGGAACCATTTCGTACCCCTAAGTGTACCTAATTCCACATTTTAGGATTCTAGAGCTATAATTTCACCCAAATCCTAATTGTACAAAATGTAGTACTTTTTGTAAGCATAAGTACGCAATTCCAAAACTAAGTACTCATTTCCAAAACTAACCCCAACAGTAATATTAACTCCAAAATTCAAGATTCCAGCTCTAACCGTTCGCTCAAATCCAAGTTGTGCCAAATATACTACCGTTTAGTACTTTTCGTACATATAAGTACGAATTTCAAAAACTTCCTCAATCCTACATCCCAACAGTAATCTTAATTCCAAACTTCAAGATTCCAGCTCTAGCCGTTCGCTCAAATCCAAATTGAACCAAATTTAGTACTTTTCGTACTCATAAGTACGAATTTCCAAAACTTCTTTCATATCTCAATCCTACACTCCTACAGTAATCTTAATTCCAAATTTCTTGATTCCAACTCTATCCATTCGCTCAAATCCAAATTGTACCAAATTTAGTACAATTTAGTACTTTTCCTACCCATAACTAAAAATTTCCAAAATTTTATCAATCCTACAATTCAACAGGTATTTTAATTCCAAACTTGAGGATGGCAGCTACATCAGATCACCGAAATCCAAATTGTACCAAATTTAGTACCATTAAGTACTTTTCGTACCCATAAGTACAAATTTTCAAAACTACCACAGTGCTATGTTCAAACAATAAGCTTAATTCCGAATTTCAGGATTCCAGATATATCCGATAACTCAAATCCAAATTTGGTACCATTTAGTACTATTCGTATCCATAGTACGAATTTCTAAACCTACCTCTATCAACACTCCAACATCAATTTTAATTCCGAATTTCACGATTCCAAATGTATCCTATCACTGAAATCCAAATTGTACCAAATTTAGTACTATTTAGTACTTTTCCTACCCATAACTACAAATTTCCAAAACTTTATCAATCCTACACTCCAACAGTACTCCTTATTCCAAATCTCGGGTTTCCACCTATATCCGTTCACCAAAATGCAAACTGTACCAAATTTGGTACCATTTAGTACTCTCGTACCCATGAGTAAGAATTTCTACAACTACCTCAATCCTACACGCCAACAGTAATCTTAATTCCAAATTTCGGGATTACAGCTGCATCCGATCACAGTAGTCCAAATTGTACCAAATTTGATACCATTTAGTACTTTTCGTATCCAAAGTACGAATTTGCAAACCTCCCTCTTTCAACACTCCAACAGCAATTTTAATTCCGAATTTCACGATTCCAAATGTATCCAATCATTGAAATCTAAATTGTACCAAATATAGTACTTTTCCTACCCATAACTAAAAATTTCCAAAACTTTATCAATCCTACACTCCAATAGTACTCCTTATTCCAAATCTCGGAATTTCAGCTATATCCGTTCACCCAAATCCAAATTGTACCAAATTTGGTACTATTTAGTACTATTCGTACCCAAGAGTACGAATAACCACAACTACCTCAATCCTACACGCCAACAGTAATCTTAATTCCAAATTTCAGAATTACAGCTGCATCAGATTACCGTAATCAAAATTGTACCAAATTTAGTACAATTTAGTACCTTTTGTTCCCATAGGTCCGAATTTCCAAACCTACCTCTATCCAGCACTCCAAAAGTAATCTTAATTTCGAATTTCAGGATTCCAAATGTATCTGATCACCCAAATCCAAATTGTACCAAATTTGGTACCATTTAGTACTTTTCGTTGCCATAAGTACGAATTTCCAAAAGTATCCCAATCCCACACTCCAATAGTAATCTTAATTCCAAATTTCACTATTCCAGCTCTATCCGATCACTTAAATTCATATTGTACCAAATTTGGTACCATTTAGTACTTTTCGTACCCAAAAGTACGAATTTCCAAAATACCTCTATCCTACACCCCGACTGTTATCCTAATTCTAAATTTCAGGATTCCAGCTGCATCCGTTCCCCCAAATCCAAATTGTACCTTATTTGGTACTATTTAGTACCTTTCGAAAAACTACCTCCATATCTCAAACCTATGCTCCAACAGTAATAGTAATTCCAAATTTCAGAATTCCAACTTTATCGGTTCGCCCAAATTCAAATTGTACCAAATTTAGTACCATTTAGTACTATTCGTACACATGAGTACACGTTTTCAAAACCACCTCCTTATATCAACTCATCTTCTAAACCTTGATTTTCATTCCAAATTTCAAGATTTTAGCTCTATCCGTTCACGTAATACCAAATAGTACTAAATTTAGTAACTTTTAGTACTTTTCGTACACTTATAGTTCGAATTTCCAAAAACCATTTGGTACACCTTTCTAACTCTTTATCAGTGAACCTCATTCCAAATTTCAGAATTCTAGCTCTTCGCGTTTGCCTAATACAAAGGGTACCATATTTAGTACCTTTTAGTACTTTTAGTACAGTTCTAGTTCGAATTTCCAAAAATCCAGCCTTATCTGACACCTTCGAACCAAGAGTGACCCTCACCCAAAATTTCAAGATTCTAGCTTTAGCCGTTTAGTCTGGGCGTTGATTATCAGTCAGTCAGTGAGTCAGTGAGTCATCATTACTGAACTCTTTTATAAGTATAGATGGAGATGTACAGTCATAACTATTCAATTTCAAAATCTGTAATTTGAAGAAATCGCTAAATAATTAATGAAATCAATAATAGGCCCCAGGAATATAGGAATATAGGAATTTGGTATGGAAATCAAGGTTGGGAAGTGGTGCTTCTAAAAGGAAATGGTTTGGAAAATTACCAATCATGTGTACGAAAAGTACTAAATGGTACTAAATTTAGTACAATTTAGATTTGGGTGAACGTAAAGAGCTGGAAACCTGAAATTTGGAATTAAGGTTACTGTTGTAGTGTAGGATTGAGATATGAGGGTAGTTTTGGAAATTCGTACTTATGTGTACGAAAAGTACTAAATAGTACTAAATTTGGTACAATAAGGATTTGGGTGAACGGATAGAGCTGGAATCCTGATATTTGGAATTGAGATTACTGTTGGAGTGTAGGATTGAAGAACTTTTGGAAATTCGTACTTTGTATATGAAAAGTACTAAATGGTACTAAATTTGATACAATTGGGATTTGGGTGAACGGATAATAGCTGGAATCTCGAAATTTGGAATTGAGATTACTGGTGGGGTGTAGGATTGAGGTAGTTTTGAAAATTCGTACTTATGGGTACGAAGTACTAAATGGTACTAAATTTAGTACAATTTGGATTTGAGTGCACGGATAGAGCTGGAAACCTAAAATTTGGAATTAAGATTACTATTGAAGTGTAGGATTGAGATATGAGGGTGGTTTTGGAAATTAGTACTTATGTGTACGGAAAGTACTAAATGGAACTAAATTTTGTATAATGGGGATTTGGGTGAACGGATAGAGCTTGATTCCTCAAATTTGGACTGAGGATCACTGATGAAGAGTAAGAAAGATGCACCAAAGGGTTTTTGGAAACTTGAGTGTACGAAAAGTTCTAAATGGTACTAAATTTAGTACAATTTGGATTTGGGTGAACGGATAGAGCTGGATTCCTGAAATTTGGAATTGATATTACTGTTGGAGTGTAGGACTGGGGAAGTTTTGGAAATTCTTACTTATGTGAATGAAAAGTACTAAATGGTACTAAATTTGGGACAATGGGGATTTGGGTGAACGGATATAGTTGGAATCTCGAAATTTGGAATTGAGATTACTGGGGGGTGTAGAATTGAGGTAGTTTTGAAAATTCGTACTTATGGGTACGAAAAGTACTAAATGGTACTAAATTTAGTACAATTTAGATTTGGGTGAACGTATGTATGTAGCTGGAAACCTGAAATTTGTAATTAAGATTACTGTGAGGACTGAGATATGAGGGTGGTTTTGGAAATTCGTACTTATGTGTTCGAAAAGTACTAAATTTGGTACAATAGGGATTCGAGTGAACGGACAGAGCTGGAATCCTGAAATTTGAAATTGAGATTATTGTTGGAGCATAGGATTGGGGAAATTTTGGAAATTCGTATTTATGTGTACGAAAAGTACTAAATGGCACTAAATTTATTACAATTTGGATTTGGGTGAACGGATAGAACTGGAATCCTGAATTTTAAGTATTTTAATTTTATTTATTTTAATTTAAAGTATGAATTTTAATAAACGGAAAGAGTTAGAATTTGCAACCCGTTCGCGGTAGGCTATAGAGGTAGAATTTGGATTTGGGTGACGGGTAGTGTTTGAGTCCTGAAATTTGAAATTAGGATTACTATTGGAGTGTAGGACTGAGGTAGTAAGGGTACGAAAATTACTAAGTGGTACTACCTGTGGTACAATGGATTTGGGGGAATGGATAGAGCTGGAATCCTGGAATTTGGTCAGACTGCTGGTGGAGTATAGGATTGAGATGGAAGTAGATTTTGAAATTCGTACTTATGGGTACGAAATGTACCAAATGGTACAACTTGGATTTGAGTGCACGGATAGCGCTGGAATCCTGTTGTTTGGAATTATGGTTACTGTTGAAGTGAAGGATTAAGGTTGTTTTGGAAAATCGAATTGTACAGAATTTGGTAAAATTTGTTTTTGTGTAAAGGGATTTTTGTGTACTAAATATGGAATCCATTGTATTAGGCAAACGCGAAGAGCTAGAATTCTGAAATTTTGAACGAGTGGTCATTGATGGAGAGTTAGGAAGATGTACCAAAGGGTATTTATAAACTCGACCTATAAGTGTACGAAAAGTACTAAAAGTTTCTAAATTTGGTACCAATTGCATATTTTTAATGGATAAAGCTAGAATCTTCAAATTTGGTATGGGAATCAAGGTTGGGAAATGGCGTTGAAATAAGGAAATGGTTTTGGAAGTTCGTATTTATGATTACGAGCAGTAATAAATTTGGATTTGGGTGAACGGATGGAGCTGGAATCCTAAAGTTTTGAATTAAGATTACTGTAGGGGTGTAGGATTGAGATAGTTTTGGAAATTCGTACCTTTGGGTACGAAAAGTACTAAATGGTACTAAATTTGGTATAATTTGGATTTGGATGAACGGATAGAGTTGGAATTCTGAAATTTGGAACTAAGATTACTGCCGGACAGAAGAATTGAGGTAGTTTTGGAAATTCGTACTTATATGTACAGAAAGCACTAAATTTGGTACAATTTGAATTTTAGTAAACGGATAGTGTTGGAATTGGGAATTAAGATTACTGTAGGAGTGTAGTATTGAGGAAATTTTGAAAAGTCGTACGTATGGGTACGAGAAGTACTAAATGGTACTAAATATGGTACAATATGGATTTGGGTGAACGGGTAGAGCTGGAATCCTGAAATTTTTGTTTGGGAAAGAAATGGTACTAAATTTGATACAATTTGGATTCGGGTGAATTAATAGAGCTGGAATCCTGAAATTTGGAATTACGATTACAGTCGAAGAGTAGGATTCAGGTTGTTTTGAAAAAGTAAACTTATGGTTACGAAAAACACTAAATGGTACTAAATTTAGTACAATTTGTATGTAGGTGAACGGATAGCGGTGGAATCCTGCAATTTGAAAGTATGATTATTGTAGCCCTGTTGCGATGAGGAAGTTTTGAAAATTGGTTCGAAAATTCTAAATTGTTCTAAATTTAGTACAATTTTAATTTGGTTTAAGGGATAGAGTTTGAATCCTGAAATTTGGAAGTAAGATTACTACTAAAGTGAAGGATTGAGGTAGTTTTGGAAAATCTTACTTATGGGTACGAAGAGTTCGACTTGATACTAAGTTTGGTACAATTTGGAATTGGACGAACGGATACAGCTGGAATCTTGAGATTTGGAATTACTGTAATTATTATGGAATTTACTGTAATTATTTTGTATTAATGTCCGTGTATGGCTGAGATATGTCGTCGAAATACGTACCATAAGTATACGAAAATTACTTAATGGTACTCAATTTGTTTTTGGGTGTAGGGACAGTGCTAAAATTTTTATTTTTTGGAGTTAGGGTGTGTATTGGTGTGCAACGTTGATCTCGCTGTTAATGTGTAAGGGTGAGATACGGCTGATCTTTTTGAAAATCGAACTTAAGGGGTACGTACAGTACTAATATAAAAATAAATATTGATTAAAATTGGTATTAGTGCGACCAAATTTTCAGTGTTTGTCATTTCCATATTATATATTGTTTATTTGTTTTTTTATATCCTTTCCGCATACGAAGTAGCGGGCATTTTGCTAGTATGTATATAAATTTGATATACGATTACAGTCGAAATCGCTTATAACGTCGTCGTTTATAACGTCATATCGCTTATAGCGACGAAATCCAAAAGTCCCAAATTTCTGCCCTTTATATTCCACACAAATAAATATCGCTTATAACGTCATCGCTTATAGCGTCATATCGGTTGTAACGTCGGATTTTTGTGAAATATTTGAATTTTGCTATCGGTTATAACGTCGAATCATACGAAGAAGGAAATTGTCTCTTAATAATTTGTTGTATGTATATTTTTTCAAACTCAAACAACAACAAAATACCAAACTTATGCACAACATGTTCGAAGATGGCGGTCTCAAGTCAATTAAGCTTGAATGTTTGTCACCCAATGTCACATCTGTTTTACAACCCATGGACCAAGGTGGAATATAATCATTAAAATAGCATTGCCGGATAAGCAAATATCCACTATCCTGTCAAGAATAGAAAAGGATCAAAGAACGAAATTAAATGTGTTGGTGTTAGATGAATCATGGAAAATTGTAACGTCTTCTGTCATTGATAATTTTCTTCATCTTGCGGGATTGTTAATGGACCTTTAAAAGTTTCTGAAGACATTTATCTTCGTTCTAATTTCTTCCAACACGTAGAAGATATTCATGAATTATTTGCCATCGATGACAAAGTTTTCACATCTGCCTTATGTAATGACGACGACATAATTGGAAGTTTTAGATGGAGACAATTCTAATGAACAGAGTTTCAAATGCTGTAAGTGTCAGAGGCGTGTCTAGCTGTACACGCAAAAAAAAACGGCCTCTCTAACATATGTCCCAAACATATTTTGCAGCAAACATATATATGTTTGCATCAGTCCCAAACATAATATATGTTTGGGTCTGCAAACAAATATATGTTTGGGTGGAAACAAATATATGTTTGGGTGCAAAGATATTTATGTTTGGGTGCAAAGATATATATGTTTAGGTGCAAACAAAGTTATGTTTGGGTGGAAACAATTTTATGTTTGGGTGCAAACATTTTATATGTTTGGGTGCAAAAAAATACAAACCCAAAAGGGCACAAAAAAAAAACAAACACATGCACCAGTGGGTGCTTACTGAGAGCAAGGGAGCGTAAAATTCAATGTAAAACACTTTAAAATGTGTGCTCACTTGCTCTCAGTAAGAACTCACTGGCTATCTCTATAGTATACACACAAATGTTGTGGATTTTGATTGAAAGGCAAAAGAACAACAAACACATAGGTACATACAAAATTCCAAAGAAATACATAACACACTTTAGTAAAAGAAAAACTGATTGAAATAATTTGTTAATAGTCAAACTTTTAAAAAGGAAAAGTATATAGAAACGTTGTTGAATGCTTCTCCTTAGTTCCTTAGTTGTGAAATAAAACAAATTGTCCTCATAGTTGAAATCATCAGCGGGGAATCGGCATCTAGAATCAAATGTAATAAATAAATATGGATATGCCATATTTCAAATAAACATACGTATGTATGTAATTACCAATATTAAATGCGATTTCTTCCTTGTCCAATAAAATAATTCCATTTAACTTTCCGATTCAATTATAAAATGTATTGGGCATTTAATTTACTAAGAAGCACAATTTCTATAAGAACTGCGAGAGCACTGTTATTCTCTCGTTGACAAACATCCTCTCTCCACCCATGAAAAAAATGTTCTAACATAAAAAAATATGTTTTACCCAAACATATCAATTTGATATATGTTACAAAATATTGCAAACATATATTTGTTTGGACCCAAACATATTATGTTTGGATCCAAACATATATTTGTTTGCAACCGGTCCCAAACATATATTTGTTTGGATCCAAACATATTTCTAACATAAATTTTTCTGCGTGTAGAAACTGTTCAAAAATTTATTTACTCAGAACATGTTACAAACAAAAATGTGTTTTGGAAACCCGTTCAAAACTCAGATCTGAGTTAAATTTAAAACTTATGTCGGAATTCAAAAGCACAAACTAAAATAACAGACTCTTTGAAATAGAACCATATTCTATTTAAAGGTGATATTTTGAAGGCGATCTGCTGAAGAATGAATTTAATATCGTTATTTTTTATTATTTTGTCATTTATAGAATGAAAAAGTAAAAAAATGAATTGATTTTATTTATTTACTTAATAAAACAACGTATTTATACCCAAATGTCACTATACATAATATTATATTTCCTCTTTTATAAATATCGTTTATAACGACTATCGCTTATAGCGTCCGATTTTGGCCGGTCCCTTGACCGACGTTATAAGCGATTTCGACTGTACATAAATAAGAGTTATGGAAAAAAATGCATATTCCCGCAACCATATCTATGGACAAAATAATACATACATTAGTATGCATATAATATGTATGACATCTACGTAATACTATTTATTAATTACATTTCCATAATTAAGATATCTCTCATCAGCATCACCATTATCAATGTAAAATTTAAAACTAAAAAAAAAATAATAAATGTCAAATCAATGGCATAGGCCGTCAGAAAAACCAAAAAAAAAAAACGAATAAGAAAGTATCAGTCAGCTGTGCTGACAGAGATATACTACCCTCAGCCACTGACAAAAACAAAAAAGAAAAACCAAACACAATAAATTTGCCGCATATAAAATATATTGATTTTGTATCACGAGTTTGCTTTACAATATATACATACATATGTATGTACCGTAATGTGGGCTATACCAAATAATTGACATATACCAAACATTTTAGTACCCAAACTTCTTCACGAAGGACTCGAAGAATTAAATTACTTTATATTAAGTTTGTAAGAAATTTTTGAAAAAGTCCTAGAGTTATCTTGCACAATAGCCATTTTAGTATGTGCCGGCAGGGTTTTGGAGCTTTTAGGCCATTATATTAGGAATAATTGACTTACTCCCGAAAAAATTGTACCGTTGTAAATGGGGCCACTCGAACCACCTACTGAAAAAAGAATCAAAACAATGCGAGAGGAGCTCTTAAACTTCACTTTATCCGAATTTTGTGTGGGAGGTACCCGAAGAAATGGACCGATATAGTCCATATTCCAACCGGATACATGACTGTGTGAAATAATACGATGTGCAAAGACTGCACCAATCAGAAACTCCCTGCGAGAAATATCTTGCTGATCTCCCATTTTGGTTGGTGCCGCCAGGGAAGTATAGACTTGCGCAAGAAAAAAAAATTGTACCGTCGTAAAGGGAGTCGCAAGAACAACTTAGTGAAACAAAAATTAAAAATGATCCGAGAAGAGCTCTTAAACATCACTTTATCCGAATTTTGTGTGAACCTGATCCTGGACCTCGAAGGAATAATACGATGTGCAAAGTCTGGACCAAATCATTTCCTCCCTTCGAGAGTTATCGTTCACACTATTGATTTTGAACTTTTGTAAGGGAGGTGCCCGAAGGAGCGGACCGATATAGCCCATCTTCGAACTTAAACTAAGTTTGGACAAAAAATTACGATATCCAAAATTTGGTTCGAATCGCTTGATCCGTTCGAGAGTTATCGTGCGCACCAGCCAGATAGACAAGCATTTTTGGTCGTATCAAAGTGAATATCGGCCTTTTTGTAGAAAATTTACTTATGTTGAAACTGAGGTATGGGGTATTGTAACTCGCGAATTGTTGTAATATACCATAACTTTTGAACGCATTTAGGTGAAATAAACTGCTTTAGCACGATTCACCGATGGATTTCTTAAAATAATAATTTAAGCGGAAGCTGTGGTAATACACTGAGAGAAAAATGCTTCGTTGTATCAATGAACCGGTTTCATTCATTATTTTTCATTGATGCTATAATGAAATGTTTCATTCACGCAATGAAACTTTACGTTATTTAAAATTCAATGATTTTTGGTTTCATTGTATAAACGAAACGGATTTCATTGATGCAATGAAACTTTTAATTTCTATAAATTTAAGAAAAATATGTATGTTTTGAATTCAAACTAAATAGAATGGGCAAAAAACTCTAGTACGCAAACTTATTTTTTAAAAATGGCGAAAAATTCATATATTCGATGTGTTTGGTTTGCTTTAAAAATTAATGAAACAGTTTTATTAAATAAATGAAGGAGTTCCATTAGATAAATATTCATCCACATTAAAAAGAATGCTCTTCTCAGTTCTTTGTTATTGTTTGTATTGTCATTCATTGAATTCCATTTGTGGTTTTGTGTGAGTATTTAACAAGCAGAAAAAGCCCGTGTTGGCAAAACAACCACCGCTTTCTTAGCTACATCAAACGACAACAACAACATTGTTTTATTTTGCGCTAAACCACAGTCACGTGTGGATGAAAAAAAGTTACTTTACGTCTGGTGTTTTCAACATTAAAAACTGTGATGTGTTTAACATGAAAAGAAAATGTAAATATTATTTTTTTTGTGTTCAGTTTCAATTCAGTGAATTTTCATTTATATTTTTCTTGTAATGGAAGCATTCAATAGAAAATCTAAAGATGAGTGGAATGACGGAGAAACTGTTACCATTGGCCAACGAAGCATCTCTCACTTTTTTTATTATTTTTATTTAGATAATAGATGTTAAGTATTACAAATTGCTTGTTTAACTTCATAAGATACATATGTTAACATTGTAATTTACATCTAAATTTGGCATAGCAGTATAGCTGTTAGCCATTTTATATGAAATCAATTGATATATGTGCATACATAATATAACAACAGTGTATTTTATAGTGTTAATCATAATATTCATTTAAAATGAGATTTCTGTATTTAAGACACGCATTTATATAATTAGACAATGATAAACAATTCGTGCCATTTAATGTATCAATCACTTCATAATCCTCAAGAAAATTTTTACCAAAAAATCTATTTCTAAAATGAGCGTAAATTGGGCATGCTCCAATAAAATGATATGTGTTTTCTGGTTCATCTTTATTACAAATTGAACAGAGAATGCTTGTATTATTGTTTCCAGTAAAGTTTTTGGCGTTTAAGTTAAGTAAACCACCCCTAGCTTTGATAATCAATCCTGTTGCGTATGTGGACAGATGTTTCGTACGGGTTGCTATCAGATTGTATTGCAACGAAGAATATAGATCATGAAATTCTGAATTCATTGCGTTAGCACACATGTCGTTATGTTCCTGATTATTAACAGCTTCAATAATATCCTTCCAATAAATACAAAGTGGTGCATTGTTATTGGCAGGAGAATATTGAATCTTTTCGCGTATGTTACACCACTCTTTTGCCCAGTAAATATTCTGATCGAGTACCTTTTCCGCAAGTATACGTGGTAGTCTCTGAGGGGGTAATTGCAGTACTCTGTTTATATAAGAGAAATGTAGTTTTAGAGTTGAAATATATAGAGTGGGAAGACCAGTTTCTAGGTGAATCATGTAATTGGATGTATTGTTCGGTAGATGTTGCATTTTTTTAATGAAAAAGCGTAATAATTTTTCTACACAATCATATTTCTGAAACCCCCAGATTTGGGCTGCATAGGACATAATTGATCTTGAACATGCTGTGAAGACTTTATATTTGTTCTTTTTTGAAATTTTAGGGTGTAATATATATTTTGACCATGTGGAATTTATGGCCATTTTAGATGAAATCAGTTTGTTTTGTAGATGAGCATTGAATGATAAGTTGTAAGTTAATAGGACACCAAGGAGTATTTGATAATGCTGATAAGTTTTGATTGTATTGGGTTTTATATTTTTCCTTCCAGTGCATTTTATAAAAAGATAACTGTTGATGTTGAAGTAACTGATTGTTTTTCGCAACTTTGATAACCAAATGTAAAGGCATATGGTCAGAAAATACTTGCAAATCCACTTTAAGGTTTGATACAAATTTCAAGAAGTTAAGCGAACAGATATAGTAATCTATCACAGAACTCCCCATTACACCGCAAAAAGTAAAATTTCCTTCTATATCTCCGGATGTTCTACCATTCAAAACAACACCTCCAATGTCTTCAACAATTTGTAATAATTTTCTGCCGTTGGTATTGACAGTATTGTCTTTTGACCGACGACAGCCATTTATGGTAGAAGCAAAGTCCTCAATACAATTATCATCTAGAAGCTGTTCTTCCCCAATTCTTGCATTTAGGTCACCCATGATACAAAAATTTTCTGGACTAAATTCTTTTAAAAAATGTTCAAAACAATCTGCATCTGACTTCCATTTTGTGCAACTTAAGTATGAAGGGATAAAAAACACATTATCACCACTGAAGTTTGCTTTTATGACGGTGAAATTATTAATTGTTGTGAAATCTAGTTTCCATTTATTTTGAATGTTCCTTTTGAACCCATACAAACATCCACCCATTGCACGTCCTGCTCTATTTATTTTTGTAGCTTCAACCCAACAGATACAGAAGTCTTTAAAGTAAGATGAAAAATACTGTGTTTTATTTGATTGAACGTGGGTTTCGAAAAGAAAGAAAATATTAAATTCATTGATGTAGTTTAAAAAATTACCAAAATTAATAGCCCTCTGAAGATTAGCGACATTATATGACAACAAATGGCACGATTCTGATTGCTATTGAGTGTTAGGAGTATAAACATTATTCTTATTGTAGCTGTCTTTGGATATAATATCAAATAAACTATCTCCAATTATACTTTTTAAATAAGATACATCGTTTTCTGAAGCAGCAATTACTTTTCCCTGAGACCAAAAGTATCGTTTTTCATTAATAAATAGAGAAAATTCTGCCAATTTAACATTAACGTTGTTTGCTCTCTGTAGTATTTCATTTCTTAATTTGCGCATATTAAATCGTATGCTCTGCTCATTTTCTGTGTAGTCTCTTTGAATAAAAATCTTCTTTTCGCTCACATTTCTTCTGGCTGATAAAACATTTTGTGCTTGCACACAAGTTCCCAGACTAAAAACAAACAGCCTTCCTGATGCAACCATCCTGGTGTTAATAACATCAACATCAACTTTAATCACCTCCTTACATAATTTAACAAACTCGGTTTTCGCAGTGGCAGGTGTACGACAGGATAGCCCACTCACGACGACATTCGATGACCTTGATCTCCGGTCTATAATTTCCAATCTCGAGGTTAGCTTCATCATTTCCTCCTTTAATTTTAAGTTTTCTTGTTGCAGTTCCTTAATTTCATGTCTCATTTCTATTAAGTCCTCTTTTTTAGCAACATCTTTAAGCTTTTCGTCTAATAACTCGGCCAGTTTGTTCCACGAAAATGCGTCTTGTGCATTGGAGGTCATTTTCATAACAGTATTACGTTTTTTCGGAGTGTTATCTGTATTTTCAGGTGAAGTGGATAATAACGTTCTCTTCACACTCATTTGCTTAGCATACTTTTAGGCTTTTTACAAATACGTTGGCAGTGTTGGAAAGTGTAACAATGAATACTGATAACTCTTCTATCGTCAGCTGTTCGATAAATTATCGTTGCAATGGAGTTATCAGGTTCGATAGAAGAGTACAACAGCTGTTGTTTATTTTTTGTGCTTAAAAGTGTTAGTGCCAATATGCAATTCCAGTGTTATTCTTTTATTTTGTGCAAAATTTTTGTAAAAATATCAAAAAATTGATAGTCACCCGCAATGGAAATCTTGTTGTCCTCTCGGTATGTTGTAGGCGTGATGAAACCAAAACCAGAGGGGCCAAAATCAAGTAGCTGGAGGTGATAAATAAACAATGCCGGCACAAAGCTTCGGAGCGGATTAAAAACACGTCTGTCTACAACAACTGGTATGTGGTGTAATCTCTCACTTAGAAAAAGAAAATGTTTTCTGTCTAACGGCGAAAGTTGAAGGTAAGTTAATGTTTAGAAAGAAAACCAGATAAATGACTAAAAATTGTTTTAAGGTTTTCAATTTTGCTTACAGATGACAACATTCAAAAGGATAATTAACTTCGCCGAAAGTAAGTATGAAGTGTTTAATAATGTGAAATGAAAATTCAAATATTGATTAAATTAATTTTTGTAATTTTTGTGTGTTCGTTTATTTTCTTTTTTATTTTTATTTATAGTTGCAATGGAGATAAAAAATAGAAAATCCAATGATCAGTGGAATTACGGAGACTGTCCGTGGCCAACGAAGCACTACTACCTTAAGAAAAAAAGCTGTATCCTAACATTATAGACGTACACAGGGGATGACTCAGCGGCAAAAGTTGGAGGTAAGTTATTGTTTAGAAAACCAGTCAATTTGTTAGCAACTTGTTTATTGTTTCAATTTTACTTACAGATAACAACGCCCGATACTATCATTAATGTGCTTAATACCTGAGGTATTAAATATGACTTGTATTAATAGTCAAAACTAATTGCAATAAAATGAAATAAACATATTTGGCATTGACTTCATTTTTGTTCATTACGTGAGTATGAAATGACTTCATAACATGAATGAACTCTTACGTTGTATCAATGGAATTTGTCATTGATTTTGAACCAACGTAAGGCTTCATTGCATAAATGAAGAAGAGTCATAACAACAATGAAAGTATTTCATTGCATTAATGAAAAAGTTTCATTACATCAATGAAGGAGTTTCATTGCATTAATGAAAAAGTTTCATTACATTAACGGGAGAGTTTCATTGCTTCAATGAAGAAGTTTGATTGCATCAATGAAGGAGTTTCATTGCATTAATGAAAAAGTTTCATTGCATTAACGAAAAAGTTTCATTGCATAAATGAAGGAGTTTCATTGCATTAATGAACAATTTCGTTAATTTTACTTCAATAAAACTTTTTTCATTTATTCAATGAAGCTCTACGTTGACTCAAAATCAATGACAAATTTCATTGATACAACGTAGGATTTCATTTATATTACGTAGCTTTTTCTTTCAGTGTAAGGAGTTTTTATTCTCTTTTGCAAGAAAATTGTAAAAAGTAAACAGACACATTCCCAGCAGAAACTAGAAAAGCAATCAGCTGACTTGCCAAAACGAAAACAATTTGCCCGCCAATGAAGAAACCAAAGGAAGCAAAAATCTTGTATTTTATTAAAAATAAAAAAATGACCCAAAAAAGGATTTTTTGCACTTTGCAACTTTGTTCTCCAAAAAAAAAAAAAAAAAAAACAATACAATACAATTAGGCTTGCTATTTCCACAAAAAAATTGTTTTCAATGTGCACAAACATAAATCATCGAATAATTAAAACAACTGATTTATTGTTTGCAGGAAGAAGAAGAGTTACAAGTGCTTGCTAGAAAAATTTTGTCCACCAAGAATTTGTAAACTCTCGGTCAAAGAACTGTCAAAATGTCTCTCTCGATTCGCTCTCTTTTGCTGGACTTTTGTGTTAAGAGACGACTTCCAGCAACAATTGGTAAAAATTTTTACAAATTTTAGGGTAACCAGACACACCTATTATTGACCAGACATTTTAATTATGTTCCCCCTTTAACCGACGTTGTTGTTGTGTGTGTTTTTCTGCTTCGTTGAGAACAAAATAACCATTTATCCAATTCCATTAAAATGGTTTGGATTTTCTTTTTTGCCAAACCGTTATTTGACATTTCATTTATGTACTTTATTTTCGGTTTTTTATTTCGAGGAATTGGTGTTTTATTTTTATACTCGTACAGATTATTAAAGGTATGCAGTGTGGATATTTTTTTTTAATTTTTTTTTTATTCAAAGGCGATTAGCAGGTATTTTATTTTTGTATTTAATAGTTCTCTATCTTTTTGAACTGTAATCTGAAAAATAAGAACCTGTGAAACGCAAGCCGTTTATTACCTGTAGAAAGACTTTTATGGATAGAAGAAGGATAGAAGTGTATAAAGGCATGGCAAATGTAAGCGTTAGATTTCGTCCCGATAAGTTCTCCATACCATCATAAACGGTGTTCCCACCAAGAATTAATAAGCCCAAGGCCAATAACCGTTCAAAAGAAAGTTAAAGTATTTGTCAAACCGTGAGGGAATTACACAAATTCAATAAAATAATCCGCATATCAAATATAAGTAAGAGATGCAATATAATTTACGTGAATTACCTGAAAAGCAGAGAAAAACAAATCACTTAATATATTACTCGGGCACAAAAATGAAATTTTATATTTAAACAGGAAAAAAGTATCGGAGATCGGATATTCATCAGTTATTCACCACTACTTAACCCTACAATCACAGTTTCCGTGTGAGACAGACTGTCGGCTAAAATTGGCACTTGCATCTATGGCCTGTCGCAGTCAAATTTCCCAACAAATACCATTTATTTAGAGTTTTTTTTTACAATTTTGATGCTTTTTTCAGGACGAATAAATTAGAAGCTTCACCAATCGATTATATCAGGATATTTCCTGCCCATGGTGGACTCGATATTACCAAGTACAGGTAAATCGGTTGAAAACCGTGGTAAAAAATTTATATAACATGAAATTGGGGTCTATTCCAATACATTAAGATATTAAAAAAAAAACTTTCGGTATCGCCTTATCTTATGAGAAATATTCTCAAAATAAAAGACCTATAGATTGTCTTTTACTTACTTAGTTGGCCCATTACAGAACATTTGTTCCATAGACCGAACTAAGAAAAGATCTCCATTCCTCTCTGTTTTTCGCTTGACTTTTTGGAATACCGCGCCTTTCCATTTCTTCATCCACTTGTGTGCTCCATCGAAGCTTAGGCCTGCCGATTCTGCGTGCACCGCCATGTGGCATGTATTCATACGCCCTTTTAGCGGGTTCATCATCGCTCATTCTCATGATATGGCCTAGCCAACGCAATCGTTGCATCTCGATACGTTTAACTATATGCATGTCTTTGTATAGCTTATATAGCTCGTGGTTCATACGACGTCGATATTCACCGTCAACGCAAATCGGCTCGTAGATCTTTTTCCGAGAATTTTCCTCTCAAACACACCAAGCACTGCCTTATCTGCTTGCGCAAGTACCCATGCTTCGGAGCCATACATTAGCACGGGTAGTATCAGCGTTTTGTATAGTGTTATTTTTGTTTGACGAGATGTGGCTTTGTTTTTAAATTGCTTACTTAATCCATAGTAGCATCTGTTGGCCAATACAATTCTTCTTCTTATTTCACAACTGATGTTGTTTGTTGTGTTTATGGCAGTGCCGAGGTAGACGAAGTCTTTAACTACCTCAAAATTATAGGTACCAACTTCTACGGTTGGTCCGAGCTCTATGGACGCTTTGCGCGTCGACACCATCAATTTGGTCTTTTCGCCGTTTACCGCCAGACCCACTTTCGCAGATTGTCTTTTAGTGAAATGAATAGTGAACAAGTAAAAAAGTATCAGTCGCCGGCAGAGATATCTATGGCATATCTCCGTTATGGAAATTAAACTTTTTTCGGAAGTCATATCTTTTCGATAGATATCGCGCCCACTAGTCATTTCAGTGGGTCATCATATAACTTTTGGACCAGTATACCAGGAAACATGGACTTATCCATGGAAAACTTAATATCGCTGTAAAAATGGACCACAACGAACACCGATGTTGTAAATTTCCAAGTGCATTTTGACACAAATGTTGAACTTTTATGGGGAAGGTACCCCAAGGAGAGGACCGATATGGGCCATTTTAGAAGTTAAACTATATTTGGACAAAATATTAGGAGATCCAAAGTTTGGTCGAAATTGGTTGCACCGTTCAAGAGATATCGTACATACTATTATAGTAACATTTTTAATATGGGGGGAAGTAAAGGAAGTTATGGACCGGTATTGGCCATCTTCGAACTGAAACCAAATTTGGACAAAATATGACGAAGGCCAAGTTTTGGACCAAATCGGTTGATCAGTTCGAGAGTTATCATGTTCTGCAGCCACTACATATGGTGCCATAGGGGTTTTTTTACCGTTCTGGCTGTTTTCTCTAGAAGTATGGACAAATATCAAAGTGATTCGAGAGCAGGTCTTAAAGTGAATTTATCCAAAATTTAGTGTGGGAGGTACCTGAAGGAGTAAACTGATTAAGTCCATATTCGAACCAGATCTATATCTGGCAGATATATTAGGATGTTTAAAGTATGGAGCAAATCGGTCACACCCTTCTAGAGTTATAGTGCGCACAATTTTTCCGAACGATTTTGAACGTTTGTGGGGGAGGTACCTGAAGGAGTGCAGCGATATTGCTTATCTTCGAACATAAACTAAGTTTGGACAAAATATTACGAAGGCCAAATTTTGGACCGAATCAGCAGATTCGTTCTAGAATTTTCTTGCGCTCCAACTATGTACATTAATTGCCGAAATTATAGACAATTTTTATTTTGCCTATTTTTGTCGGTATTAAAAAAAATATGTTAGAGAATCGCACTACAGGCAGACATGAAGATCGACAGACAGTCGGACGGAAAGGGCTGTATAAGCTGTATTTTAGTTAGAAGACCAAAAGTAGCATTTTTGGAGGTTAAAACTCTAGAGGTTACGTATAAAATGGCAATGGGATATACATATTTTCAGGATAAAAGACCTATAGATGGTCCTTTAGTGAATAACGAATGAATACGGATAGAAGAGTTACAGAAGTTTTAATATAAATGTAACGGCTATATAGGGTCTCTGATGTACAGAAGACCTTGAAGATTTATGGAAACCTATTGAAAATCTTCGATGGAGAGAAAACGTATAGAAGATCGTCTAAGAATAGAAGACCTATAGAAGTCTTCCATGGATAGAAGACACATTTAATGTTTTCTAGAAATAGAAGACCTACTGAAGGTCTTCTAAAGATAGATCGTCTAAAGATAGAAGACTTATAGAGTCTCCTAAAGTTTATACTACCTATGGAGGGACTACTAAGGATAGAAAACCTATTGAAGGGCTTCTGTGGTTAGAAGACGTATAGATGGTCTTCTGGGGATGAACAACCTATTGAAGGTCGCCTGAGGATGGAAGAACTATAGAAGGTATAAAAAGTCTTACATAGAAGGCGCAAATAAGACCAATATAAAGTCTTCTAACGATAGAAGAACTATTAAAGATCTTCTACATAAAAGGTATTGTATGTACTTTATCCTTAGAAGACTTTGTATTGGTCTGATATCCATAGAAGACCCTATATGCGTCTTCTATGCATACAAGACCTTTTATACCTTCTATACGTCTTCCATCCATAGAAGACCTTCTATAATTATTTCATCCATATAAGACCTTCTATAGGTTTTCCATCAATAGAAGATCCTCTTTAGGCTTCCATCCATAGAAGTTATTCTACATTGAGCATCTTGTATGTAAAGAAGACGTTAGGAAAATCTCTTCTTTGAATAGTTGACATATGAAAGGTGAAAGGACATAGGAAAAGTTCTATAGAGGAATTTATATTGATGAAAGATCTATAGAAAGTCCTCAATGGATGGTAGTCCTATAGAAATAAACCCTATATAGAAAGAAACCCTACAGAAACCAAGAATAGAAAATTTATATAGAAACTGGTCTTAGTATAGACGGGATAGGAGGGTTTCTACGGAGGGAAGGCCTGTAAAAATTATTATATGAGTGGGAAGGCTGTATTCATACAAAAATGGATATATATGGACAGATCTTCTAATTATAGCTTTGTTCCTTCACTTTTTTAATAATAAAAGTGGTAAAAGAGAAAACTGTCAAAATTGCTCTCTCATGTCCAGTGTTATCAGAAATGTGAAGGAACGAAAAAATGGTAAATCTGGTAGCAATGTCAAAAAGGATCATAAAAATTCGCTTTTCTTCTTTTATTTCACAGTTTTTAACTTTGATTAGTCATCGTTCGCTTTTTTCTTCTGTTTTTGTCCATTTTTTCTTCATTGTCAAATAATCGTTAAACAAATGTCGAAAAATCAGTTCTACCATTTTTTATACCATCAGCATTTATGCTAACGAGGGTATATACACTTTCATACGGGCAAAATGTGTCTCGTCGAAATAATGGTTTTAGACCCCAAGTATGTTTTGACGAAATGTGTTTCAGACAATTTGGAGTTGATTTAGCCATGTCCGTCCGTCCGTCTGTCTGGCTGGATCGCTCGATAACTCTCGAACGGATCAATAGATTCGGTTCAAAATTTTACTTTCGTAATATTTTGTCCAAACTTAGTTTAAGTTCGTAGATGGGTTATATCGGTCCACTCCTTCAGGTACCTCCCCCACAGAAGTTCGAAAAATTTGTGGGCACGATAACTCTTGAAGGAAGCAACCGATTTGGTCCATACTTAGCACTTCGTGAAATTTCTACCAGACTTAGATGAGGTTCCAATATGGTACCCACTCCTTTGGGTACCTCCCGCACAAAATTTCGGAAAAGTTTAGTTTAGGACCTGTTCATGAATCGCTTTGATTTTTGTTGTACCAACTTGCATTCACTGTCCCCCATATAACGGTATAAGTTTCATCAGGGGCAAGTCCATAATTCCTGAAAAAACAGCCCGAAAGTTGTAAAAAAACCCTATGACACCATATGTAGTAGAGTTGGGTAAGCTAGTTCCTAGTTCCTTGTACTAGTTCCAAAACGTATGAGTAACATCATAAAATGTAACGTGTGATATTAAGTATACGCAGTCTGTTCAAAGAAAAAATATGGGCTATTGGAACTGCGAAGTGAACTAGATAGTTCCATATAGTTCCTTTGGCACAACTCTAATATGTAGTGGCTGGAGGGCTCGGACAGAATACTGCGTTCGTCCTCACTTTGGATATTGTAATATTTCTTCGAATATTAGATGAAATGCGAAGGTGGTGCTTATAGGGCACTCCTTCCGGCACGCGCGATTTCTCATAGGCGTAGCAACCGATTTGGTCCAAACTTTGGATCTCTAAATATTGTCGAAACTTAGTTTATGTTCAAATGTGGGCCATTTTGTCCCAATCCTTGTGGTACCACCCACACAAATGTTCAACTTTTTTGTGTGGTTCGAGGATCCATTGGACATTTTTACCGAAGGGTTTCCCTGTGGCCTTGTTTACAGCGATATTATGTTTTTCGTAGGCAACTGTGATAAAAAGGCCCTATCTATCGATATCCCCGCAATTTTTTGAGCTTAACATACATACATAAGTTTTTTTTGGAAAAAAGTATTTCAATCCACACAGGCTGAGGGTATATCTCTGTCGGCAAAGCCGACTGATACTTTTTTAATTGTTGATAAGTACAAATTAAGAAATAACAAGTAAGATAGGGCTATAGTCGGACGGGGCCGACAATGTGATACCCTACACCACTACCCCTGGACACCAGGTTTCCAAAAAATTTCTTTTATATAGTTATAACACATTTTAGACGTCCTTTCATACATATATAAGTTTATATACATGGTATATTAATAACGGAGATAGAGCACATACATACATCGTCATTACTGGAAGTTTAGGTGTTAGTTTCTTTATTTTATAATGGACAGGCGATCCGTTCTGGCTACTCTAACATGTATTTTCAAAAAATTTAAATTCGCATTAAAAAACATATCAAAATACCCTTAAAAATAGCCCAAATGGACCAATAAAAAACCGACCATTATTTTCAGATATTACATTACTTTTGACCAAAGGTAGCACAAAAATTTCAAGGCCCTGCTTACTTTGTAATCAAAGTAGAGGCCAATAATTGGGTTTCATGTTTGGTTCGTAATTTGCCGGAACATATCTCTCAAAAATTATAATACGGACCAACGAGTAAAAAAGTATCAGTCGGCTTTGCCGACAGAGATATACCCTCAGCCTATGTGAACTTAAACTTTCTTTGTTATTTTGGGAGTCATATACTTTCGAAAGATATCGCGCCCACTAGTCATTTCAGTTGGTCATTGTATAACTTTTGGACCAGTATACGAGGAGGCAAGGACTTGGAGATTGAAATTTTGTTAATATTGAAGGGAAGTACCGGAGGTTGTGGACCGGCATTACCCATCTTCGAACTGAAACTAAGTTTGGACAAAATATGACGAAGGCCAAATTTTTGGCTAAATCGAGAGTTATCGTGCTCTCCAGCCATTACATATGGTGCTATAGGAGTTTTTTACACCTTTCGGGCTGCTTTCTCAAGAAGTATGGACTTGCCCATAAAAAACGTTTACAGGCGTTACTGAGGCAGCGAATGCAAGTTTCTTCAACAAAAATCAAATTGATTCGAGAGCTGGTCTTAAAGTCAACATATCCGAAACTTTGTGTGGGAGGTACCCGAAGGAGCAGACAAATATATTCTATATTCGAACCTGATCTATATCTGGTTGATATATTTGTAAGTGTAAAGTATGGACGAATTCGGTTACTCCCTTCTAGAGTTATCGTGGGCACAATTTTTCCGAACATTTTGGAACTTTTGTGGGGGAGGTACCTGAAGGAGTGGGCCGATATGGCCTATATTCGAACTTAAACTAAGTTTGAACAAAATATTACGAAGGTCAAATTTTGAACCGAATCGGCAGATCCGTTCTAGACTTATCTTGGCTCCAACCACTACACACGGGTTTTTACACTTTTCAGGCTATTTTCTCAGGAAGTGTGGACTTGCTCCAGATGAAACTTGTACCGTCGTATGGCGGCAGTGAATACAAGTTGCTGAAACAAAAATCAAAGCGATTTGAGAGCAGGTCCTAAACTGAACTTATCCCAAATTTTTTGTGGGAGGTAACCGAAGGAGTGGACCGATTGAGTCCATATTAGAACCTCATCTAAGCCTGGTAGACATTTCATGATTTGCAAAGTATGGACCAAATCGGTTACTCCCTTCAAGAGTTATCGTACGTACAAATTTTCCGAACAGTTTCGAACTTTTGTGGGGGAGGTACCGGAAGAAGTGGACCGATATAGCCCATCTTCGAACTTAGACTAAGTTTGAGCAAAATATTACGAAAGCCAAAATTTGAACCGAATCGGTTCATCCGTTCGAGAGTTATCGTGCGCTCCAAACAGACAGACAGACGGACGGACATTGCTCAATCGACTCCAATTTGTCTGAAACGCATTTCGTCCAAACATACACGCAGAGAAAAAAATATGATTGATCCAACAATATTCGAAGAGCAAAATATGTATTGTAAAGATATTGTTAAATTCCAAATGTAGTATTGTGATTCCAACAATTGGGTTTTGTTAAATCCAAAAATAGTTTTTGTCAACTGGACAATAGTTCTCTCTTTTCTTCGACAATTTTTTCTCTTCTCTCGCTATTCGATGCCGTGTTGAAAAAACAATTATGGTGAGTTGTGTTTGTATGACATGATGCCTTTATCTTTGGTTTTGTGTGTATGTATACCAACAATGAGACTCTTGTTTTTATTTGTTTCTGTTTTGTTTCATTCTTCTATCTTCATTGTGCTTTGAGGTTTGGTGTTATACCGGAGTTTGTAATGGTATTTCATTATTCCTTATGTTGTGGTGGGTGCTTGTGGCTTTTTGTTTGTCTTTGTTGTCAGCCAATGCAGCAAACCATGTATTGTGTTCATCAGTGATTGCAATATTATACGCGACATTTATATCCAAGTTATGTGAAAAGTGTATATGAGAAGTATATACACTCAAATTAAAAAATTTCTGGGCTGGTTTTCTGGGTTGACAATACTTTTTTTAAACAAAATTAGATTATGATAGTTCCTACAATCGGTATTGTTAACGATTTTTACAATATTGCGGAAATTCCAAAGTTGTTTTTGTTTTCTATGTTTGGAACAAAAGATGGTATTTTTGGATTTGGATTACAATGTTTGAACAAAACAAATACATTTTTGGAACCAAAACAGATATTTTTGTTCCAACAAAAGCGAAAAATATTTTTTCACTGCGTGTACTTGGGGTCTAAAACCATTATTTCGATGAGGCACATTTTGCCCGTATGAAAGTGTATATACCCTCGTTAGCATAAATGCTGAGGGTATAAAAATGTAATTTGAAAAATTTTCCCATAAAAATTATGGCCAATTTCACCAGCTTAAAACTATATGATCATTTTCCAATATAATTGACGTCTTCCTTGACTATATTCTTACGTTGTGGAACGTTTTGTAAGTATTGAACTATAACTGCGAACTCTAGCTGTTCACGTTCGTGAAGGGTCAAAGTTTGGGACTCCCTGTTAGTTATGTGAAGCCATCACGTCATGGATGGATCTGGTCACTCTGTGCGAAGCTTGGGACATTTTTTCATATGGTTGCTGAAATGGCGCACTCGCTAGTTTAGATTTAGCGAATTTAAGCATTTTTTGGATTAAATAATCACTCGTTGTCTTGTTGTTGAACGGAACATACGTCCGAGTATCTAAATCGAAATAAAATTGTAACATTTGTGAATTAAATCGAAATCGAAATTTTTCGCTTGTTTTAATTTAAATAAAAAAGTGTTTGCTTTGAAATCGCAAGTGCGGAAATAAAAGTGTTTTTTATTTCTTTAAAAATTGCCTGATTTTAGCTTTCGTTGGCTCCAGTTGTGCTCCGCCGGTGATTTTCTTTTTTGTTGTTGTTGGGATTTTACCCAAAACGGTTTGAAACAAAACATAGTCCTTCGAGCCGGATCGTGAGTACGAGGATCATTTTTTTTCCTTTTGTGGATATTGGCGAAAATCAGGTAATACTGTTAATTTTTGGATATAATTTATCTAATTTGTGCATAAAATTAACATTTTTTGCAAATAAAAATTATTTGGAAAATTCCCAAAAAATATTTAATTACCCCAGTTTTTGACCAAAAGGTGTTGATCTGGCAACGCCGTCACAGCTGATCGCCGTATTGGCAGAAAACACTAACAACTAACAGTGTTCTTGTTAGTTATTTAGTTGTTTGTTTTGGTTTTTTCATTTTCCTTTTTTATTTGCAAGATCATTTTTATTATTTTAATAAATTAAAATATTTCTTAAAAAGTGAAAAGGCTAAATTAAGGAAAAAATATAAAAATAATTTATGAATACATACATATATAAATAATTGTGCCAGTGATCGCCAGTGTTGTTGTTAAGAAATAAACGAATATTTGGAATCGAAACAGACGGACGGACATTTGTCAATATCTGTTTCTAATAAATTGTGGCCAAATATTTTATCGACATTATAAAAAGTGCGTGACTGCTACCTAACTATAAAGGACAATTTCGTTCGTCCTTTATTTTCTTTTAATTGCAATAGCGATATTTTTTGTGTTTCTCTTAAAAATTTTATGGGTTGTTTGTTGTTGCTCATCGCTTATTGCCAGTGACAGGTGCAGTTTATGGTACAAGGAGACTTGTAATAACAAGGTGAGTCGTCCTTCACTTAACAATAACAGATTATTGGTGTTAGATTATTTAAAAAAAGGATATTTTTTGTGGTTATTTCCTGTTTTAAGCGGTTTGTTGACACCGTTAAGATATTTTGCGGCGAGTGATTTATTTTCTGCACAAAATTAAGTGAAGTTGTTGTGGTTTTTATAAAATTCAAAGGCAGTTTCTTAAATTTATATTGAAAGTTTGTGATTTTTTTTGGAAATTATGGCAGAGTCGAAAGTTTTATTGAAATTTAAAGCACTTGCGGGGTTGCTGTTAGAATTTGAGACAGATTTTAATGCTACAAAGAGTAGTGTCACGTTGTTTGATGTTGAGCCTCGTAAGGCTGAATTGAAAAGGCTATGGGCTAGAATTAATTCTACATATGAACATGTATGTATTGAGTGTAGTGGGTCCAAGGACGAAGTAGCCATTCTCTATAGGCAGTGTAGAGAAGCTTATATGAGTTGTTCTGCGCAAATGGGTGAATTATCCCAAACCTTTATGGACAATTCGACTTTGTCGTCCACAATGACTAGCCCAAGCCAAAGAAAGCGGTTCTCAGAGAATAATGTTGCCGATCATCGTTTGCGTTTGCCTCCGTGCACGACGGAAATTTTTCATGGTGATTATTTGTCGTGGCCGTCTTTTAGAGACATGTTCACCGCGGTATATATTGAGTGTAAATCTATTACGCCGGTGGAAAAATTATTTTATTTACGCCAAAGTACTCAAGGTGAGGCTTTGGAGATTGTTAAAAAATCACCTCTGACAAACGATGGGTTTGCAAACGCATGGTCCAATCTAAAAGATAGATATGAGAACAAGCGAATCTTAGTGAACAGCCAATTGAAGATTCTTTTTAATCTAGGGTCTGTCAAAAATGAATCCGCTGGAGAGATTAAGCGACTCCAAAGGGATGTTAACAATTGTATCACGGCCCTGAAGTTGCATCAAATTAACATAGATAGTTGGGATCCAATTTTTGTGTTTTTATGTTCGACCAAACTACCCACAAATACTTTATCGCTTTGGGAGCAGACGGTGAGTAAGAAAACAGAAGTTTCTAAGTGGTCTGATCTTGATGAGTTTTTGACAGCCAGATTTCAATCATTAGAGACAGTGTATGACTTAACGCATTCCCAGGATTTTAAGTCTACTGGAGGAAAAAGGGATCATGATGCTTCTCGTTCAAGCAAGAAAGTAAAGTCATACCAGGCAAATATAAACAAAAATGTCTGTTTTGTTTGTTCACAAGATCATTGGTTGAAATCGTGTCCGAAGTTTTTGAAAATGACGCAAGAGCAAAGATTTGTTGCTGTAAAGAGGAATAATCTCTGCATAAACTGTTTCAGTAGCAACCATAAGTTGAACCAATGCACAAAAAGGATGAGTTGTTCAAAATGTAGTTTAAAGCACCACACTCTTTTGCATAGAGACTCTAAAAAGAGTGGTTCTGATGTGATTATCGATTCTGGTGATCAGCCTAGTACTAGCCGACAGGCCGCACAGACAGGACCTAATACTGAGTCCAGATTTCAAAATTGTTTTGTTGCTACTCGAAAACAGGTTTTATTGGGAACAGCCATTGTTCAAATTGACGTCAATGGTGTAATTTTTGCTGCCAGAGCTTTGATTGATTCGGGATCTCAGGCAACATTTATTTCTGAGAAGCTTCAGCGACGACTTAACCTTCCAATTAAGAAAGTTAACGCACGAATATCAGGCCTCAATGATGCTTTAGCGGGATCTACTGAGAAACAATGTACGTTTTGGTTGAAATCGCCTCATAGCGATAGTTTTGAAGTCCAAGTTTCTAGTTTGGTTTTGCCAAGATTAACTGGAAAGTTGCCTAGTTACACTTTGGACATTCCAGATATTTATTCGTTGGGCATTGCGCCTTTAGCTGATCCCAAATTTGCTAAGAGTGACCAAGTTGACATTTTGCTAGGTGGAGATATTTATCCACAAGTTAGAGGAGCCACCGAAAATTTCAGAATACAGTCATGAAGAAGTATATTGTGAGGAAGTTTATCAAAAGACCAAGAAAAGATTATCTGATGGTCGTTATGTGGTTTCGTTGCCTTTTAAGCCTCAGTATGAGGATGGAAAGGGTCTAGGCCTGTCAAGAACTAGAGCTTGTAGACAATTTTTGCGAAATGAAGCATCCTTGTCTAAGAAACCTGAATTTAAGTCGGTATATGATTCAGTATTGGAGGAATATGAGACATTGGGTCATATGACAGAAGTGGTACAAGATGAGGAAGACTTCAGTTGTTTTTATCTGCCCCATCACGCTGTCATTAAACCTGAAAGTTCTTCAACCAAGGTTAGAGTGGTTTTTAATGCCTCCAGTAAGTCCACTACAGGTTTGAGTTTGAATGATACTCTATATCCTGGTCCGATTTTGCAAAACGACTTGATGTTGTTGATAATTCATTGGCGTTATGTTTTCAATGGTGATGTTGAAAAAATGTATCGCCAGATTTGGTTGAATGAGGATCACACAAGGTTCCAAAGATTGGTGTTTCGTAAGGACCCTAAAGCTTCCTTAAAAAGTTTTGAATTGAAGACAGTCACGTTTGGTGTAAATTGTGCACCTTTTTTGGCCATTAGGACTTTGCTCCAGTTGGCGTCAGATGTTGAAAAGGACTTGCCTTTAGCGGCCAAAATTTTGCGCAGAATGATGTACGTGGATGATGCCCTAGCAGGCGCTCATGAATTAGCATTAGCAATAGAAGCTAGGGATCAATTGGTTTGCGCTCTGTCTTCGGCTGGTTTTTCTATGAGGAAGTGGACCTCTAACGAAGAAAAAATTTTGCAAGGGTTACCACCAGATCATCTTCTGTCGGAAAAGTTTCTTGAGATTGAGGATGAAAGTAACGCCAAAACCTTAGGCATTAGATGGAATGCCAAGAATGATTTTTTTCTATTTTTCGGTCAAGCCCATCCAAATGCAGTCGAATTTTACGAAAAGGGAAGTTTTGTCCATCATTGCCAGTTTGTTTGATCCCGCAGGTTGGTTAGGCCCTGTGATCGTCGTTGCTAAAATGTTAATGCAAGAGATTTGGAGTGAAGGGATTGGATGGGATGACATAGTGCCCGAGAAAATATGTCATAAGTGGGAACAATTCGTTGCCGACTATGTTTCACTAAATAATATTAAAATCCCTAGATGGGTTGGTTTTCGGCCGAGCGCCCAAGTTGAAATTCATGGGTTCTCAGATGCTTCTGAGAAAGCTTATGGGGCTTGCGTTTATGTACGGGTAGCATCTGATGATGGTTCAGTGCAAACTCATTTGTTGTTGGCAAAGTCAAGAGTGGCTCCTTTGAAAGTTGTTTCGTTGCCCAGATTGGAGTTATGCGGAACTCTTCTACTGTCAGATTTAATGGGATCTATAAGAACCGATTTGTGTATTGATGAGAAGAATTAATTAAATATCACTATAAATGGCCTTCGCCTTAATAAGGCAAAAATAAAAAAAATAAAAAAAAAAAAAAAATAATTTCAGCATGAGCCAGGCTGTGATTCGAACCTGGGTCTCCGACAACTGAGTGTCAAGGTTGCCGGCGTCTTGGCGTTCTAAGCCACCATCAACTTGTCAAAACTTTAGTAGACAATAATTGATGATCAAAAAATAAAATCTTCTGATATAGAAGAGCAATTACTAATGATGTAGGAATAAAACTTACCATAGTATTTGTGAACATTGAAAAATGGGATTACCAAAGCAGGACTATAGGAAAAGTTTGGAGTTTCAATTAACTGACATAATTTCGCATATACATTTATCTAATGAAGTTCGATATATATACCAGTTACCAAGCTTTACCTTCGTCTGCCACAAAAACAACATCCTAATACACCTGAAGATCGGATTTACCACCCGTGAAACGTAGTGTAATGGTTGGATGCGTGGGACTTCGGTAGACTCCTAATTTTTCAATGTATCTCTAAAGGCCTAACAGCTCAACTCGAAAGAGAATTAACAAAATTTTATTGTTGGTCTGATTCCATGATCGTCCTCGCGTGGCTACAAAAACCACCAAGTTCGTGGAACACCTTTGTTGCTAATAGAGTGTCGAAAGTGTTGATAAGGTTGGAAAACACAATTGGAGGCATGTTAGATCAGAATTTAATCCTGCAGACCTGATCAGTAGAGGTATTCGACCTCAAAATCTTGTTGATGAGCCGCTCTGGTGGTCTGGACCCTCATGGCTTAAAGATTCGAGTAGTCAGTGGGAAAGGGACATTGTTGATTTTGATACGCAGGAAGAAGGGAGAAAAGTTAAAGTATTCTCCACTTTTATCAAAGATTATGATGATGTCTTGGGCGAATTTTCATCGTATGCGAAAGCTTTGCGTCTTATGTCATATGTGTTCCGCTTCGTTGACCGTCTCAAGGGACAAAAAAGTTTTTCCAATAAATTGATTGGTTCCGAAGAGCTTCAAAGGACAAAGGAACGTTTAGTAATTATTGCTCAAAAGGTTTACTACATTGATGAGTATCATTGCTTATTGAATGGCAAAGAACTTTCTTCGAAAAGTAATTTGCTTAGTCTACATCCATTTATTGACTCGAAGGGTTTAATGCGCGTTGGTGGCCGGCTGTCAAATGCTACAGAGTTAGCTCTTAGCGAAAGGCATCCACTCATTTTGCCCTATAATTGTAAAATGTCACGGCTGCTTATTAATTTCATTCATCATGTGACTTTGCATGGCAGTAATCAACTGATGCTGCGGGTTCTAAGAACAGAATTTTGGATACCCAGAGCAAAGAATTTAATTCGATGGTGCCGGTCGGTGCCGAATTTGTACCATAATGGCCAAACAGACTCGAAGTCAATTGATGGCCTCATTGCCGCTTTCTAGAACTATATTGGACAGACCTTTTACTCGAACTGGGGTTGATTTTGCGGGCCCCTATGATATCAAGAATTATACAGGTCGAGCGTGTTTGATTACCAAAGGGTATGTATGCCTTTTTGTGTGTTTTGCCACACGTGCCATACATTTGGAAGCGGTAAGTGACTTATCGTCAACTACTTTTTTGGCTGCTTTTTCCCGCTTTGTTTCTCGTCGTGGTTGTCCAAAGGAAATGTATTCGGACAACGGAACGAATTTCACTGGTGCATCAAAGGCTTTGAGAACGGAATTTTTAACATTTATTCATTCAGTTGGTCCTGAACTTCTGAAGACTTATTCCACCAGAGGACTAAATTGGAATTTTAATCCAGCCGGCGCACCACATATGGGTGGCTTATGGGAGGCTGGTGTGAAATCGTTTAAGCACCACTTCAGAAGAATAGCAGCAAATCTGAAGTATACTTTCGAAGAGTTTTCCACGCTTTTGGCTCGGGTAGAGGCATGTTTGAATTCAAGACCTCTTTGTCCTTTATCAGATGACATTTCTTCCCTTGACGTCCTAACTCCGGGACATTTCTTGGTGGGTGGGCCTATTTTGTCGCCGCCGGAACCCGAAATCTACGAGGCACCGGAGTCAATTATAAATCGTTGGCAAAGGGTTAAAGCTTTGAATCAACGCTTATGTATACGTTGGAAGAATGAATATTTAAAGGAGCTCACAAAACGGAACAAATGGAAAAATCCAGACGAAAATGTTAAAGTTAATGACATGGTGGTTATCAAAGAAGATAACATTCCACCTAATGAATGGAGATTAGGTCGTGTCACTAGCGTATTGCCAGGCGCCGATCAGCTGGTGCGGGTTGCAGAGGTCAAGACCGAACGCGGTCTAATTGTCAGACCAGTGGTTAAATTGGTCGTGCTACCCTCTAACTAAAGATATTTTGTTTGTTTTAGAATCATGGTTAAAACTAAAAGGTACAATGCCGAAAATCGTGTGAGCAAGAAACGTATTGTTTGTCGCGTTTGTCTCAACGATCATCCGCTTCGGTTTTGTAAAAAATTTTTGAGCATGGAATACGCTGAGAGGATGAAGATGGTGTCCATTTACCAACATTGTGCGGGTTGTCTGGGACACGACCACACCTGGCGCACATGCACGAGTAAAGGGGAGTGCAAAAAATGCGGAGATACGCACCACACATTACTTCACAAACCTGGACCTCGTTCGTCTAAAGAGTTAGTGAGGAAAGGCTCTGATGAGAAAGGACCTAGTTCGTCCAAATCTCAACCGAAGAAAGGACCTCGTTCGTCTAATTCTTCAGATAAGCCAGAATCATCGCATAACGGACCTAGTTCGTCCAAAAATGCATTTAAAAAGGGACCCAGTTCGTCCCAAACTTCAAAGCAAAAGGGACCCAGTTCGTCCCACGCTTCTAAGCATAAGGGACCTCGTTCGTCCCAACATGCATCCTCAAAGGAGTCTTCTAATGAAATGGTGCCGTACAAGGGTCGAAAAGGGAAATCTCACTGGAAGAAGGAAACATCTACGGAAGTGATCCCAACATATAGCCTTCAGGAGACTGTATTATTGAAAGCGACAGCCGTGGTGAAAATTATCTGTGGCGATCGATATATTCACGAACGAGCCCTAATTGATCCCAGTAGCGAGAGCTCAATTGTCGCTGAGTCTTTGGTCAAACGAATGGGCCAGAAGGTGGTTCGAGTTGGAGACAAGACCAGATGCTTACTTCAGCTCAGAGGCAATCATGGGATGTCGACAACAGTGGAGACATATGCAGAAGTTCGTCGTAACCATACAGTGGTAACTCCGAAGAAATCTGTAGATATTCGGATTGTAGAGGAGTTCCCAGGTCTACAGCTGGCTGACGAATACTTCCATATATCGGCACCAGTACATATAACGTTGGGTGGAGATTTGTATGCTAAAATTATCCGAAATGGGGTTAGCGGAGGTACTTTTGGAAAACCCCTGGCCCAGTTTACGATATTCGGATACGTTATCTCCGGGACTTACATTCCCTGAATTTTCGTAAGGCAGCATGGATTTTTGCTTTAACCATGACACGTTTTTATATAATTCTTTTTTGTAGCCTCTCCTTACTTGGATTTTTTTGAATTGAATATTGAATTATTGGAATGGATTTATTTTATATATGTTGATGATTGAATTTATCATTATTTTTTTGAATTGAATTTATGGTTTCAAAACTGAATTAAAATTGAAATCAATGTGCATACTATGCACTGTGTTTTAGCAACACACTAATGTTTTTTATTTCGTTTTTTTTCTTTCTCTTTATCTTTCCATGGTTTTCAAGTTCTTTTCGGGACTTTCTGACTCCGAAAGACTGAAAGGTGGCCGGGATGTTCACGTTCGTGAAGGGTCAAAGTTTGGGACTCCCTGTTAGTTATGTGAAACCATCACATCATGGATGGATCTGGCCACTCTGTGCGAAGCTTGGGACATTTTTTCATATGGTTGCTGAAATGGCGCACTCGCTAGTTTAGATTTAGCGAATTTAAGCATTTTTTGGATTAAATAATCACTCGTTGTCTTGTTGTTGAACGGAACATACGTCCGAGTATCTAAATCGAAATAAAATTGTAACATTTGTAAATTAAATCGAAATCGAAATTTTTCGTTTGTTTTAATTTAAATAAAAAAGTGTTTGCTTTGAAATCGCAAGTGCGGAAATAAAAGTGTTTTTTATTTCTTTAAAAATTGCCTGATTTTAGCTTTCGTTGGCTCCAGTTGTGCTCCGCCGGTGATTTTCTTTTTTGTTGTTGTTGGGATTTTACCCAAAACGGTTTGAAACAAAACACTAGCGTTGTTATGGTTACACTGAACACAATTAAAACTGTGGGATCCCTGTATATACTAGGCTGTATCTGACCACGTACATCAACATATCTGGCATCTATTGAAAGGGCGAGAGACCGTCTTCCACAAATAGCTCACGTGGGCGAAATGTGACTTTCGGGAATAACGATACAGTCATTATACTAAAATGTTTACCAATTTTCACATAAAGGTCTTGGTCCATTTAACTCGCTAAATACTATATGATTATCATGTTGAATAGCATGCTTCGTCTATGTCATAAATTCAAACTTCATTAAAAATTTCCCGTCGATCATACTACCATTGCGACCTACAGAGACGCTACAAAATTGGACAAAAATTTTGTTTTTTGTCCATTTTCCCCTAAATATTTCACGATCATCGCCAAAAACTATGGTCTGAACACGACCTCCATACAAAATTTTGTTAAGATTGGTCCATAATTGCGGCCTGTAGCGTGCGTACAACATTTAATAGACGGACGGACAAACATCTCAAAATCGCTTTATCTCGTCGAGGTATGAATTTTGGTATACCACATGGGGGGTCTACGACGGTTATTTCACGGTGTTACATGAATTTTCGGAAAAACAAACTTATAATACCCTTTCCACATTGTGGTGTAGGGTATAAAACCAGAAATAAACCTCTTAAATTCATGTATGTATTTATATTAATAACGTTGGGAATTTAAGTTGAAAATATGAAAAAAACGTTGATAAGGTTGTTGTACAATGGAGCACTCAAAAATTTTAGTATTCTGACTGCGGATCAATGAAAACTGTAGGGTACCAACTTTCGCAGCTCTAAGGTAATGTACCACCAACGAGTTTATTTTTATCATTTGTTTGTGAGGAAAATTAAATAAACAGTATAGTCTCGATAATCCGGACACTCGTTAATCCGGACAACGCGGTAATCCGGACACTAAAATTTTTTACATTGTAGACTCGGTAATCCGGACATCACATATTTGACTTACCTCGATAATCCGGACATTAATATTTTTTCCTATCTTGAGCATTATATTCTTATTTATTTCATTGATGTTTTCGTTCTTAATAATAGCAATTGGTCTATAAGTAAGAAAATATATGTTTTTCAAAGTTTTCAGTCCAAATCTCGACTTACTAGAAATCAACTGTCAACTCAGGCAGTCAATATGGAGTTAGCTATCAGAATTTGTCAAATAATTTTTCTATCGTTCAACCATTGATGACTGGCCATGATAAGCAACAGTATTTAAAATCTAGGGTTGGGTAGCCTGCTTCCCTGAAAAATCGATGTTGAGTTTTCCTTTCCTCTAAAGGAATTAGTTCAAGCCCGCCTATTAGTGAGAAAGTCCCTTGAGGCATATAAAGTATTCATTCCAAGGATATTTTACCTAGAAATGTTTAAATCATTTAAGCGTTGTGATTAATTGGTTAGTTTTCATTGGGATTTATAGCTAAACGAGGAAACGAGTAGAGTGCTTATATAGGAATTTCAATAAATTTAAAACAAAGTATGTAAAAAGTATGGCCCTTTTATTTTCTTTTCTTGACATACAAAATCAACGGTAACTAAGGAGTGTTGTACTGCATTCTCGCAGTTATGCAACTAATAGATTTTAATTACATTTTGTCTTATTCGTAAGCTATAATATGTATATAAAACAATGTTTCTGTTTTAATTTCTTCAACGAGATGAAGTCATTTGGTAATATTCATAGAAATCGCTAAATATTCCCCATAATGAGATGAATGCATTTTAATTCTGAAAGTTCTATCGCGATTCATAAGCGGCCCATGTCCCATGGACAAGGGAAATCAATATATAGTCACCTGAAATGCCCAAGACGTATCCCTCAACGTGCACGAAGAAGCTTTAGATTATCAGCAAAATTCACCTAAATTACGCTGGAGGAATATAAGACCTAAATTTGGTAGTCAGGGAATCTGTTTCCGGTCTTAAAGTGGTTTCAACCCATAATATTTTCTTAATATGATTTTTTTACCAGGTTATTACCTAGAATAAGTCCATTATTAATGATTTAAACGTAAAAATTATATGTTTTTGTTTTTACTCGGTAATCCGGACAATTCGATAATCCGGACACCGCCGAAACATGTGGTGTCCGGATTATCGAGCCTATACTGTATTATGTTTTTTAATCATAATACAATGGAGCACTAAAACTCGTAGTGTTCAACTGTGGAGTATTCGGAACACTACGTTTTTTAGTGCTCCGCAGTCGGAACACTACGATTTTTAGTGCTCCGGCATGCGGTACACAACGATTATCATTGTGCTCCGATACAGTAGCACTAAAATATTTGTTAGTGTTTGTATTCCGGAGCGGTACGTTATCGAAGTGTACCTATTCATCAGTGATAAGGTACAGAACACTATGGTACGGTACCATAATGTTTTTTTCGAACACTGTGCCTAAGACACCGACTAGTGTTCGAGACACTGAAAGTAATGTCATACAAAGATACATGTTTGCGACGCTGTTTGACAGGTATCTGCCACGCTGACTAGTGTCTGAGACGCTGATTGCGACTTTGACTAGATTCTTAAAGGCTGCCTACAGTCTGAGACACTGAAAGTCATTGGTGTTGCATTGAGAAGAGCATAGGTCTTCATAAGGTTGATGAGGGTTTTCATAGAGACAACCATTGATTGGTATTAGGAATGGCCCTTCGCCTACAAGGCCTTTTAAGTAATCTGTTTGTTTTCCTCGTTGTGTGTGTTTGTTTGTATAAATGTTTGTGTTTGTATTGGTATAGGTAAATTTATTTGATTTATTTGCAACAATAACTCAGGTATAAATTAAAATGATTATTTAATTAAAAATGCAACGGGCGTATGAGGTATGTTCGGATGTTCTTTGTTGTTTTTTGCGCTGTTGTTGCCTTCATTGCTAATTGTTGTTTTTTGCTATGATGTTAATTTACACTGCCAGCATTTGGAAGTGAGTTTCTCACTCCCTCGCCTAAGACGCCACTCCGGAGACACGCCAAGGAAGATCGTTGGTGAATTACACAAACAATTTCTATAGCTTTATTATGATTACCTTTTATCGCGTATGCCGACACTTCGGAGTGACTTCCAATTCAACACATTTGAACAAATATGGAACATTTTTCTATGTGATGATTATATGAGACGCTGGTGCAGTGTTAAGCATACTCGCTTTGCACTCTGAAGGTCCGGGTTCGAATCCCAAGTCAGACAACAAAACAACATAACACTTTTAAAATGACAAAATTAATGTCGGCGGAAATTAAAAAGAATAAATTCTCTAAAAGAGCGCACTTAAAAAATTGAAATAAAAAATTAAAATAAAAATAAAAATATAAATAGAAAAAATAAAGATTTTTTTTAATTCCAAGAACTATAGCGGAAATGATCTCCAATAAGTGTCCTTGGAGTGACTTCCAAAACGTCACGCCGGCGTAGTTCATTTCTTCATAACGGAGGTCACTTCAGGGTGACTTCCATGACACTATCGCCGCGACCGTTTTCATCGCTCTGGGCGACACGCCTAAGCCACTTCCGCGATCGTTTTTGCCTGCAGGGTACATTCTTAAAATGTGGTGTGTATGTAAACACACCAACTTAGTTAATTTGTTTAATAGAAATTTGTATTGTGAAGGTTAGTCGCAGAAGCCAGAATACTGTAAACATTCAATAGGCTGGAAGAGGATGGTTGAGATATTTACCATGTGTGGTAAATATTGAGTTGATTTCCGGGATCGAAACTACCTATGAATAAATAGTAAATACTGTGTACCATTGTTAATTCGAGCGGCAGATGTCGTGAAGAATCAAGGATTTTACTTGAAACTACAGACCACCAAAAGGAAGCGAGCTAACCTGCTGACAGCCAAAAAGCGCAATTTACGCTCAAATCCAACTACTTAAGTAAGCTCATCAAAAATATCCTACAATTATCATAATTTTCTATTTTTTTTTTGTTTTAAAATTATAAAACATATTATTTCATTTCATCAAAGCGAACTGTTAACTAGTTCTAAAGTTGTTCATGAAAGGTGTTATCGAATTATATATACTTACTTTCTTACTTAGCTGGCCCATTACAGAACATTTGTTCTATAGGCCGAACTAAGAAAAGATCTCCAATTCTCTCTATTTGTTGCTTTGCTTTCTGGAATACCGCGCCTTTTCATCTCATCATCCACTTGTTTGCGCCGTCTATTCCTTGGCCTGCCAATTCTGCGTGCAACGCCAAGCTGTCCATGTTTATACAACTTTTTATTGGGGTCATCATCGCTCATTCTTATGATATGGCCTAGCCAACGCAATCGCTGCATCTCGATACGTTTAACAATATTGATGTCGTTGTACAGCAGATACAGCTCGTGGTTCATGGTCAGTAGATCTTTCGAAGAATTTTTCTCTCAAACACACCAAGCACTGCCATGTCTGCTTGCGCAAGTACCCAGGCTTCGGAGCTATACATCAGCATGGGTAGTATCAGTGTTTTGTAGAGCGTTATTTTTGTTTGACGAGATGTGGCTTTGTTTTTAAACTGCTTACTTAAACCAAAGTAGCATCTGTTGGCCAATACAATTCTTCTTTTTATTTCACAACTGATGTCGTTTGTTGTGTTTACGGAGGTGCCGAGGTAGACGAAGTCTTTTACTACCTCAATATTATAGGAACCAACTTCCACAATCGGCCCGAGCTCAATGGGCGCATTGCGCGTCGACACCATCAACTTGGTCTTCTCACCGTTTACCGCCAGACCCACTTTAGCAGAATACATCTTATCAGCGTGTCGCCTCCGGTTTTGAACAGCTCGGCTGGTAAGCCATCGGCTCCTGCTGCCTTATATTCAGCCGATTTATTGCTGTCTTTACCTCATTTTTGCTGGGCGGTATACCTTCCATATCATCTTCTGGGATTGGGACTGTGGTATCTTCGTCGTCTTCGCTGCTATTGGATACCAACAGTTTTGAAAAATGTTCTTTCCATATCCTGAGTACACTATCTGTATCAGTTACCAAATTACCTTGCTGGTCTCTACAGGAGGATGTGCCTGTATTAAAGCCATCAGTTTGATGCTTGACTCTTTGGTAGAATTTTCGGACTTCATTCTGGCTCCTGTACATGTCGATTTTTTCACACTAGCGCTTTTCCATCTCTCTCTTTTTCCTGCGGAAAAGACGTTTCTCCTCTCTCCTTTTCTCCCTATAGCTCTCTCGTGCGCTACGCGTTGCTACGGATTGTAAAGTAGCCGTATATGCCGCATTTTTCTTTTCGGTGGCAGCACGACACTCCTGATCATACCATGGATTCCTTGGTGGAGGCCTCTGGTATCCAAGTATGGATTTTGCGGCTGTTTGCATAGAGTGGGCAATGCTTTGCCATTGCGCTGATATGTTATCGGGATGAGGAGTGTTTTGATTAAGCAATTGGGCTAGTTGAGTGGAATATGCTGTGGCTATCTGTTGTGTTTGCAGCTTACCGATGTCTAACTTTCGTGTTGTGTCTGTTTGTACTTTGTTTGCTACGTTTAAGCGGGTGCGTACCTTTGCTGCAACAAGGTAGTGGTCCGAATCAATGTTTGCGCCTCGGAACGATCGTACATTCAACACGCTCGATGAATGTCTTCCATCTATCACAACATGATCAATTATGAATATCGAGATGATTAAATCTGGTACTGCTAACTACCATGTTTTTCGCAGCTGCAAAGTCTATCAGCCTCATACCATTGTCAGATGTTTCACTGTGGAGGCTAAATTTCCCGACTGTTGGGCCAAAGATATTCTCCTTTCCAATTTTGGCATTAACATCGCCTAGAATGATTTTAATGTCATGGGCAGGGCAACTGTCATATGTTTCTTCTAAGCGCTCGTAAAATATATATTTGGTCTGTTCGTCCTTTTCTTCAGTGGGAGCATGAGCGCAAATAAAGCTGATGTTGAAGAATTTAGCTTTTATTCGAATTGCAGCAAGTCTTTCATTCACTGGAGTGAAGCTGGATACCAGATGTTTTAGTCTCCGATTAACTACAAATCCGCAACCAAACTCATGCTTTACGTCATGGCAGCTATAATACAGTGCGTCACCTTTAGGTGTTGTTGTGACGCCTTTCCCAATCCATCGTATTTCCTGTATGGCAGTAATATCGGCCTTGTACTTTTCAAGTACGTCTGCCAATGCGAAGACTGCACCTTCTCTATAAAGAGTGCGAACATTCCAGATGCGGACTCGCAGATCATGGTCCTTAAAACATTTGCGGGGTTCGTCAACTTTAGGGGGGGTTGTTTTTCTTTTCTTTCGTTTTTTCATAGTATGCTGTTTTTTTCTAGGGGAGGGTTACTAACCCGATGCCCAAACCCAAGTTTTTAACGTTCTTATGGGAGAACGCGCGGCACATGTTAACTCACTACCTTTGACGGGTGTTAAAGGCAGTTCCCCAGGTGACACCACGGGGAGGTCAGTGTCCACTTGAGATGAAAGAGGGACCAAGATAAATCCTGGGCTTTGTCATGTTGAAACCGGTCAGGACCGTTGCTTGGTATCTTCCCAAAACCAATTACATTTCACTGTAAAAAAATTAATCTTAATCCCACTAAACATTAAACTATTTCATTTATAGTGCGAATAAAATTTAACATAAGTAATTACTAACCTTTATTCTTAATCAACTTCATAATCGAAAACAATTATCAGAAGATTCACCCCTCCCCCGAAAACAGTTCGCAATTATGAACAAAAAAGCTCCAAAGGAAAAACTTCCTATATACTAATTTAAATATAAACTAGTAGCTTAAATTTATTTAAATATGAAAATATATACATATGCATAAACACACAATTGAATTAAAATCCTGCGGCATAAACAAAACCCACAGACATGTAGGTTTAGTTTGGTGTAGGTATGTAGCTAAACCGAAATCATTAGCAAATTTCTAATTCGAATTTGTGGTAAGCAAAAGTTCAGGTTACATGTTGTTGATGTTAATGAACTCTTCTCTAAACATCAACAACAAACAAATCACTCAATTATTTCAAGTAAACAGCCAGGGCCAGGGGAAATGTGAATTGAAAAGGGCTAACAAGACATGGTAAAAATGTCTAATGCCGGATTGGGTATCAACAACAATACTTGTTCACTGGACTGGCAAAAAAACATAATGTTTTGTAAAAGATCTTTTAAATTTAATTGAAAAAGAAAAGTTTTACAATTTACATTGTAATCAGTATATGATTCAATAATATACAAACATTTAGTAGGCTTATTATAATGGAAATATATTTTACAAAAAATTAGGGTGGCATAACTTCAAATACAAAACTTATTCTTTACCAGGTTAGCCGCCATAAACACCAAAAGCTGTCTATATCCTGTCTAGTTGTTGCCGTGTTTCGCCATTGTTCATGTAGAGGACAAACTATTTAATTGTTTATTCTCACCCTAATATCCGCAGTAGAAGGTCCCCTTACTTGTGATTTATACCCTTGTTTAAGTTTTACATTTATTTATGCAAATTGCTGCTAGTTGTAGTTGTAACTGTTGGTGTTGAACTCCATATTTATTTATACAGCAATTAAATTATTTATGCTTTAAATTTGCATAAATTTTATTCATTTTTAAGTACTACAAATACACCAACAACAATGTTATGTAATGTTATTTGTAAACGAACACTTGTTGCCAAAGTCTTCGACAGTTGTGGGAGGGTAATTTTGTCATACATGATTGAGTTAAGGGTACAAACGGAATTGCTGAATAGTAAGCATCTTGAAAAACCCGAGTCAGCGTTTCATATACCGGTCAGCGTCTCAGACATCAGTCATAGTCTCGGATATTATTTAGTGCCTCAGGCACTAGTCAGTGTCACAGACACCATTCAACGTATCAGACATCAATTAGAGTTTCGGACATTATTTAGAGTCTTGGACACCACTTAGACACAATCCAGTCGGGGTTTCGGACATTTGTCATATTCTCAGACATCAGTTACCGTCTCAGACACAAATTACAGTGTCAATCAGACCATATTCAGCTCCCAGACATCAGTCAAGTCTCGGACATTAGTCAGAGTCTCAGACACCAGTCAATGTCTCAAACACCGTTTCAGACATCAGTCTGAATTTCAAACGTTAGTCAGAGCCTCAGACAGTAGTAGTAGCCATTAGTCATGGTCTTGGATATTATTCAGAGTCATTCATTAGTCAGCGTATGAAGTACTAGCAATTTAGAGTCGCAGACATCGGTCATGGTCTCGGACATTAGGCAGAGTCCAGTCAGAGTCTCAGAAACCAGTCAGAATCTCAGACACCAGTAAGTGCCTCAGGCATCATTCAGTATCTCAGACATCATACAATGTCTCAGACACCATTCAGGGTCTCTGACATTATTCAGAGTCTTAGACACCAGTCAGTGCCTCAGACATCAGTCAGTGTCTCAGACACCTTCCAGTCTGAGTTTCGGACATTTGTCATAGTCTCAGACATCAGTTACAGTCTCAGACACAAATTACAGTGTCAGTCAATGTCTCGGACACCATTCGGCGTGTCAGATGTCAATCTGGGTTTCGGACATTAGTCAGAGTCTCAGACATTGGCCCCAGTTTCAGGCAATAGTCTGAGCTTATTCAGCGCTCAGACAGCAGTCAAGTCTCGGACATTATTCAGAGTCTCAGACACCAGTCAGAATCTCAGACATCACTTTGAGATTCGGACATTATTCAGAGTCTCAGACAGTAGCCAATGTTTCACACGCCATTCAGCGTCTCAGGAATCAGTCAGGGTCTGGGATATTATTAAAAATCTAGTCAGAGTCTCAGACACCAGCCAATGTCTCAAACACCGTTTCAGACGTCAGTCTAGATTTTAAAGGTTAGTCAGAGCCTTAGACAGCATTTAAAGCCACCATTCAGCGTCTCAGACATCAGACAAGGTCTCCGACATTATTCAATTTCGTACATTAGTTAGCGTCTGATATACTAGCAATTAAGCGTCGCAAAAATCTGCCATGGTCTCGGACATTATGCAGAATTCAGTCAGAGTCTCAGACACCAGTAAATGCCTCAAACATCATTCAGTATCTCAGACACCATGCAGCGTCTGGGACATTGTTCAGAGTCCCAGATACCAGCAAGAGTCTTAGGCACCAGTAGGTTAGGATTTCGGACATTAGTCACAGTCTCAGATACCAGTCAATCTCTCAGAAACCAGTCAATCTCTCAGAGACCAGGCAGCGGCTAGGATATTAGTCAGAGTCGCAAACACAAGACAGCGTCTCGGATATTAGTCACAATCTCAGCAGTGTGCGTCTTAAAAGCTAGATACTTCTCTGAGACGCTGGCTAGTGCATTGCACGCTTTTTACTATCTCAGAAGCTGGCTAATGTTTGAGACGCTGACAAATTTTAGAAACGCAGGCTGTAGTCCAAGGCGCTTAGTAGAGACGCTGGTTAATGTCTGACATTCTGAGTATGTTCCGAGACTCTGATTAAAGTATGAGACGTTTGATAGTGTCTGAGACGCTGGCTAATGTCTGGGACGCTGGCTAGTGCATTGCACGCTTTTTACTATCTCAGAAGCTGGCTAATGTCTGAGACGCTGACAAATGTTAGAAACGCAGGCTGTAGTCCAAGACGCTTAGTAGAGACGCTGGTTAATGTCTGACATTCTGAGTAGGTTCCGAGACTCTGATTAAAGTATGAGACGTTTGATAGTGTCTGAGACGCTGGCTAATGTCTGGGACTGTGATGGGTGTCAGAGCCGCAAACTAATGCCTGAGACTGTGGCTAGTATCTGAGACACTTGGCCACAGTCTCAGACACTAATCAGAGTCTCAGATCCTATTCAGCGCTCTGACATCAGTCAAGTCTCGGACATTATTCAGAGTCTCAGGCACCAGTCAGAGTCTCAGACATCATTCTGAGATTCGGACATTAGTCAGAGTCTCAGACACCAGTCAATGTCTCAAACACCGTTTCAGACATCAGTCTGGAGTCAGAGCCTCAGACAGTAGTAGTAGACATCAGTCAGGGTCTCGGATATTATTCAAAGTCATTCATTGGTCAGTGTCTGAAATACTAGCAATTCAACGTCGCAGACATCGTCCATGGTTTGGAACATTATGAAGAGTCTAGTCAAAGTCTCAGACACCAGTCAAAATCTCAGACACCATTAAGTGCCTCAGACATCATTCAGTATCTCAAACATCATACAATGTCTCGGACATCATTCAGCGTCTCAAACATTATTCAGAGTCTCAGACACCAGTGAAAGTCTTATGCACCAGTAGGTTTGGATTTCGGATGCCAGCCAATCTCTCAGAAAACAGTCAACGTCTCGGATATTAGTCAGAGTCTCAGACTGCAGTGTGCGTCTTAAAAGCTAGTCACCTAAGGGCTTGTGTCTGAGACCCTGGCTAGTGTTTTGAACGCTTTCTACTATCTCAGAAGCTGGCTAGTGTCTGAGATGCTGGCTAGAGTCTGAGACTTTGTCTAGTGCCTGAAACGCTTTCAAGTGTCTCTGGCAGGCTAGAGTCTGAGATGTTGGCCAGAGTTTAAACGCTGACTAGTGTCTGAGTCGCTGACTAGTTGTTTCTAAAATTCTGTCTAGTGTTTGAGACGTTGATTAGTATCTGAAGCTATGACTATTGTTTGAGACGCTGGCTAGAGTCTGAAACGCAGGCTAGTGTTTTAGACGTTGACTTGTGTCTGGCGCTATTCTTAATTGTTACCGAATTAAATTTGGATTTACAAATATTTTACAACACCATCCTATTTCCCACACTTGTTTCCGTTTGGCCTAGTGCAAATGTCTGTATGCTCTCGAAAAAATGGGTCGTTGATTCATGAGACTCAAGGCAGGGAGGGCGTAAATAAGATATCTTTTGAGTGTAGTCAGACAATACGGTCACATTCGCATGGGATTCTTCAACACTGAGTACTCATAGTCCGATTTTAGTGGTATGATTTTTCTCTTCTTCTTCTTCTTTGTGTTGTGACAACATTGTGGGCCTCTCTTTTGTAATTTTTTTGTTCATTTTGTTTTTTTGTGACTTGTTTTTGATTAAGTGGCCCAAATAAACTTAAAAGTAAAAAGGTCGCCAAACAAGTCTGAATTTTTTGTTGGTCTCTTCCTATCTCTCTTTTAAAATTATATTTGTATCGTTGTTTTGTTGTTGCCGGTTGTGTGTTCGTGTTTTGTTTTGCCTCAATTCAAGTTTATTTAAAATTTGTTTTGGCGCCGCTTCGCTTTTGGCTCATGTGCGAACTTTGCTTAGCTTTGCTGCAAATGCAATTTTTGCCAATAAGAACGAAGTGGTTGGGGAGTATGACGGGGAGTAGAATAGAAACAGAACCAAACAACATTCTAGGGGTATTTGTTGGTAACAACTGTAGAAGTTATTCTAAAGAATTTTCTGGGTTTTCAAGTTTTTCATCGCAATCAGGGCCAAACATGCTTACAAATTTACCTATTTTTGGTTTTGTAGGCACGAAGAGGGAGGTACCACCTCTTTTTAGGAGAAGATGGAGAAAAAAATGAAAACTAAAACCAAAGTTAGTTTTCTTTTGAAAGGCAAATAGATACATATGTGGGAGAAATACAAGAAAAAATTTACTGTGTATATTTATAAGTGTTTTACCAGGCAGCAGTGAGCTAGCTAGCGGCGGGAAAATCAATTGTGAAGGCAATACCGAAGAAGAAAAACAAAACAAAGCAAATATGTGAAACACATTACAAATGCCTGTTCGACAAGGGCATTACCATCTAAGTTATTTGAAAATTGAAAACAATTTGTTATTTTTTCTTTTCTGTTAAAAACAAAAGGTTAATCGGATTGTTTATGTGTACAGCTCGCAAGGATAGTTGGGAGTTGCAAAATGGTGGTTTTAAATTATAGTACGGTTCATTAAATATACATTTCCAGTAATTTAAACTAATTAATTAAATCTAGACAACCGTGCTGCCCAATTTTTGAGTTCGAATGGAGAACGTCATTGAAGGCCTTAGCAGGGATATTTTTATTGTTATTGGAAGCAGATAAGCTTTTTAAGGTGATTCAATATTGCTTAGAATTAATTCTGCAGAGGCCGAGATGTTGTAGCCACTTGGAACACCTGTGCAGAGATGTGTAGTTGACGCCGTCGTCTGAGTTAACTGCCTTTGTATAGTTAATGAGTTCTGTTTACATTTTGTTTTTTCATATTGTCATTTATTTTTACTTTCCTTACTTTTACTTTAAACATTTAAAGTTTTAAAAATTCAAACACACTCGCTACTTAATCACACTACACCTATTTTCGTCCTGGAGTTCTTTAAAATATTCTTCTATTATTTCTTCCCTTCGGTATATGAAAAGTTGTGAACTTTTCTCATATGAATCGTATGGTATCTGAAGTAAGGGAATGCTTTTCGATTAAGAGTGTTAAAACTTGAATATTTTTGCTCGTAAAGGAACAGAGAATATGCAGCAAACCAATCGTACCGACATCGTAACGAAACCGGAACAAAATTCGGACTCCGATGTCGGATCCGAAATCGTGGCAATATCTTAACGAATTCGGAACGAAATCGGAAGAAAATCCTTGGAAAATTCGGAATGCGAATTTCTTCTTCCGAATTTTCGTACAGATTTTTGAACAATTTCGGAATAATGTCGTATCAATAAAGAGGGAAAATTTGACTCCTCTCTTTTATTGATTAGTTTTTCTTTTTTATGTTTCTTATTGGAAGATTGTAATTTCCCAGCAAACCAATCGTACCGACATCGTAACGAAATCGGAACAAACGCTACGTCCGATGTCGGATCCGCAATCGTAACGATATCTTAACGAAAGTTGTATGAAGTGGTTGACATAATTTCGGAACGACATGTCGGATCGATTTCGGTCAGAGTTCGGAACGAAATCGGAAGAAAATCCTTGGGAAATTCGGAAGAAGAATTTTTTCTTTCGGATTTTCGTACAGATTTCTGAACGATTTCGGAATAAGGTCGTATGAAAATCGGAGGTACCTTCCGAATCTTCGTAAAGATTTCTGAACAATTTTGGAATAATGTCGTATGAATATCGAAGAAAAAAATTTTCTCTGACGCCTCGTTTTTATACCCTCCACCACAGTATGGAGGGTATATTAAGTTTTTTTTTCCGTATGTAACGCATTGAAATAATTATTTGCCACCATATAAATTATATGGTAAAAATCAAAAATGTTCTACAATCGATGAATCCGAGTTTCACCCATTCAGAATTCGCGAACTGTTAAAATATTCTATGTAGTATGACTGAAATTGTTTAAAATGAAGTGTTTTAGGAGAGATCCCAAAATGTCGACCATCCACCACCACCTAAAATTTATGCTGACATTTTGAAGCCGGAATTTCAGGGTTTTTTGAATTTCATTAATAATCCGGACGAGCAACGAGAACTCGTGATTTTACATCGTTTAATGTATACCTCATGAGTTTGCTCCATAAAGCATCCTATTAACTGGAGTCGAAAGGTCAAAATTTGATGCGTGATTTTTTTTAAAAAACCTATTTTTTGAGTGTAAAACTTACAAGTGTCATTCAATTTTGAACCCCGCGTGAATTTAGTTTTTATACGCGACGGATCTAATGAGCCCTTCCGCGTTTGAATCCATCCACTAAAACCGCGGATATAGATACCTTGAAAATAGGAAAATCTGCAAAAATATATTTTGACAAATCCGCGTACTATGCCGCGATTTTCTTTGAACATTTTTACAAATATGGAATCCTTTACTCGCGATTATAATATTTGCAAAAACGCGTGCCATAAACTACAGAGATACACGAGTAATATGGGTCTTTTATGCAAAATAGAATGTGGAGGCACATCCGTGGTTCTTGAAGAATCTATTTGAAATAGGTGTATATTCAAACGTTCTAATGATTTTTACTGCTGTTATTATTTCGTAGTTTTAGTAGAACAATGTAAACTTTTTGTACGAATATGTTGAGTCTATCAGCACTGGCTTGAATTATTATATGTTGCATTTATATTTAAAATATTTAAACATTTTATATGCGAATTTAATAACCAGTCATTTTATAACCAGCCATATTCGAAGGGAAATTTATTTCTGACATTCTCTCCGAAATCGGAACGATATCTGAACGAATTCCCCTAAGAAAAATCGTATAGTAATCGGAGCGAAATCTGAATGATTTTGCTTCCGAAATTGTTCAGATGTGTCGGACATCCGACATTTGGTTTGCTGGGTTTAAACGTTTCTAATGATTTTCACTGTTGTTATAATTCTGTAGTTATAGTAGAACAACGTAAACTTTGTGTATGAATATGTTGAGTCCATCAGCACTATGTTGAATTATTATATGTCGCATTTATATTTGAAATATTTAAAAATTGTTTATACGAATTTTATAACTAACCACTTTGTTTTTCCACAACAAACTAACATGGAACCAACCCCTTGTTGTAAGATACATACAAAAGGTGGTTGTTGTGCGAAGAGAAATTTGTTTCCGACGAATTCGTACTGATTTCGTACGGAAGAAAAACATTGGAATATTCGAATGGAAATTTACTATCGACATTATCTTCGAAATCGGAAGGAAATCTGAACGAATTCCTCTAAGAAAAGTCGTATAGAAATCGGAACGAAATCTGAACTATTTTGCTTCCGAAATTGTTCAGATGTGTCGGACATCCTACATTTGGTTTGCTGGGCGCATTTGTTTGTATACAAATGAACGAACTTACAAGCGTACGATGCAGAGCCGGTGAACGGTAGAATGAAATGACAGCTGACTGACAGAGCTTATTGACGAACGAGTCTCTATTGCTGCGCTCAATTGCTCAATTCATTCGTCAGCTGGGTCTAGGCATGTATTTGGTCGAGCTGTTGTGCCAAACGTGATGTCCTGGATAGATAATAAAGTCTCATGATAGGAATTTATCCCTCTGGAATGTAGCACTTTGCCGCCTTGAGGATTATTTCACTGAGTATATTCTCACTCTTTGTGGCAAACGACTGTGACGGCAAGTGACGTAAAGAATAGTCAATAAGTTTCGTGACTGACGATGAAAGTGTCCAGAGAGCTCGATCTCGCTGTAAATCTAGTGGAAAATTCCTCTCTGACGAAAGCGAATTCAGATTCTTCTATCATTTTTGCAAAACTGAACATCGCGTGGATCGTGCGGTGGCTGGAAGTACGACATCCCGTGATGAACATTGAAATTGCCAAGGACAATTGTATTATGCTCTTGAGGCAATGGGAGATAACTTTCCCCAACAGCATTGGCGAGCTGAATGTACACATTGATGATATCAGCATCATCGGAATGAACTGAGAAAATCATGCATCAAAGGAAAGGGTCGAAATGTGAGATGATCAGTGGTGGCGTCAAATTTAATCTGACGTCCTCTGGGACCGAGAAGGTTAGGCAAGTGAGTGGGTCGAACTGGAAGAATATACACTGATTTAAATCAGCGATGACTGATTACTGTTTACGAAGAAGGGTCTTCTATTGACCCTCGGAATGGTTGTAGAAATCCGGATTTTTGATAAAATAGAAGAGCAGCTAAAGGGTCTTCTGTGCGAAAAAAACTCTAAATGGGTGTTCTACAGAACTACAGACCTTTGGATGGTCTTTCATGGAATAAGTTCTTACCTAGAATATAGTACCTCTGGATAGATTTTCTAAGATTGACCCTTGGATAGTCCTTCAGAATAGAAGACTTCTAGAGAGATCTTCAAGAGTGTAGAAGACCTCGAGATGCGTACTCTGGAGAATGGTAAACCTCTGGATAAGTCCTCTGGTATATAATAGACCTCTACGTGACTCATCTAGATAATAGAAAAGCTTTAAATGGATCTTCTTGAGAATAGAAATGTAGACTTCTGGATGGGTATTATTTAGACCTCTGGGTGGATCTTCTAGAAAACGGAAGACCAATGGATGTGTCTTGTAGTGAATAGAAATCCAGTGGATATGTTTTTTTAGAAAAGATGACCTTTGTATGGGCCTTCTACAGAACAGAGGTCATCTGGATGGATCCTTAAGATAAAAAGATGAGAGGGATCTTCAAGAGAGTAGAAGACTTCGGTATGTGTACTCTATATAATGGCAGACCTGTGGATAAGTCCTCTAGTATATAAAAGATCTCTAGGTGACTCATCTAGATAATAGAAAAGCTTTAAATGGATCTTCTTGAGAAGCTCTTCTAGACAATAGAGAGCCTTTGGATGGGTTTTCTAGTGAATAGAACATATCGTGATGTGTCTTCATTAGATTAGCAGATCACTGGAAGTGTTCTCTATAGAATAAGAGACCTCTGGTGGATATTCTAGAGAACATTAAAGAGCTTTGGATGGGTCTTTTAGAGAATAGCAGATTTCTGGGTGGCTATTTTAGAATATAGAAGACCTCTACATGGGTCTACTAGAAAATACAATATCTCTGTATGGGTCTTCTTTAGAATTGAAGACTACTGGATGGGTTTTCTTTAGAATCGAAGACTTCTGGATGGATATTCAAGATAATAGAAGACCTCCGAATGAGTCCACTAGAGCATAAAACACGTCTGGGTGGGTCTTCTATAGAATAGAAGAGCTTTGAATGGGTCTTTTAGAGAAGAGTACACCTCTATATATGGGTCTTTCTATGATCTCTAAATGGGTCTTTTAGATAATAGAAAACATCCGGATATATCTTTAGAAAAGGAGACCTCTGGATGGGACTTTTTCAGAATAGAAGATTTCTATATAGGTCTTCTTCAACATAGAAGACTGCTGGATAAGTCTTCTTTGGAATAAAAGATTTCTGAATGGATCTTCTAGACAAACGTCAAGAGAATAGTAGACCTCTTGGTGGTTCTTTAAGAAAAAAAGGTGACCCTTGGCTGGGCTTTTTTAGAATAGAGGACCCTGAAATGGCCTTCTAGAGAATAGAAAATATCCGGATGGGTCTTCTATGGAATAGAACACATCTGGATGGGTATTCTATGGGACAGAAGATCTCCGAATGGATGGAAATAGTAGACCTCTTTGCCCAGACCCATCCAGAGGTTATCTATTCAATAGAAAACTTCTGGAAAAGTCTTCTATTCAGTATAAAACCTTTGAATAGGTATTGTATGGAATACAAAAATCCATACAGAGGTCTTCTATGGAATAAACGATTTATCCTGGATGAGACTTCTATGGACTAGAAGATTTCTGGACGGGTCTTCCACAGAATAGTAGACCTCTGGATGGGTGATATATGGAAAAGAAAATCTCTGGATGTCTCGTCTATAGTATAAAGACCTCTGGAGGTGTCTTCTATGAAATAGACGACCTACGGATAGGTATATTATAAATTGAAGATCTCTGGATGGGTCTTCTATGGAATAGTACACATCTGGCTGGGTTTTCTATAAAATAGAAGACTTCAAGATGAACCTTATATGGATCGAAAGTACACCTCTGGCTGGGTTTTCTATAAAAAAAGACTTCAAGATGGGCCTTCTATGGATCGAAAGACCTCTGGATGGGTCTTCTATGCAAATACTTGTGGGTGACACTTCTTTAGAATAGAAGACCTCTAAATGGGACTTCTAGACAATAGAAAACCTGTGGATAGATCTTTAGAAAACGAGACCTCTGGATGGGCCTTTTTCATAATAGAAGACTTCTAGATATGTCTTCTTGAAAAAAGACTTCTGAATGGATCTTCTAGACAAAAGTCAAGAGAATAGTAGACCTCTCGGTGGTTCTTTAAGAGAAAAGGCGACCCCTGGATAGAAGATGGATGGGTCTTGTAGAAAATATAAGACCTCGGATGGGTCATCTAGAGAATAGAAGACATCTGGATGGGTATTATATGGGACTTCTTTGGGACAGAAGATTTCCGGAGGTTTGGGTATAGAAGACCTCTTTGCCCAGACCCATCCAGAGGTTATCAATTCAATAGAAAACCTCTGGAAGGGTCTTCTATTCAGTGTAAATCCTCTGAATAGGTCTTCTATGGAATAGAAAAATCCATACAGAGGTCTGCTATGGAATAAACGATTTATCCTGGATGAGATCCACCACTTGATGAGTTTTCCATAGAACGGAAGATCTCTGGATCTGTCATCTCTAGTACAAAGATCTCTGGAGGTGTCTTCTATGAAATAGAGGATCTACGTCTATGTATTTTTTTTAAATTAGAAGATCCCTGGATGGCTCTTTTATGGAATGGTACACCTTTGGCTGGGTTTTCTATAGGGGTTTCAAGGTGGATTAAAAGACCTGTGGATGGGTCTTCTATGCAAAATAAGCAGACTGGATAGGTCTTCTATGGATCGGAAGACCTCTGGATGGGTCTTCAAGGCTATGGATGGAAGACCTCCGGATGGGGATTCTATGGACTAGAAGATCTCTGGACGGGTCTTCCACAGAATAGTAGATCTCTGGATAGGTATTTTATAAATAATGGGCCTTATATGAATCGAAAGACCTCTGGATGGGTCTTCTATGCAAAAGAAAAGACTGGATAGGTCTTCTATGAATCGAAAGAGCTCTGGATTTGTCTTCTATGCAAAAGAAGAAGACTGGATGGGTCTTCTATGGATCGGAAAACCTTTGGATGGGTCTTCTATGGCATAGAAGATCTTAAGAAGTGTGTTTGAATTTAAATTTTATTTTAGTAAAACTCCCATCCCAAAGATATATTTTACGAGCGCTTAGAAGAAACATATGACAGTTGCCCTGCCCATGACATTAAAATCATTCTAGGCGATTTTAATACCAAAATTGGAAAGGAGAATATCTTTGGCCCAACAGTCGGGAAATTCAGCCTCCACAGTGAAACATCTGACAATGGTATGAGGCTGATACACTTTGCAGCTGCAAAAAACATGGTAGTTAGCAGTACCAGATTTAATCATCTCGATATTCATAAGGGCACCTGGCTCTCTCCAGATCAGAAAACAAGAAATCAAATTGATCATGTTGTGATAGATGGAAGACATTCATCGAGCGTGTTGGATGTACGATCGTTCCGAGGCGCAAACATTGATTCGGACCACTACCTTGTTGCAGCAAAGGTACGTACCCCCTTAAACGTGGCAAACAAAGTACGAACAGACACAACACGAAAGTTAGACATCGGTAAGCTGCAATCACAGCATATTCCACTCAACTAGCCCAATTGCTTAATCAAAGCACTCCTCATCCCGATAACATATCAGCGCAATGACAAAGCATTGCCCACTCCATGCAAACAGCCGCAAAATCCATACTTGGATACCAGAGGCCTCCACCAAGGAATCCATGGTATGATCAGGAGTGTCGTGCTGCCACCGAAGAGAAAAATGCGGCATATAGGGCTACTTTACAATCCGTAGCAACGCGTAGCGCACGAGAGAGATACAGGGAGAAAAGGAGAGAGGAGAAACGTCTTTTCCGCAGGAAAAAGAGAGAGATGGAAAAGCGGGAGTGTGAAAAAATCGAGATGTACAGGAGCCAGAATGAAGTCCGAAAATTCTACCAAAGAGTCAAGCATCAAACTGATGGCTTTGGCACAGGCACATCCTCCTGTAGAGACCAGCAAGGTAATTTGGTAACTGATACAGATAGTGTACTCAGGATATGGAAAGAACATTTTTCAAAACTGTTGGTGTCCAATAGCAGCGAAGACGACGAAGATACCACAGTCCCAATCCCAGAAGATGGTATTGAATGTATACCGCCCAGCCAAGATGAGGTAAAGACAGCAATAAATCGGCTGAAGAATAATAAGGCAGCAGGAGCCGATGGCTTACCAGCCGAGCTGTTCAAAACCGGAGGCGACACGCTGATAAGGTGTATTCATCAGCTAGTTAGCACCATCTGGCAGGAAGAACGAGTACCCGACGATTGGAACCTGAGTATCCTGTGCCCCGTCCACAAGAAGGGAGATAAGACTGTATGCTCTAACTATAGGGGCATAAGTCTACTCCCTATTGCCTACAAGATCGTATCAGGGATATTGTGCGAACAACTAAAGCCTACGGTCAACGAGATAATTGGACCATACCAATGCGGCTTTAGACCTGGCAAGTCCACCATTGACCAGATATTTACCCTGCGGCAAATCCTGGAGAAGACCCAAGAGATGCAGATCGACACCTACCACTTTTTTGTCGATTATAAAGCAGCCTTCGACAGCCCGCTGCGATCAAAGGTGTTCCAAGCCATGTCTGAATTTGGTATCCCCGCAAAGCTCATCCGGCTTTGCAAAATGACTTTAACTGACACGAGGTCCTCAGTTAAAATAGGAAAGAACCTCTCCGAAGAGTTTGGTACCAAAAGAGGTTTCAGACAAGGAGACAGCCTTTCGTGTGATCTCTTTAACATCCTGCTAGAAAAGGTTATACGAGAGGCAAATGTCAAAAGAAGTGGCACAATCTACACCAATAGTCACATGTTACTTGCTTATGCTGATGATAAAGACATCATAGGCCGATTAGTAAAAGAAGTAACTGATACCTTTATGAAGGTCGAAGGAGAATCTGCTAAAGTGGGTCTGGCGGTAAACGGTGAGAAGACCAAGATGTAGCGATTGCGTTGGCTAGGCCATATCATAAGAATGAGCGATGATGACCCCGCTAAAAAGGTGTATAAACACGGACCTCTTGGCGGTGCACGCAGAATTGGCAGGCCAAGGAATAGATGGCGCAAACAAGTGGATGATGAGATGAAAAGGCGCGGTATTCCAGAAAGCGAAGCAACAAATAGAGAGAATTGGAGATCTTTTCTTAGTTCGGCCTATAGAACAAATGTTCTGTAATGGGCCAGCTAAGTAAGTAAGTAAAACTCCCGTCTATTTATTAATGCGTCTTCATTCATATTCTGATGCACATCAACCAATAACTAGTTCTTTAGTTTGCTCTCGCTTACTCTTCCACTTTAAGCTGTTTGTTTTTATTTAAATATTATTCCAGACAGATTAAAATCTCCAACAACATAATATTATTACAGTTTAAATACATTACATGTGGGTTATATGATGTAGATATTGTGTGGTGCGACAGTTGCTTAAATATTCTACGCTACGACGTACTTAAATTGTAAGACACATTTTCCCACTGGTACATTTTTTACAACTTCAACAGACGCCAGTAAACAACTCATATGGGATTTACTATGATGAAAGAATGAAAACATTACCATAACAGTGGTTGCGACTAAACCTACAACCCATCCTCCACACCCATTCCAACCAAGCTACAAAACTGTTATCATTGTGGCAGTCTGGCAGTGGGTTATGAAATAAAAAAAATTTAAAATGTTAACTACCAAAGTTGGGGTTTTTACTTAAATTTTTATTCAAATGTAAAGGTTACACCGCTCCCTCATTTTTTCACAATTTTTCAACCATACTTCCGGCCTGGTAATATTTTTTTTTGTTCTTGTTTTGGGGGCATTACAAAACATCATTATTTACATGCAACATGGATGGTAAATGGTAGTTACCGTAACTACACACACAGCCATCAACTCGCTTGCACTTGTCAAACACTCTTCGAAACTCAGGCAAAGAGAAATATGTATTTATGTCAGACTACACAACATTCCTTCTCGTCAAAGCCATGTTTGGTTGTAGTGCTGAAACCTCCGGCTTTAGTCACTATTAAAAATTCACCAAAATTGTTACAAAAGTTAATAGAAATTATGCAAAACGACAAAATGTAATTCCTCTTGCTGGTTGTCACAGTTGTTGGTGTTGTTACTGACAACAAGAACAACAACAATATGATTTTAACATTTACCAGAATCGGAGCCAAAGTTGAATAGATACCCAAAGTTTGTAGAGAACAACAACGACGGCGAGGTTGATGATGATGACGATTTTATTCCTTAATTGCTTTTGGAAAACAAAACTTTATCATTGGGCAAAAAAAAAGAAGAGAAATATAAAATACGCAAATGCCTGATGAATGTTGGCTCCGTAGTGAAAACACTTTCACACACACACACCCACTCAACATACCACACGCAGAGGTTAACAGAGCAATGTACAAAACATGTCATCAAATCAAGTCATCGACATGGGTTCTCATTTCCCCAGCCGCAACAACAACAACAGCTACAACATAACACCAGCAATAATGATTTACAGTGACATGAACAAGAACAAATAATGACTTGAAATATCTGAAATGCCTCAAAGTATCTGGATTCGTATTCAAAAAAACAGAAGATCTCTAGATGGGCCTTTTATCAAACATATGATTTCTTGGTGGTTGTTCTATTCAATAGAAGACGACGGGATTGATCCTCAATGGAACAGAAACATCTGGATAGGTATTTTATGAAATATATGACTTCCGGATAGGTCTTCGATGGCACAAAAGACCTCTGCGTTGGGTATTTTATAAAATAGATGACTTCTGGGTGGGTCTTCTATAGAATATAAGTGGTCTGAATGGGTCCTCTATAGAATAGAAAGCGTCTGGATAGGTCTTCTATGGGACACATGACCTCTGGATGGGTCCTTTATAGAATAATAGTCGTCCGGATGGTCTTCTATGGAACTGAATACCGCTGGATGGGTGTTCTATGGATTAGAAGATTACAGGATGGGTCAATCCCACGGCAGCGGGATCTTTCGTACCGGATTGACCCGGAACTACACAACATCATTGTTCCGGCCAGCGGCTGCCACCTCAGTGTACATATGTTTGTATTTGTTTCGTTTTTCTGTGTTGGGGGCAGCATATCCCGAAATGCCTGCTCCGAATTCTTGTGGTCGGTGCCGGGATGGAGGAAAACCCAGGATTGTGCTCGGTTTGTCACATCCGCATCTTCACCCACATCCAGCCTTAGGTGAGATGCAATAGATGTCAGGAGTGGGTGCATCTAAAGGGTTGCTCTGGACTTGTCCACGTGAGGGACTACGACAGTAAGTCGTCATCGGATTACGAAACTCCCTCGTCGTCTGATTACGAGACTCCCCCGCAGTCCCCTCGACAACAACCGCACATGCTGCCTTTAATAGTAGATTTCATGAGTCGGAGAAATATCAAGGTCGCTGCGGTGCATGAAACCAAGCTCAACAACAACTGTAGCTTCCCAGCAAACCAAATGTCTGATGTCCGACACGTCTGAACAATTTCGGAAGCAAAGTCGTTCAGATTTCGTTCCGATTTCTAAACGATTTTTCGGAGAGGAAATAGTTCAGATTTTGTACCGATTTCGTTCCGATTTCGGAGCGAATGTCGGAAAGAAATTTCCCTTTCGAATTTCCTAATGATTTTCTTCAGATTTCGTTACGAAATCGGACCGAAATCGATACGATGTCGCTCCGACATTTCGTTCTGAAATTATGTCAACCACTTCATACAACTTTCGTTAAGATATCGTTACGATTTCGGATCAGATATCGGACGTATCGTCCGAATTTTGTTCCAATTTCGTTACGATGCCGGTACGATTGGTTTGCTGAGTTACAACGTTGTGATGGTTACAACGTTCTAAGGAAGGATCGCACCAGAAGTGGAGGTGGGGGATTAGCTTTCCTATTGCACCAGTGTGTCCAATACAGACCAATCTCGCTTGAGCCTGTCTATAATGACCCGTACATGGAATGTATGGGAGTAGCAGTCAGGTGTGGAACTTCCGAGATAGAGTTGCTCAACGTATACTTCCCGCCGAGAAATAGCTGTTTCTCAGATTATTTGCCTAACATTAGCCCGCTTTTGGAAGGTGATAATCGTCTGGTCCTGGGGGACTTTAATGCTCATCATAAGATGTGGCATTCGGCCCTCGGAAACGACCAGAAAGGTACAGCGCTGGCTGTGCAGAATGACAGCTCTACGGTTTGCACGGTCAATGAGGACGCCCCTACCAGAATTAGAGCAGAGTGTCAGACATAACCATCGTGTCACCTGGTCTGACAAATGACGTTACCTGGCAACCCGTAATTTCCCTTGGATCAGACCATCTCACCATAATTGTCTCCATTAGCAAACCACCCGAATTCAGTACCTCTGAACACCGCACATTCGTCAATCATAAGAAAGCTGATTGGCCGGGTTTCAGAGAGTTCACCAATCACCGCTTCAGAGAACTGCCCAATCCTTTTAATGTTCGGGTAGCGGAAAGGACGTACCGAGACATCATCACTGCTGCAGCAGCTCGCCATATCCCTGCTGGTCGAATACCCGAATACCTAACTTCCCAGCAGAGGCGACTGGATTAGCAAATGAGCGTGATGAGCTTCGTCGAACCAACCCCAATGACCCCAAAGTCAGGGAGCTGACACTAGAAGTTAACAGGCTGGTCGGCGAGCATAAGCGAAACAAGTGGTTAAATCATCTGAAGAGTTGCAACATTGGAGCCGGTATAGGTGAATTGTGGGCAATGGTTATGTCACTCTCGAACCCTGGAAGAAGGATAGGGCCTCAGTCACGTTTGGAGACGTTACGTTGACAGACCCGAAGTGGTGCGCAAGTTATTTCAATCGACAGCTTGTCGTGTACTCCGAGAGTGACAGGGCGAAGAGAAGAGTATTATGTCGCATTAGATCTCTTCCTGCCGAGGAGGAACCACCACAATTTACAATGGATGATGTTACCAATGCCATCAGGAACGTTAAATCATACAAAGCGTTGGACCCTGATGGAATCTCCATGGTAATGCTGAAGCAGCTGGTTGAGCCGGGAGTGGAGTATCTCACTTAAGTTCTCAACTTGTCGCTATCCACCCTCATTGTTCCCGAAGTCTGGAAAATAGGCAGGGTGGTCCCACTACGGAAGCCCGGCAAGGTTGACAGCAAAAGTGAATCGTACAGGCCGATTTTGCTTTTGTCGCCCGTAGCAAAGACCCGTGAGGCATTAGTCCTCCCTATTATCAGAAATAGCTATCAAGTTGCCGATCATCAGCATGTATTCCGTAAGCAGCACAGCACGAAAACTGCGATGCACGCCATTACCACATATATTTGTCAGGGACTCAACCAGAGACGGCCGTGCGATAGAACAATGATGGTGGTGCTTGACTTATCAAAAGCCTTTGATACAGTCAGGCACTCCACGCTGTTTGAGAACATTGAGCAGACAACCCTCCGGCCAAGCTTGAAACGTTGAATAGTCAATTATATGTGTGGACGCCAGTCGTACGTGGAATTCAGGAACAAGAAATCCAAACCCCGTAGAGTGAAACAGGAAGATCCCCAAGTTGGGGTGATATCTCCGGAACTGTTTAACCTCTACCTCTCCTGTATTCCGCCCCCTCCAAACGGCATCGAGATCGGAACGTATGCGGATGATTGCACGATCCTGGCGTCAGGTACCTATCCTGCTGACATCTGTGAGAGACTGAACAACTATTTAACCGATCTTTCCACCTTTTTTCATTCGAGGAATATGCAGATTTTCGCCACAAAATCAAGAGCCACTCTGTTCACCACAGTTTGGAAGAGATTTGAATGTCGTGGTCGACGGTAGCAGAATTCCGTCCACAAACTGCCCCAAAATTTTAGCCGGCAGCACTTGGGGTGCAGATAAAGAAACCTTGTTAACCACATATAACGGGATAGGTCGGTCTGTGGTAAGATATGTGGCGCCAGTCCCCGGGATTATGTGATACGAATTGGAAAAAGATTCAAACCTGCCAGAATGCCGCCCTGAGAACAGCAAAAGGGTGCCTCCTCAAGTCTTCAGTGGACCATCTACATGAGGAGGCAAAGATTCTTCCAGTGAAGCAACACAATGATATGCTTTCGTTGCAGAACTTGCTTGGCTGATACCGTGAGAGCCATCCCAATCACCATCTGCTGGCTAGGCCCGGCACATTCAGCCATATTCATGCTATAGAGAGGGAGGTCCAACAATATAGAAGAGAACCCCTAGATCAACAGGCATATCAAGCAGGTTTAAATAGTATTCACACGGATGCAGTTGCTAAGGCCATAAGCCAATATAGTGTGAATAAAGTCCTCGAAATACATCCCCCATCTATCGCAGCTGAGGAGCGTCAGCTGCCACGACAAACTAGAGTAGTTTTGGCTCAACTACGCTCGGGATATTGCAGTCGCCTAAATTTTTATTGGGCGGAAATCGACCGCGCCGTGCAAGACGTCTGCCCAGTATGCGGCATGGGCCCGCACGACTCAAAACACCTTTTCAACTGCCCAGACAAACCTACTCGTCTAACTATAAAATAGAAGATGTTTGGATGGGTCTTCTAGGGAACGGAAGATCTTTGGATTTACTTGTGGGTGGGTTTTCTATGGAATAGACGACGTCCTAATGGGTCTTCTAAGAATCACAAGACCTCTGGATGGGTCTTTTATAAAATATATGATTTTGGGTGGGTCCTATAAAGTATAGAAGACGTCTGGAAAGGTCTTTTATAAAATAGGTGACTTCTGGTTGCGTCTTTTGAAGAACAGAACTTCTTTGGTATATAAGAGCTCTGGATGGCTCTATTAGAGAATAGACGATTTCTGAATTAAAATAGAATACCTCTGGATGGATTTTTTTTAGAACAGAATACAATAGATGGGTTTTCTTGAGAATAGAAGAACTCTGAATAGCATTTCTTTGGAATATAAGATCTTTGAATGGGTCTACAATAGGAAAAATAACTCTGAATATGTTTTCTAGTGAATACCTCTGGATGTGCCTTCTAGAAAATACCTACTAGAGAATAAAAGCCATCTAAATGGGTCTTTTATAGAATAGAACACCTCTAGGGAACAGAAGACCTATGAGTGGATTTTTTATAAAATAAATGTCTTCTGGGTGAGTCTTTTAAAGATCTTTTATAAAATAAATGACTTCTGGTTGCTTCTTCTAAAGAACAGAAGACCTCTGGGTGGATCTTCTATGGAATATAACCTTTCTTGGTGAGCCTTCTAGAGAATATAAAACCTCTGAATAGATCTACTTTAGAATATAAGATTTCATTAAAAGACATGAGTTTTCTTGAGACTAGAAGAATTCAGGATAGGTCTTCTTTGGAATATAAGACTTCGGGATGGGTCTTCTAGGGAACAGAAGACCTCTAGATAGGTGTTTTATAAAATATATGACTTCCAGTTGCGTCTTCTAAAGAACAGAAGACCTCTGGATGGATTTTCTAGAGTATATAAACCTTCAAGATGGGCCTTTTAGAGAGTATAAGACCTTTGGAATGGTCTACTAGAGAATAAAAGATTTCTGGATAGCTCTTCTTTAGAATAGAATACCTCTAAATGGATTTCCTATAGAATAGAAGAAGATGGGCTTTCTAGAGATTATTAGACCTCTGTATAGGTCTTCTTTAGAACAGAAGACATTTGAATGTGTCTACAAGAGAATAGAAGACCTCTGGATATGTCTTCTAGAGAATACCTCAGGGTCTACTAGAGAATAAAAGACTTCTGGATTGGACTTCCATAGAACAGAGGACCTCTAAGTGGGTCTTCTATAGTATAGAAAACCTCTGGATGGACACAATCCTTATGTGTGTAGATGTCTTAGATGGAACACAAGACTTGTGGATAGGTCTTTTATAAAATAAATAATTTCTGGGTGGGTTTTCTATGCAACCGAAGACCTTTGGATTGGTCTTTTATAGAATAGATGACTTCTGGGTGAGTCTTCTATACAATAGGGCCTTTTATAAAATATATGACTTCTGGGTGGGTGCTATAAAGAATAGAAGGCGTCTGAGTGGGGTATTTTATAAAATAAATTACTTCCAGATGGGCCTTTTAGAAAATATAAGACCTCTGAAAGATTCTACTAGTGATTCTACTCTAGATGGGTGTTTTGTAAAATAGATGACTTCTGGTTGCGTCTTATAAAGAACAGAAGGTCTCTGGATGGGTCTTCTAGAGAATAACAGATTTCTGGATGGGTCTTCTACAGCATAAATGCATTCCAGATATGTGAAGAGGTCTGGGTGGGTCTTCTACGGAACACAAGACTTGTGGTATTTTATATAATAAATAACTTTTGGATGGGTCTTTTATAAAATAGATCACTTAAAGATGGGCCTTCTAGAGAATATAAGACCTCTGGATGATTCTACTAGAGAATAGACGATTTGTGGATAGGTCTTTTTTGGGATATAAAACCTCTGGGTGGGTCTTCTATAGAATATAAGACCTTAAAATGGGTATTTTATAGAATATAAATTCTCTGGATGGATCTTCTATAGAATAGAAAACCTCTGGATGTGTCTTCAATAGAATGGAACCCTCAAGATAGGTTTTCTAAAAAATAGGTGAATTTCAGATGTGTGAAGAGGTCTGTTAGGGCTTTCTTTACAATAGGAGACGTCTGCATGGTTCTTCTATAAAAACAAGACCTCTGGATGGGTCTTCTACGGAATACAATATTTCTGGATGGACATTTTATAAAATAAATAACTTCTGAGTGGTATTCTATAGAATAGAAGACGTCTGTATGGTTCTTCTATGATATACATGTCCTCTGGATGGGTACTGTAAGAAATAGAGGACTACTGGATGGACCCATAGATCTGGAGTAGGATGGAGGAGGTCTGAATTGGTCTGCTTTGAAACAAATGAGCTCTATATGGGTCTCTTATAAAATAGATAACGTCTGGATGGTTCTTCTATGTAGGTCTTCTGACCTCTGGAAAGGTATTTATAAACTAGATGACGTGTAAATGGGTCCTCTATGAGACACATTACATCTGAATGGGTCTTTTATAAACTACATGAATTCTGGGCTGTCTTCTATAAACAGAAGACCTCTGGATAAGTCTCGCGTGGAACTAAAGTCATCTGAAAGTGTTTTCTGTAGAATAGAGGACCTCTGCTGTGGTCATCAATGTACAAGACTACAGTCAGGGAAATTGACTAGTGCCAGGAATGCTGAGTAGAGTCAAAAACGACTACTCGAATTAGGCATGCTGATTAGAATTAGTTATGCTCACTAGAGGCAGACATAGATTTTAGAAAATCAGGAGCTCTTCTTATTGAAGACCAGTAGTCTTTTTATAGACGAAGAGAAGGTCTTCTTGTAGAGTAACATTCTTGTTTGTAAAATCTTGTGAGTCCCCAGACCTGCACACCGTGCTTAGGATATTTATTAAACAACTAGCATTCGTGCTTGTGGTGCTAGTTGGCAGGAGCAATGAAGTTGTTTGCCGTAGTAACGACAAGATGACAACAATTCGTAGACGTTATCGAATCCATAAAAAACGCTCCGACCTTTGCAGCACACGCCACAAACATAAAATGCAAAGTCCAAAAAAGAAGAAAAACCTCTCATTCACAACCAAACTCACAATGGCTATGTTTTTATTCATGTATGCCGTCTGTAGTTCATACAGAGCCTGTCGTCTGTTATGCGTTTATTTTGCTATGCATGAGACAAGTGCTTGGCTTTTTTCCTTCTCTCGCTCAGTTCTGTTCCGAATTCCGTAACGAAAGCCAAACTTTGTTTCACATTAATTTAAATATTTTATTTAGTTCGGTTGTTCCTACTCTTATTTGCGGATTTGGCACAAATAAAAGTTTTTCTTTTAATTTGTTGTCTTTATTGTTGTTGTTTCGGTGTTTTTGTTCTACAGAACTGTCAATGTAGATTTGTGGCAAATGGTGAATATATAAAAGTCTATTCCTAACAGTCTGTTGAGGACTTTCACTTATGGAATGACAGTAACGATTTTAGTTCCTTCCCTTGGAGGAATAATGTTGAAGAAAATTAAATAACAACGACCAACAACAATTACCAAATAAAGCCACAACCGGGCTTATCAAAAAATATTATTAAATGGAAGTAAGTAAAGGACTTCCAGGAAAGTCTAAAATGTCTTCCAAAAGAAGACCAATGGGTTCTTCTAGTTTCTTCCTACTGAGGACCTGTAAGTCCCTTAATAGCTAGCCATTTGATCTTCTTATGGATGAGTTGCTAATTTAATTCTAAAATACCTGTATGTATTCTTGAAAAGGATCAGTAGGTCCTCTTATAGAAGACCAGGAGGTCAGCTTATAGAAGGCTAGAAAGGTTTTTTTGAAAGTCTTCTTTATCAAGGTTTTCTCTGCAAAATAGAAGGAGTTCTTCTTACAGAAGACCAGGAGGTTTGCTTATAGAAGGTCAAGCGGTCTTCTTATAAAACACCGAGTGGTTTTCATTTGGAAGTACAGGAGTTTTTTTTCGGAAGGCCGAGAGGTCTTCTCATAGAAGATCAGGAGGTTTTCTTACAGAAGGCCAGAAGGTTTGCTTATAGAAGACCACTAGGTCTTCTAAGAGAAGACCACAAGACCTTCATAGGTCTATTTAGAGAAGATCACTATGTCTTCTTAGACCACAAGTTCTTTTTATGGAGGAAGACTAAGAGGTTTTTTTTATGGAAGAACAATATGATTTGTTATAAAGATGAGCAAAAAGTGTCCTTGTTGTAGAACACCAGTAGCTCTTCTTATAGAGGAAGACTATTAGACCTTCTAATAGAGGGCATTCCGGGCAAATCCACCATTGACCAGATATTTACCTTAAGACAAATCCTGGAAAAGACCCAAGAAATGCAGATCCACACCTTCCATCTTTTCATCGATTATAAAGCAGCCTTCGACAGCCTTATACGTTAAAAGGTGTTCCAAGCCATGTCTGATTTTGGTATTCCTGCAAAGCTCATTCGGGTTTGTAGAATGACATTAACTGATACACGGTCCTCGCTTAGAATAGGAAAGAACCTCTCCGAAGAGTTTATTACCAAAAGAGTTTTAAGACAAGGAGACGGCCTGTCATGTGATCTTTTCAACATCCTTCTGGAGAAGGTCATACGAGACGCGAAAGTCAAAAGAAGTGGAACAATATACACGAACAGCCATATGTTACTGGCTTATGCCGACGACATTGACATCATGGGTCGATCGGTAAAGGAAGTAACTGACGCCTTTGCAAAAGTCGAAAAGTGGGTCTGGCGGTAAACGGCGAGAAGACCAAGTTGATGGTGTCGACGCGCAATGCGCCCATAGAAATAGGGCCAACTGTTGACGTTGGTTCCTATAATTTTGAGGTAGTAAAGGACTTCGTCTACCTCGGCGACGCCGTAAACACAACCAACAACATCAGTTGTGAAATACGAAGAAGAATAATGTTGGCCAACAGATACTTCGGTCTGAGTAAGCAGTTTAGGAATAAAGACACATCTCGTCAAACAAAAACAACGCTTAACAAAACACGGATACTACCCATGCTGTTGTATGGTTCCAAAGCCTGGGCACTTGCGCAAGCAGACAAGGCAGCGCTTGGTGTGTTTGAGCGAAAAATTCTTCGAAAGATCTATGGACCAATCTGCGTTGGCGGTGAATATCGACGTCGTATGAACCACGAGCTGTATCTGCTATACAACGACATCAGTATAGATAAACGCAGCGAGATGCAACGATTGCGTTGACTTGGCCATATCAAAAGAATTAGCGATGATGAACCCGCTAAAAAGGCGTATAAATACATGCCACATGGCGGTGAACGCAGAATTGGTAGGCCTAAGCTTAGATAGAGCAAACAAGTGGATAAAGAGATGAAAAGGCGCGGTATTTCAGGAAGCGAAGCAGTAAACAGAGAGAATTGGAGATCTTTTCTTAGTTCGGCTTATAGAACAAATGTTGTGTAATAGGCCAGCTAAGTAAGTACGTAATAGAGGTCTTTAAGAGGGCTTCTTATACAGGAAGACCAACATGTCTTCTTATAGAAGAAGTTCTAGAGAAAGATTCTTATGGAGGAGGAGATGTCAGTCTTCTAATAGAAGGAGGTCTTCTTGTAGACGAACAGTCATCTTATAGGAGACTTGGAGGTCTTTATGTAGAGGACCTGAGAGTCTTTTTCTAGAGGACCAGTAGGACTTCTTATATAAAACCAGTAGGACCAGGGAGTTTTCTCATGGAGGATCAAGTGGTCCTATTTTCGAAGACCAGTAGGCCTTACAAACCAGGTGGATTCCTTACAGAAGGCCAGGAGGTCTTCTTTTGGAAAACCAGAAAGTTTTCTTACAGAAGATGCTTAAAGAAGACCAGGATACTTTCTTTTGAAAAACCAGAAAGTCAACTTTTAGTAGATGACGAGGTCTTCTTATAGCAAAACCACCAGGTCTTACAGAAGGCCTGGTTGTTTTTATGAGGACGATCTATTGGAAAACCAGGAGGTCTGGTCTTCTAGAATCCGAGGAGGTCAAACTATATAAGGCCAGGAGATCCACTTTAGGAGACCAGGTGGTCTTCATTTGGAAAACTAGGGTGTCTACTTTTGTAACACTAAGTGGTCTTCTTTTGGAAGACCAGGTCATCTTCATTTGGAAGACCGGGTGGTCTTCTTTTGGAAGACCATAGGCAGAATATAGAAAACCAGGAGCACATCTAAAAGAAGACCGTCAGGTCTGCTTGAAAAAGGCCAGCATAATTTATTTTTGAAGGCCTGGAAGTCTCATTTCGTAGACCAGGAGGTCGTCGTATAGAAGACCAGGAGATCTCCTATTGGAAGATCAGGAGGTCTGTTTTTAGAAGGCTAGAAAGGTTTTTTTTGATAGTCTTCTTCTTATAGAAGAAGGTTTTCTTATAGACGAACAGTCACCTTATAGGAGACTTGGAGGTCTTTATGTAGACGACCGGAGAGTCTTTTTGTAGAGGACCAGAAGGACTTCTTATATAAAACCAATAGGACCAGGGAGTTTTCTCATGGAGGATCAAGAGGTCCTATTTTCGAAGACCAGTAGGTCTTACAAACCTGGTGCATTCCTTTCAGAAGGCAGGAGGTCCTCTTTTGGAAGACCAGAAAATTTTCTTATAGAAGATCAGGAGGTCTATTTATAGAAGACATGGAGGTCAGCTTATAGAAAAATAAGAGGCATTCTTAAAGAAGATCAACAAGTCTGCTTAAAGAAGACCAGGATACCTTCTTTTGGAAGACCATTAAGTCAACTTTTAGTAGACAACGAGGTCTTCTTATAGGAAAACCACCAGGTCTTACAGAAGGCCTGGTTGTTTTTTTAAGGACGATCTTTTGGAAAACCAGGAGGTCTGGTCTTCTAGAATCCGAGGAGGTCAAACTATATAAGGCCAGGAGATCCACTTTAGGTGGTGGTCTCCTTTTGTAAGACTAAGTGGTCTTCTTTTGGAAGACCTGGTGATCTTCTTTTGGAAGACCTAGTGATCTTCTTTTGGAAGACCAGGTGGTCTTCTTTTGGAAGACCAGGTGGTCTTCTTTTGGAAGACAAGGTGGTCTTCTTTTGGAAGACCATAGGCAGAATATAGAAGAGCAGGAGTACTTCTCATAAAATACCAGGAGCGCATCTAAAAAACCATCAGTTCTGCATAAAAAGGCTAGCATAATTTCTTTTGGAAGGCCTGCATGTCTCCTTTTGTAGACCTGGAAGTCGTCGTATAGAAGACCAGGAGGTCTTCTATTGGAAGATCAGGAGGTCTGTTTTTAGAAGACCGAGAAGTTTTCTTTGGGAATGCCAGGTGGTGTTCTCTTAAAAGACCACGAGGTCTTCTTTTGAGAATTCAGTTGGTCTGCCTTTGAAAAGGCTAGGATGTCTTCTTTTGAAAAACTAGGAGGTCTTCTTTTGAAATACCATGAGACCCTTTTTTGGAAGGAGAAAGGTTATTCTTTAGGAACACCAGGAGGACTTCTTAAAGAAGACTAGCATGCTTTTTTATACAATACCAATAGATTTTCTTAATGAAGACCAGTAGCTCTTCTTATAGACGACTAGTAGGTCGTAGAGAAGACCAGTAGGTCTTCTTATAAAATATCAGTACGTGTTTTTATAGAAGACCAGTATTTCCTCTCATAGAAAACGAGAAGGCACACATATAGAAGACAAATAGGTCTTTCTATCAGGATCAGGAGGTCTCCTTACAAAAAAACCAGAATGTCTTCTTATAACAGACCAGTAGATCTTTTTATGGAAGACAAGTATCGATGCTCATAGAAGACCCGAAAATCTTCTTATAAAATACCAGTAGGACTTCTTAAAGAAGATCAGCAGGTCTGCTTAAAGAAGACCAGGATACTTTCTTTTGGAAGACCTGGAAGTCAACTTTTAGTAGACGACGAGGTCTTGTTATAGCAAAACCACCAGGTCTTACAGTAGGCCTGGTTGTTTTTTAAGGACTATCTTTTGGAAAACCAGGAGGTCTGGTCTTCTAGAATCCGAGGAGGTCAAACTATATAAGGCCAGGAGATCCACTTTAGGGGACCAGGTGGTCTTCTTTTGGAAGACTAGGTGGTCTTCTACTGGAAAACCAGGTGGTCTCCTTTTGTAAGATTAAGTGGTGTTCTTTTGGAAGACAAGGTCGTCTTCTTTTGGAAGACAAGGTCGTCTTCTTTTGGAAGACCATAGGCAGAATATAGAAGAGCAGGAGTACTTCCCATAGAAGACAAGGAGCACATCTAAAAGAAGACCGTCAGGTCTGCTTAAAAAAAGGCCAGCATGATTTCTTTTAGAAGGCCTGAAATTCTCCTTTTGTAGACAAGGAGGTCGTCGTATAGAAGACCAGGAGACCAGGAGGTTTTCTTTGGGAAGACCAGGTGGTGTTCTCTTGGAAGACCACGAGGTCTACTTTTGAGAAATCAGTTGGTCTGCCTTTGGAAGACCAGGAGGTCTTCTTTTGAAAGACCCTGAGGAGCTTTTTTTGGAAGACCAGGAGGACTTCTTAAAGAAGACTAGCATGCCTATAGAATACCAATAGGTCTTCCTCTAAAATATCAGTACGTGTTTTAATTGAGGACCAGAATTTCCTCTCATAGAAAACGAGAAGGCCAACCTATAGAAGGCAAACAGGTATTTTTATAGAGGACCAGGTGGCCTCCTTACAAAAAACCAGAATGTCTTCTTTTAAAAGACCAGTAGATCTTTTTATGGAAGACAAGTATCTATGCTCATAGAAGACCAGAAGGTCTTCTTATAAAATACCAGTAGGACTTCCTATAGAAGATCAGATGGTCATCATAGAGACGGTCAGATGGTCAGCCTGGAGAAGACCTGTAGGTATTCCCATAGAACGCCAGTAGGTCTTCTCATAGTAGACCCGAAGGTGTTTTTAAAAAAAGATCAGTAGGTCTTCCTATAGAAGATTAGATTTTCATCCTATAGAAAACAAGTAGGTCTTCTTATAGATGACCATTATATTTTCTCACAGAGTACTAGACAGTTTTTTACAAAAGGCCTGAAGATTTTCTTACAGTAGGTCTTTCTATGGAAGTCCCCAAGATCTTCTTATACGAGTATATGATCAGAGATAATATTTTTTGAAGACGATAGCGTCTTTTTATTGAAGACCGGAGTGTCTTTTTAAATAAGACAAGTCTGTCTTTCTTTTTGTTGTTATTTGTGTTATAAAATTTCCTCATCCGTAGATCATTAAACAAACTTGTACACTTTTATGTTCCTACCACAAATAGCCTAATTTATTTAATAGCAAAACCAAAAATCGTTATCATCTGTGACGTAAATGTTGATAGCTTTTTGATACTTTTGCTCACAAAATCAATGACTACGAGTATGCCTTCAAAAAGATGTCCACAAATTGTCCACCAGAAAATTGAGTGAACAACAATTTCTAGCTTAAAATCAAATCAATCCACCAACCTACAATAAAATAAGATCGTTTAAATGAACATTCGATGATGATAAGTAGATGGCCAGGCAGATTTTATGACCTTTGGCACAGGGCAAAGTGGTTGCTGGTCGGTCTTTCGCCATAATGATGTGTCATAAATATGAAAATTTTTGTTGGTCCGTTAGCCAACAACATCTGTGTCGTCGTCGGCATCATCAATCATTTGAGAGGTGTTAATAAATTTTAAATTAAATACAATTTTTTATTGGTCATAACTGCAGGGTCTTCGCTCCTACAGGAGACATAAATGGCTGACCATTAACTGAAACAAAAAACGATAGCCAGGAATAATGAGCCGTAAAGTTGTTTTAATATTTAAGAGTGAAATAAAAATTTAAAAGGAAAGAAAAAATAAAACAACACCATAATCATTTTTGGTGATACTAAGTGAGCTGTGGTATGGAAGACAGTTGATGTCATTATTTGGAGCATAACTGCAAACAAGTTTCGGGCATTCTTCATTTAAGTTGTAATACAAAGCCTTTTGTTCCTGTTTGAAAACATAAACCACACTCAATATAGACAGCAATATATTTTTTATGGCCACTGCACCCTCCCTACGTTGGTCTTTCGTTTCCTTCTTTAGTCATGGAAGGAGTAAACCGTATCAAATCCCTTAACGAATCAATTTTGTTAAGTCAAAACCTTTACCTGACTTTAGTTTCCTCATGAAATAAGTTGTTAGGTTTAACACTTAAAAGTGTTAAAATTTTCAATCGATGTACCATCTTTCCACTTGCAGATAACAACAGTTTATCAGTTATAGTTAGGGTTTTTGGTAGGGAAATCCCGCACCGGGAATTCCCGGGAATTCTCGGTTTTTTGGTTACGGGATTTTCCCGGGAAATCGGGAAATATCTTTTTACATTTATCACAACTAGTATTGAATGAATGAATAAATTATGTCCGTCACTTTTATATCATAGGATCAGAATTCGATTCGATTTTACAGAATAAATAAATTACAGAAGATTTGGAAATAACTTTAATCTACAAAAGTGTTTTCAGGGAAAAAGTTATAAGAGCCGCACCAAAACCGTGGACTATAACGACGGATTTTTATTAAGTGCGACAGAATATTTTCTATTTTAAAGTCCCATTTTTATAAAGATGGTCCGGCTGGCTTGCTGGTGAGCACGATAACTCTCGAACAAAGCCACCGATCAGGTCAAAAATTTGGCATTCGAGATTTTTTTTCACACTTAGTTTAAGTTCGAAGATGGACCAAATCGGTGGTCCACTACTTCCGGTACCTTTCCCACAAAAGCTCAACAATTATCGCTAAAATGGTGCGCACGACAACTCTCGAAGGGAACAACCGAATCGGTCATAATTTTGCATATGGGAATATTAGTTCCAGTCATAGAACGGATTCCACACAAAATTCGGAAAAAGTGAAGTTTAAAAGCTCCTTTCGGATCGATTTGCAATTTTTTCAGCAGTTTGTCTTTACGGCCCCCTTTATGAAGGTACAAATTTTGTCGGGGGGCAAGTCCATACTTCCTGATATAATGCCTTAAAAGCTCCAAGAAATCTTGACGGCAACAACTAAAATGGAAAATTGGCAAGATTACTCCCGCAGGAAGTTTCTGACTGGTCCAAACTTTGCGCATCATATTATTTCATCTAGTCATGTATCAGATTGGAATATAGACTATATCGGTCCAGCCCAAAATTTAGGAAAAGTGCACATTAACAGCTCATCTCGATTTTTTTTAATTCTATCCAAATAGTTCTACTTGAAGGCCCTGTTACGACGGCCCAACTTGTTTTGGGAGGGCAATTCCACTCTTCCTGAGTTAAAGGCCCAAAATCTCAAAGAAAGCCTACCGGTACCAACTACATTAGGTAGTTCGTAAGATAACCGTCGAAGGGAGAAATCTAACATACTCTCTCTTTTAAGTGTTTGGCAATATGTTTTGTGTGCGGCCCTAGTTAAAACGGTACAATTTTTTTCGGGGCAAATCGATACTTCCTAAGAAATTGCCTCAAAAACACAAAAAGGCCCTGGAAACGTCAGAAATATTTTGTTTGCTTATTTTCTTTAGGCCCGAGGCTGAGGGCATATCTCTGTCGGCACTGCTGACTGATATTTTCTTACTTAATTCAAGCAATCTTAAGCATAAGAATAAAACATACGATTTTCGAGGTCCATAAAATTGGAATTTCTGGTCAACCATTTCATTGTTTGAGCCAAATCACTTTCCATCGAGCGATTTCCTTAGTATTGAATATTGGAAATGATCAATGTGGGCAAAATTCGGGCAACATGGTGTAGTTTTAGATATTTTTTTCGTTTTTAATAGATAGAGCGAAAACGTGTTATGCATTTTTGAGCCCGCAACTCTTTGCAAATATAGTATTTTATATAAGTTACTATGGAAAGATAAAAAAATCACGGAAGTATTGATTCACTCTCGTATTTCAAAATTTGCCGGGAATTCCCGGATTCCCGGGAATGGCGATTTTATGATTCCCGTTTCCCGGGAATGATAAAAACCGGGAAAACCCAAAACCCTAGTTATAGTCCATAGAAAGTTTTTTACTATCTTCATTCTTTCTTCTCCTTCGGTCACCAACCATGAAAACATTAATGCCAAATACTCAACACTGCTAAAAGCCTCATTTACCGAATTCTTACAATCAGCGACACCAAATTCCACAACAAAAACTGCGAAACAATCATTAAAATCCTTAAGTGCAATAGTTTTCCAATTAGAATCATTAACTCACTAATTGACGAAATTAAAATAAAAATAAAAAATGACACATTGACTCCCATCAATAACAGGTCCGCATCACAAAATAACGAAGAGAAAGTTTTTTGCGGTGTAACATACATCCCTGGATTATTTGACAATCAACAACTACGTCAAATAATAAACAACAATAACATCAACTTTGCATTCAAACCAAACTCAACTATAAGAACAATTTTCACCAACACAAAAACACCTATTGACAAACAACAACAAAGCAATGTTGTTTATGAAATACGATGCAAAGGCAAAGAGAATGAAAGCTGTGAGAAGATATACATCGGAACAACAAAGCGATCGTTAAGCACAAGGATGGGAGAACACAAGGCAGATATAGCAAAACATAAAGAGACAACTGCGCTATCACAACATGCCCTTCACACTGGTCATTCACCAGATTTTGATAGCATAAAAATATTAGACAAAGAAAAAGTGGAGAAGAAAAGACTAATGATTGAGAGCCTACGAATACAAGAAAAAATTGACAAAACGATGAATCTGAAGGAGGACACCGACAATATAAGCTCGTGCTATGGAGTTGCAATAAAGTGAAACTGCCTGTGATATTAATTTTTAAGTCGTTTAGTTTATTATATGTTCTAGTTATAGTTCAATGTAAACTCGTCTTAAAAATAATATTGTAAGTTTACTTTGTTTGTGATATGTTTAAAAAAATTAATTGTAATTTTTTGATCTTAAATAGACGAATTCCCCAGAAGAAGTCGCCAAAAAAGCGACGAAACGTCGGGAGTAATAGCAATAAAACTTGTTTTTTATTTGCTTCAAATCTAAAGGTCTTAAAGCTAAACAAAAAACAACATTAACAACAAACATTGGCCAAAGAAGAAAAACAACAATTAATGCCAATGTTTTTCATGTTATTTTAAATTGAGTTGTTGTGTTTTTCTAGTTTAGTGATTTCATCATGATAGCAAAACAACAACAATAAAACTGTAGCTAGTCCTTCACGTTTTGTTACCAGAAAATGTTTACCAAACAGAAAAGGCAACAACTTAACACAGTCTGAAATTAAGTTGTTGTCAAAGGCAATTTGGTGGAGCAAATATTTGGCAGGTTGGTTTCATCGACTGGTATTTTGGGAAGTCATCCTGGTCTTCTATAAGAGGACTTGCTGGTCTTCCATAAGAAGATATACGTGCCCATTACAAGAAGACCTACTACTCTTTTATAAGCAGGCTTCCTGGTCTTCGATAAGCAGACCTTTTATAAAAGGATCTGTAATCATCTATTAATTTATCTCTCTGTTTTGTGAAGATGTGGTTCCCCATATCTTCTAACAGCACCCAAATATGTTATGTCTTCTTTAATTACCATTTAAATAGATCCTCTTTAAGTTTTCTCTTCTTATTCTTACTGAACCGTTAAAGAAGAAAAATTTTCTAAACAAATTTTATTTATTGCCAAGAATTCCACTCTACCGCCAATGGCAATTACCATGGAACCATGCACCGCAAGTCAAGTACTTTGCTGCTATCTGTGTCAGTTTAAAGTTTTTCTTTTTCCTTCGCTTTACGTGAAATCATACTATTTTCCACTTGTTGTTGTTGCTTGTTGGTTGGATCGTTGTTTCAAACTCATTTACAAAGCCATTAATGGGTCTGCACAATAAAACCTTCAACCTATTCCTCGCCTTTCCTATTGGCACAAAGTAAAAAAATAAAGAATAATAAAGCATTAATTGCACAAAGCGGGGGGATGTATGTCCATATGCATGTGGAGGGGATTACGATACAATTAAGTGTGCGGGACAAATGTTTGCTGAATGGGATACTACGAGGATGGTTTAAAGGAAAGTGAACATTGAACATATATAATATGGAAAAGCAGTATATCTTCCGTTGGAAGACCAGAAGGAATTTTTATAGAAGACAAAAAGTCTTATAGAGGTCCAGTAGGTATTTTTACTTAGGAGCAGAAGGTCTTCTTATGGAGTAGCTGCAGGTCTTCTTGTAGACAACCAGTATTTTTGAAAAGTAGTAGTATAGCGAAAAGATTGATCTTCTTATAGAGGATTAGTAGCTCATCTCATAAAAGACCAATAGGTCTTCTTAGAGAAAGCCAGTGGACGCATTCTCATAGATGATCAGAAGGTTTTCTTATGGTAGCCCAGTAAATCTTCTTATAGCAGACCAGTAAGTCTTTCTATTAGAGTTATGCCAAATGAACTACATGGAACTATCTAGTTCAGTACGCAGTTCCAATGGCCCACACTATTTGTATGAATAAACTGTGTGTACGTAATATCACGCATTAGATTCTATGACGTTACTCATACGTTTTGGGACCAGTAGGACTTCATACGTTGGACCAATACTTCTTGTTATAGAGGGAGAGTAATAGGATAGAGTAATATAGAGGGAGAGTAATAGGAGAGAGTAATATAGAGGGAGAGTAATAGGTCTCTTCTATAAGAGCAGTTGCTCCTCTTATAGAAGGCCAGTCGGTTATCTTAAAGAGGAGCAGAAGGTCTTCTAATAAAATACCAGTAGCTCCTCTTTTAGGAGACCAGTAGGTCCTCTTATAAGAAACGACTAGGTATTCTTATAGAGAAGACCAGCAGGTCTTCTTATAGGTGATCAGTACGTCTTCTGGTGGAAGACCGCAACTTCGCGTACATTATTGGTTTTCTAATAGATGCACCAAAAGCGTTTTCAAAAAAGGCTAGACTTCATCACCTCTAAAGGCTAGTTTCAGAATCAGTTCACTAATCACCTTTCAGAGAACTGCCCAACCATTAGTTACCTGCGAAGTTAGTAGATATGATCACGTGAAGAGCTGCAACATTGGACTGGGAGTAAGTAAATTGCAGTCAACACTAAATTCAATAAGGAACCCTGGGAAGAAGGAAAATAACACGACAGTCACGCTTGGCGATGTATCGCCTACTGATCATTTCCTCGGAACATGTAAGGTGGAGTTGTCGTTGGCTGGCGAAAGTTCAGTCGTGTCCAGCGTCGCCATAAGGACTCAGTAAACCTTACGGAATGAAAGACGAATAATCTCCCTTTCCTGGGGGTTTATCGGATATTTATTGATGTCAAACTAATTTTTAATATACTGATGAATAAATACGATAAGGTGTGATTAAATAGCCTAAGGTAGATCGGTTAATTGTCGCTGGTTATTGGCAACTTGGATTCAGTATTGGTGGTTGGAAGCTTCGTACGAGAGAAGTAACTGATGATGGGGTGGTCGGTGCTCAACGATTCGTTGTTTAGTTCGGATGAAGGCGTTTGACAGACGACCGGCAACTCGATGACTTGGTTTTCTGATACGTAGATGCTCTGTAACTGGATGACACGCTGTTCAGGCGATTTAAGAATGATCGGCTAGGTGATTCGTTGCTGGGTAGTAGACGATTTGAAGGTGATGGGGAACTAGATGATTCGTTGTTCGCGTTGCTGACGATTTAAAGTTGATCAGGTGATTTGTTGTTCGGTAGTAGACGATTTGGACCTGATCTGGAACTAGATGATGTTGTTCGCTAACTCGGTGTACGTATTGGTTGTTTGGCCACTCGGTGATTCGTGTTGTAGATGTTCGTTCACTCTGTGTTCGTATTGCAGATGTTCGGCCAATCGGTGTACGTATTGCAGATGTTCGGCGACTCGTGAATCATGTTGCAGACGTTCGGCCACTCGGTGATTCAACATTCAGCTCGGTTGTTCGGGTCGTCATTCGTTAGTGCTAGTGCTACGCTTGAACAACACCCGAAGGTGGAGTGGAACAACATCCGAGGGTGGAGTGGAACACCTCCCGAAGGTGGAGTGAATGTATTAGCCACCGCGCAAAAGGGGTTGCTCTCAAAAGTACTTCCCAACCTCTCTACACTTCCTGTACTCAAGCCCGTATGGCTGGTTCCCTGCAGTAGCAAGCCTGACCTTTCCCCACCAAACTGAAATATTTGTGTGTACAGTTGTACAAAGCGATTGAGAATTACACGGCAGTCTTTATCCTGTCGATCGCCTTCAATTGCACGCTAACACACACCTCACAAAGAAATGCATGTTCACCCAACAGGGTGTATTAGTAGACTGGTTGTGACGTTGTTAGGTAGTGGGGCCTTGTTGTTGGTCGGCTAGTTGTGATGTTGTTGGGTAGTGTGGCGTTGCTGTTGTTGGTATTATGTAAGTGATCATTTTGTGACATTACAAACAGCCAGCGATACGTTGTCAGTTATTTTATTTGACAATTTGTAGGGAACTCCGTTGCCAAGGAGGAACTACCATAATTTACAATGGATGATGTTGCAAATGCAATAAGGAGGCCATGACGAAATCTCCATGGTAATGGCGAAACAGTTGCATACGCCGAAACTTGAGTTTCTCACCAAAGTGTTCAAACTTTCGAAGTCTGGAAATGGGCTGGGTGATCCCACTACTGAAGCTATTTTCTTTTAATCTTAAAAGATTCGTCTTCTCTTGGATTACCAGTCTATAGGAGTTGTAGTCTTCCTATAGAATACCGGTACACCAGTAGATCTTCCTATAGAAGACCAATAGGTTTTGCGATAGAAGACTAGAAGGTCTTTCCACGAAAGACCAGTTGTCTATCATTGATGACCGGCAGCTCTTACCACAGAATATCATAGGCTTTATCATAGAAGACCAGTGGGCCTTCTAATAGAGGACCAGTATATATTTTCATTAAAAACGAGTAATCTTCTCATAGAAGGAAATTAGGTCTTCTCATTAAAGACCAGCAGGTCTTCTCATTGAAGATCAGCAGGTCTTCTAATAGAAGTCGGTCTTCTCATAGAAGGCCAGCAGATATCTTCTAAGTACACAACAAGGTTTTTTCATAGGGGACCAATATGACTTTCATTAGAAGAGCAGTAGGTCTTCCCATAGAAGACTAGTAGGTCTTCTCAGAAGATCAGAAGGTCTTCTCATAGAACACCAAAAGAAGGTTTCTCATAGAAGACAAACTGGTCTTTTTATATAAGACCAGAAAGCCTTCTCATGGAGGACCAGTAGGTCTTCTAATATAGGAGCTGTAGGTATTCTCCTATCATCCTATCTTAGAAGACCAGCTGGCCTTCTTGTAGAAAAGCAGTAGGTTTTTCTTATAGAGTACTAGTAGGTCGACCAGAAAGTCATTTTTCTATAAGACAACTAGGTCTTCTTATTGAGAACCAAGTAGATCTTCTTATAATGGAGTTGAAGATGTTTTTGTAGAAGAAAAACATACTCGATTTTCATGGAAGATCAGAAAGTCTTCTCATAGAAGACTTTCTTATAGAGGACCAGTACATGAGTACTATGTCTTCCCATAGAATACCAGCAAGGTTGGTCTTTTTTAGAGCACCAATAGATCTTCCACAATGCAAGTGGGTCTTTTGTACAAGAATAAAATGTCTTCTTATATAAGACCACGACATCTTCTTGTGGAAGACCAGAGATTATTTTTGTAGACAGTAGTTTTTTTTTCATAGACGTCCAACTGTTATTTTTATAGAAATTCAGTTTGTCTTCTTATTGAAGTCCAGTTGGCAACTTATTGAAGATCAGTAGGTGTTTTCATTGAAGTCCGAAGGCGTTATCACAGAAGAACAGAAGGTCTTCTTCTAAAAGCTCAGAAAGAAGACCAATAATTATTTCTCAGAATATCAGTAGATCTTTTTATAGAACGCCAATTACAATAGGTAATCTTCTAGAAGAGCTTTAGGTCTTTTTCTACAACACAAGTTGGTATTCTCTATAAAATATTAGTAGCTCTTGACCTTCTCATATCTTTGATTGTCTGGAACAGGGAATTCACACTTTGTAAAATGTATAGCAATGATTCACTTATTTCCTTGCTTGTCTCTATCGCGTCCCGCATCTCTAATTCGTATGTTGGTATTTAGCACAATTGCCTTTATTATTATCCATGTTTGTGCCCTTATGTGGTTTACCACCACATCCTTATGCTCACCTTTATGACACTCCATCTTTTGTGCAACAACGTCATTATCAACTTCGTCATCAGCGATGCTCACAATAGCAACAGCCACAGCTATAACAACAAATTTAATTACCTCATTGTGGGAGAATGTATGTAAGGGAATAAATAAAAAGCACAGTGTTGCGAATTCACTGCAGATAAACCTCGCCAGAGCATTAGGAATAATGTAACCAAATCAGGACCTGACCTTTTTCTCAGTTATGCGTTGAAATGTCTACTTTATTTGAGATTCCTAACTCGCTGTGAATTCGTTTGACTACATCTGCTAAAACTCCACACTGTTCTTATTCCTTGCAACCGTTTTAACATGGAATTCAAATGAAATCGGTTTCCTTCTTTAAACAAACACGGCAACTGGCCAACCATACAACAGACTATGGCACGCTTCAAATTGAATGAAGCCATGAATAAGTGAATGAATTACGAGTTACGGAAGATAAACCCGCCACCCTCTCCCGCAAAAATTTAAGAGAAGGTAAGCAACAATTCAATGCGATTACTAAACATTACGTGGCCACATTTACAGTTATCCAACAGATTAACAATAACAGCAACAATAAAATTTATTGTTGTACTTTGTTCCACCGCCTCCACAGTGAATGAATGTGGCATAGAAGTTGGCAGAATTTTCCTATAATAACACTGTGCAACATTTTCAAGGTAATTTTGTGCAAACAACTTATAATGCGTTTTTTTATGTAAGTACAGACCCAAGAGATAAAGACCGTCTTTGGGTTTTGTTTTGTTAGATTGGGTTCGGATTTTATGGCCCTATCTAAACATGGTTAAATATTGACTTCTTAAAGCAAATCGGTGCTATATCATTGAAACCAATGCGAATCTTTCCATGACATCCATAGCAAACTTGTAGATAAGAACAAGAAGAAAGTATGATATGAAATACAGTCTGAACAACATGAAATAAGCGTTTTACAGTTTCAGAATGTTCTAAGGAATTGCTGAGCATATTATTTGACAAATTTTTGCGAAAGGTAACTTGGTTCAACTTTCAATAGTTTCGCTGTAACTGACCATAATTCCAGAAATTATGTAAACTTTCATATATTTTATCAATTTTGTTGCGCTAAGTGCGGTTTTTCCTAGTTCTTTTATTTGACACTTAAGTTCTACTACTTTAGACCGCAAAGCAAAAATTCGTATTAGTTTCAGAGATAAAGCCCGGATAAACTGAAAAAAAAATGCCTGGTATAGATGAGGCCATAAAATGCAAACCCGATCTAAAAACACGAAACCCAACTAGGTGTTTTGTAGCATCAATATGTACTTTCAAAAAATGTCCACTAGAAGTTGTTTGCATTTTCAGTGTTGCACAGTGTAATTAAATCGTTGTAAGAGGAAGGGAAAGGGACTAGCTAATGTATAATGTCATTACAATGCCTCTACAAATTGACATTTCGAGACACGCACAACAACTATAATAACAGACTGAGACAAAGACAAACAGCAATGACTGCAATGTGAGTGAACTCACTCACCGCACTTCTTCTTCTGAAGGGTCAATTTAAAGTGCTCGAAATAAAAATAAAGTTGTTGTCGTTAGGTACAATGACCTCTTTGTGGAGTATGTCAATATTGTTGAACGGATCAATTTATTTATTGGCCAACAGTTAGAGAGCGGTACTGTCATTAACGCAACTCAATAAAACGTAAGTGTCAGCTCGTAGTTTTCTATTTATAATAAAGCCATGTAATCATTATCACAGCAATTTGCCGAATATAATTAAATACGCCGGGTAAATAAAAACGTTAACACAATTTAATTAGTTGCGAACAATAAACAAGTGAACGGGGATAATTTAGGTTTGGAGGACAGGCATTAACTGAAATTGAAATATTTTGAATGGTTCTATTAGGAATGTGTGTATTTTCAATGATATAAATTGGCTTATAATTACAATTGTTTGGGTTAAGGGAACGAACACCGAATGATACCTGCAAAATGTCAATATTACTTTCCGATCGTAATTAAAACAGTAACGAGCGTACACTGTGAACGGCTAAGGCCCAGAGAAAACTAAATAATCGGGTAATAATAATTCAGTTTTAAATATGGAAACCCACCTTCAATTGTGGAAAAGAATAAATGAAACAAAATAAAATGTCCTATGAAGAGATCTTTAATATTGATTGCTTAAGTATGGTGTATTCCCTCATTGGCTTAACTTCATCATCACTCTCTATTATAGAGAGTAATGTTTACAAACCGCTCTGATAACCTGCAACATTTACTGATCGCTACCAATATCATGATTTCATCCCGCCGAAGGGAATTATCAATTGCCTTTTCAGTTTTTGAAATTCCTTAACCCGGGTTTTCGGGCTTTTTCGGCACAATTTCGGGACTGCGCGATTTGTCGAGATTTGCAGCTACAGGATAATTTTGTAAAGTAAAAAATTAAATTTTCATTGAAAAATTAAATAAATTGAAACAATTAAAATGGAAAATACAGTAGAAAATCGATAACCCATAATCCAAGGGACCGGCACTTTTATAGGAATTATCGAAGATTTCAAATTAGCGAGGTTAAAAGGCGAAGAAAATGGCTTCAAGGGACCGGCACTTTGTTACAAATTATCGAAGATTACGAATTACAAATTATCTCGATTCTACTGTAGTATTTAAATAAAAAACAAGCAAACAAGCGTTAAGTTCGGCCGGGCCGAACTTACAAATAGTTCGGTCGAAAATTTTAGCTAAAAATCTTCAAAATACCGAAAATCGGGAAGTACCGTTATATGGGGGCTATACCAAAACATGGACCTATATTGAAATTTTTTGGTGGAGATATCTTGTGACCACTGGGAACCTCAAACATCAAATTACAGGTAGTTCGGTTTCAAAATTTAGGAACAATCTTAAAAATACCGAAAATCGGGAGGAACCGTTAGATGGGGCTGTTCCAAAACTTTGACTTATGTTTTTACTTTTTGGTGGAGATAGTTTGTTATTACTAGGAACCTCAACTGTCAAATTACAGGTAGTTCGGTCAACAATTTTTGCTTAAATCGTCAAACTGCAGAAAATCGGGAGGTACCGTTATATGAGGGCTATACCAAAACATGGACCTATGTTGACAGTTTTTGGTGGAGATATTTTTTTATTACTAGGAACCTCAACTGTCAAATTACAGGTAGTACGGTCAAAATGTTTAGCTAAAATCCTCAAAATACCAAAAATCGGGAGATACCGTTATATGAGGGCTATACCAAAACATGGGCCTATGTTGACGGTTTTTGGTGGCGAAGTTTTGTGATCACTGGAAACCTCAAATGTAAAATTGCAGGTAGTTCGGTCAAATAATGTAGCTAAAATCCCTAAAATACCCAAAATCGGGAGGTACCGTTATATGGGGCATATACTAAAACATGGACCTGTGTTGACGGTTGTGGAGATATTTTGTGACCACTGGGGATCTCAACTGTAAACTTGCAGGTAGTTTGGTCAAATAATGTACCTAAAATTCTCAAAATATCGAAATTCGGGAGGTACCGTTATATGGGGGTTGTACCAAAACATGGACCTATGCTCATATCTTTTAAAATATAAGTTTGTTGATCACTAGGAACCCTAAATGTCAAATTATAGCTTATTCGGTTTGAAAACGTGCCCAAATCCAACCAAAATACCAGAAATCGGAGGTACCGTTGTATGGGGGATATACCAAAACGTGAACCGATATAGCCCATCATCGAACATGACCGTTATATGGGGGATATATCAAAACCTGGACCGATATAGCCCATCATCGAACATGACCGGCCTGCAAACAAAAGACGCATCTTCCCAAAATTTCAGCGTTCTATCTCAATTTTTGTGGATGCTAGAGTGATTACCACAGACGGACGGACTTGCACAGATCGATCGATAGGGTCGCAATTGATTATTTCAATGCGTTACAAACGGAAAAACAAAAAAAAAAAAAACAAGTAAGCAAAGGTTATAGTCGGACGGAGCCGACCATCTGATACCCTACACCACTGTCCCTGGGAATTCGCTTTCAGCAAAGACACCACTTTTAGAGAAGATTTATATGGCTGAAATACTCAGAAAATGTCGCCAACATTACTGATGTGTTTTTGCCACCGTTGAATGTTTGATGTTACCTCGCCGAGGAATCGAACAGACTACAATCTGTGTACAAGGATGATGTGAAGTTGAAATATACTTTGAGCATATTAAATGTCTATTCTTGAAAAATCAAAAAAATTTTTGACATATCTAATAGGGTGCAACGTAGTGCAATGGTATGCACACCCGTTTTCACGCTGAATTCCCGGTTTCAGTTCCTGGGCAGGCCACATGAAATTTTCAACGGCGACAAAATACCTCTCAGTAATGATGGTGACATTCTCTGAGAATTTCAGCCATGAAAAACTTCTCTACATGCGGTGTCTTGGGACACGTCGTTTGGACTCTGTTATCTGAGGACATAAATCAACATAATTACCACCAAAGGAAAGCTCAAGAAATGGCCTTCCAAATTTTATTTACGTGGGCGGAATGTATCTTCCAGGAATACATATGTAAGCTGTATATTAAAAATTTTCACACAAAAGTTGTGGTCCATTTAACCCGCTAAATATTATCTGATCACTATCTGAAATTGCAAGCTTCTTCCTTGCCATATACTTTTACCTTAGCTAAAACTTCGAGGCCATCGGACCATTTTTGCGACCTACAGAGCAGCTACAAAATCGGATAAAAATTATGTACTTGGTCCATTTCACCCGCTAAATATTTCACGATCATCGCCAATAACAATAGGTGTCTATTCTGGTCTGAACCAGACCTCCATGCAAAATTTCGTGACGATCGGTTCATATCGTCGAGATATGAAGATCGGTATATCACATTAAGGGTCTACGACCGATATTTCGCGGTGTTACATGAATTTTTCCCAAAACAAACATATAATACCCTTTCACATAGTGGTGTAGGGTATAATTATAAACTTATGGACCCGAAAAATAAAGGACCACTCGTAAAGGGTGAAAAATTACCTAATCATCTATTGAACTTGAAACTCCAAAGGGTCTTGTATATGTGAACGAAGATTTACATAGGGTCTTCTATATTCAGATGAACTCTTAAGAGTATTCTATATTGGAAGACCGCTCTAGTAAGATGGCCTCCACATGGCCATCTAGTTAGGTTAACTTCAAGAGGTCTTCTGTAGGTAGAACACCTGCAGGGATGTTATTGATAGAATAGCTCCATATATTTTATTTTTATAAGCGGTCTCAAGTCTCACTTAATATACAGTATTCCATATTTCCTCTTTTATAGAAGTTTTTGAGCTTATTCATCTGAAGGTGTTGTTTTCTCGTGAAAAAGGTTTTGCAGTTTTTGCTTTGTCGATATGTTTTTTCTTTCATATTTCGCTTTAATCTTGTGGTCTACGCCTCTTAAGGGATTAAACACCAAAATAAGAAGAAGAAGAACAAAACGACTCAACTTACAAAACAGCTGTTTTGTAGATAAATTGGCTAAACGTCAAAGAGGGAAAATAAAAAATATTAGCAAAATGACTTACAACAGACAAATTTTCTATAAGGAAAGTGGATGAATCTGTCCTTTTTGATTATACTTACTGAGAAGATTGGATGTGTGGCCCTAACTGCTGGCAATAAAAAGATAGATAGAAATTGCTGTGTTGTGAATTTCTTTATTGAATTAAAACGCATCCCTTGTAAAAGGGTTATATGAAAATAAACTACAAAAACTTTAAGAATCAAAAGTATCCTGAAAAGAATAGAAGAGAAAAATCGAAAAGAAAATATATAATACAGTTTTACATAAACTAAAACTTAAATTAAAAGCACAAACTTAAACAGGCATTAGGAAACAAAAGCAATTTAAGAAAGTAATCAATAATAAACAAAACGCTATACTGGCCACCTAAAATCAGGAAAAACAAGTAAAAAAGTATCAGTCGGCTTTGCCGACAGAGATATACCCTCAGCTTGTGCAAATTGAAAATTGAAACACTTTTTTCACAAAAAACTTATGTATTTAGGGGGTTTCAAAATGTTGGTCGTATGAACCGACAAAAATGTTGATTAGGATTAAAGTTCAAAAATTTTGCGGAAAAGGTACTTAAAGGAATGGACCGACATAGCCCAGGGGGGTGCCATTGGGGTTTTTACACCCTTCGGGCTGTTTTCTCAAGAAGTATGGACTTGCCCCTGAAAGAACTTTCACCATCGTAATTGAGACAGCCAATGTAAGTTGCTTCAACAAAAATCAAAGTGATTCAATAGTAGCTCTTAAAGTAAACTTATCCAAAATTTTGTGGGGTAGGTACCTGAAGGAGTGGACCGATATGGCTTATCTACGAACTTAAAGTAAGTTTGGAAACAATATTACGAAGGCCAAATTTTGGCCGGAGAAGGCATTTCCGTTCGAGAATTATCTTGCGCTTCCACCCATAAACATGGTGTCATAGGGTTTGTTTTTCAACTTTCAGGCTATTTTTTCAGGAAGTATGGACTTGCCCCTGAGGAAACTTGTACCTTCGTATAGGGGACAGTGAATACAAGATGTTACAACAAAAACCAAGGCGATTCGAGAGCAGGTCCTAAACTGAACTTTCCCGAAATTTTGTGTGGGAGGTACTCGAAGGAGTTTACCGATAGAGTGCATATTGGGACCTCATCTAAGTCTGGTAGAAATTGCATAATGTGCAAAGTATGGACCAAATCGGTTACTCCCTTCAAGAGTTATCGTACGCACAAATTTTCCGAACATTTTCGAACTTTTGTGGGGGAGTTACCGGAAGGAGTGGACCGATATAATCCATCTTTGAGCTTGAACTAAGTTTGGACAAAATATTACGAAAGCCAAATTTTGGACCGAATCAGCAGATCCGTTCGAGAGTTATCTAGCTCTCCAACCACTACACACGGTGTCATAGGGTTTTTTGTGACTTTCACGCTATTTTCTCAGGAAGTATGGACTTGCCCCTAATGAAACTTACAGCGTCGTATAGAGGACAGCGAACACAACTTGCGTAAACAAAAATCAAAGCGATTCGAGACCAGGTCCTAAACTGAACTTTTCTGAAATTTTGTGTGGGAGGTACCCGAAGGAGTAGACCGATTGAGTCCATATTGGAACCCCATTTAGGATTGGTAGAAATTACACGATGTGCAAAGTATGAACCAAATTGGTTATTCCCTTCGAGAGTTATCGTGCGCACAAATTTGGCGACAATTTTTGAACATTTGTGGGGGAGGTACCTGAAGGAGTGGACCTATATGGCCCATCTTCGAACTTAAATCGAATCTGGACAAAATATTTCGATACCCAAAATTTGAACCGAATCGATTGATCCGTTCGAGAGTTATCGTGCGCACCAGCCAGCCAGACAGACAGACAGACAGACGGACAGACAGACAGACGGACGGACATTGCTAGATCTACTCAAAATTGTCTGAAACGGATATCGTACAAACATACTTGGGGTCTAAAACCATTATTTCGATGAGGCACATTTTTGGTCGTATCAAAGTGTAAATACCCTCTTTAGCCTAAAGGCTGAGGGTATAAAAATAGCCAAACTAAATTTCACAGTGGAGCCATACGCATCGCCACTCCAATCCACCGAAGGAGGCACAGCAATTACGGCATGACCACCCAAGCTTGCCTTTGGTATCTTTCCCATTAAACTCATTGTGACATCGTGACATATCTCGAACAGACACACGCACGTAATTAAAATCCCGGTAGAAAACATGAAAGGATAAGAAAATAGAGAAAACATTAGTAGAGAAGGTTTAACAAGCGAGTAGTTTTCATCTATGAGTGAAGTGTTTAGGACCTGTGGTTGAGCTCAAGCTAGGGTCAGTTCAGGTTTTCCATCGCGATCCACCGTACAGTGCAGGCATTTTCCTTCCATTTGTTGTCCTTTCCGAACCTAAAAAAGAAACAAAAATTAAACCTATGAATAAAATTGTACAAATTACATGTTTAAAATCTGGAATATAATTAACCGCTAATACACAGCAAAAATACCCAATACAAAACTCCAATCTCACGGCGGCCGGTTTTATGTACCGAATTGACCCGAGGAAACATCTTCTTGGCCAGAGACCGTAGCCTCAGCAACTACTTGTTCGTGTTCGTCTTTATTTTTATATTGGGAGCGGCATGTCGAGGAATGCCTGCTCTGGATTCTTTTGGTCCTTGCCGGGATAGAAATTAGCCCCGGAACATGGTTTTGTTGCGTTTGTCAGCGGCCGGTGTCGCTAAGATGCAACGAGTGCCGTGGATGGGTGCATTTAAGGAACCTGACCTTTCTGAGGGAGTATTACTATAGGGTTTATATTTCTTTGTGCTGCGCCAACTGGGGATCAGTGAGGTTTCGTCATCATCGGATTATGAAACTTCCCCGCAATCTCTCCAACAGCAGTACCAGCCGCAGCCTCTAACACCGCGTATTGCTGTTCCAGTTCCTGAGAATGTGACATTCCTGCAGTTTAACTGCGATGGTCTTCCTGGCAAGATCAGTGAGATCGTGAATTTTAGAAATATAATGGTCGCGGCGATTTAGGAATGGAAGCTGAACAATAACTGCAGTCTTCGTTCTCCGCCTGGATCGTACGAGAAGCGGGAAAGCTGGACCTGCATTCCTACTGCACCAATCTGTCCAGTACAGACCTATCTCGCCTTAGCTAGACCCTATGGACCCATACTTGGAGTGTATGTGTGTAGGTGGGAGGTTTGGAACTTCCGAGATAGAACTGCTGAATATGTATGTTCCGCCGATTAACAGCTGTGCCCCGCATTATTCGCCCAACATCAGACCTCTCTTGAGAGGTGATAACCGGCTGGTCCTAAGGGATTTCAATGCGCGTCGTGATAGAGGCACATGAGCTATGGCATTCAGACCTAGGGAAAGGCCAGAGAGGCACAGAGCTATATATTTGCTGGCTGATAAAATAGATAGCTCCACATTCTGCACTGCGGTCAAGGATACACCCACCAAGATAAGAGGAGAGTGCCATACTTCGCCTGACATATCCATCATGTCACCTGGTCTGACGAAGGACGTGACTTAGAAAACCGTCATTTGACTTGGGTCGGACTATCTCCCAATCTCCATCTCCATCAATTGAAAACCCGACTTCATAACCTCTGAACGCCGTACTGTCATTAACCATGCGAAAGCTAATTTGCCAGGTTTCAGGGAACCAACGCTTCAGAGAACTGCCCAATCATCACTGATGCAGACGCTCGCTATATCCCTGCTTTTCGAATACATGAAATAGGACCTGATTTCCCAACAGAGGCGACGGGGTTAGCAAATGAGAGTGATGAGCTTCGCCGCACGAACCCTAATGACCCCAGAGACAGAGAACTGACTATGGAAGTCAATAGATTAGTTGGTGAACATAAGCGGGAAAAAGTGGTAGACCATCTGAAGTGCTGCAACATTGGAGCCGGTTGTAGTAAATAAACAACTCTATCGAACCCTGGTAGGAGGAATGATCGGACATCTGTCATGTTTAACGGCGTGGCTATGACAGATCCGAAGAGGTGCGCGGGCTATTCCTGTCGACAATTTATCGGGCACCCCGATGGCGACCGTGCGAAGAGAAGTGTTTTACGTTGTTTGCGATCTCTTCCAGCCAAGGAAGAACCGCCACAATTTATGATGGTTGATGTTGCAGATGTTACCCGAGGCGCAAAGCCATCCAAAGCGCTAGGACCTGACGGAATTTCAATGGATGCTAAAACAGCTGGATGACCCGGGAGTCGAGTATTTATGTATGGTCCCCAAGCTATTGCTAGCCACCCTAATATTTCATAAATGGCAATAGACGTTTTGTTTTTTTTTTACTCTGTTGGGAATCGGTTCACTAGCAAGAACTGCGGCCCCATAGGTTGAGCTAAAGCCAGGGCAAATGACAGCTTGTCAGCGACGGCGGTGAACATTTCCTACTCCAAAGGGCAGAAGTCCCTAGGACAATCTTTTCAATTTAAATGTCAGATGCAAAAGAATTCATGGATCAATTGTTTTAAGCTCATGCTTTCCTTGCTCCATATGGGTTTACCGTTCTCTCCAACCGAAAACAAATATCGAAGATTGAGGCAACAAGTTCATTGATGGCGAGGCTTTATAGAATGGCCAACCGTTGTGTGGACAGTTTTAAATTTCTGCACCTACATTGTTATTGAATTGAAAACGCAACACATTTGCAGGATGCTGGCCACAGAATTTGAGAGGTGTGAGTGGACATTTTTGGGTATTGCTTTCTTCTATTTGCAAAGTGGAAAAGTTGCGGTCATATGTAAATTTATTTAAACATGTAAATGCTGGTTGAATGTATGCAAACAAAAACAAACAGGAAATCTGTTTTAAGTTTTCTATATTTATTATTTGGTATATTTTGGTCAAAAGTATTGGTTCTGAAAATTGTTGAACATTTCTTGCCATTATCAATATTTGATTGCTCTTCTTGTTATGCTAATAAAACTGTCTTTATATGGAACTATTTTTATTTGAATCCGAAAGAAACCACTTGAAACTTCCTTCTCTTGTTCTTTTTATTCTTTCCCAACTTTGATAAGATTTCTTCGGTGTTTTTGACAAACAACCAGCCACAAACCTTGACTGGAATATATTTGATTTCATGTTCATCGTTGCGTTCGCTTTACCTGCCCCGACATTGCATTGCAATCTGTTTCATTTCAAGGATTTCTATCAACAACTCTTTCTTGGCCAAAGATAACCAAAAAATTTCGTACGTGACTTTAGCAATTGTTAATATCAATCTCGCTGTAGTCGTCGGTGGTGCATAGTTAAGGCAAAAAAGTAAAATTATTTGTTTTATTTTCCCTTAGAGGAAATCTGAAGTAGAAAGAAGATCGGTAGTGTATTGCAAGTAACGGATATGGGAAATGACAAGAAAAAACAAGAAAAAGGCTTGGAAAGTGCTAGTACTAGAAATGTTGTCGGCAAGTGTTCCTAAATATCATAAACGGCGTTCCCAGCAGGAAATAATAAGGCAAATAGTCGTCCAGTCTAAAAATGTTAGTGGGTGCCAAATGTAAAATAAGAGAATATTTTTTATATAAATGTAAAGCATCTAGAGCACCTTGCTTCAAATATAAAACTGAGAAAATATTTCACTTTCATGAGTCAAGTTCTTAACACCAATGCAAATGAAAGTACTCGTAGCGTTTAGTTACCTGAAAAGACAAAGAAAATAGTTCCGTTAAAATGTTGTTCGTCACAGGATAAAATACAAAAATAAAATCTTATAATATTTAAAAGTTCATACATATATAGAACGAAACCTTCAAAAGAGCTTGTCATACATAAAGGACCTCTCAAGAATCTCCAATAGGCATAAAACCACAAAAGTGTGTGCCTCCCAACGGTCTTTTAAAACTTTCTAAAGAGTCTTCTAGAGATAAAAAGTCCCTACGGTTCTTCTACATCTAGAACAGCTCCCACGATTTTAAACAGATAGGCAACTTCTTAAGGGCGTTCTAAAAATAAAAGAGCTTAATATAGCAAAGCTCTCTAGAGGCTTTTATAGGTAGGATACCTCTAACGAATGCCCAAAGAAAGAAGACTCCTAATGATTGGGGACATCTATAGGGTAACCTACGTATAGATGACCTCTTAGGGTTTTTGTAAATATAGAATATACATAAAATATCTTTTAGCCATAGAAACACTCTCTAGGATCTTCAAAACATAGAAGACTTCTTAAGAGTCTTTCAAACATAGAGGTCATTTAAAGAGTGTCCAAATGATAGAATACCTCTCAAGAGTCAGTTAAAGATAGGTGACTTCTTCTAACAATAGAAAACCTATAACGAAAGTTCAAAACATATATCAAGGATATTTTAAAGATATAACACCTCCCAAGTGTCTTCTAAACGTATAAGACCTTTCAAGTGTCTCATGTGGATAGAAAAGCTCTCAAGGTTATTTCCAAGATGGAACACATCAAATCTTGTAAACATAGAAGGCCTCTCAAGGGGTTTCCAAACATAGAAGACATCCCAGTAGTCTTTAGAAGATATGTTTTCTAGGGACAGAAGACCTCTGAAAGGGTCTTCTAAGGATACAATACCTCTCAAGGGTCTTCTGTGGAAAAATATCTCTCAAGGGGGGACTTATATACACTCTGGAATACTAGTTTTAGATCCCACATATTTATTTTGTCCACAATTAAGGGGTTATGATCACTTATTGTGCACGAAAAATGAAATTTTTCATGAATTTTTACAAGAAATGTACCAATTTTGTCCAAAAGATATTGTTTTCATCTGATTTATAACACCTTGAGCTACTTTCAGAATTTTTTTTTTGTTGAAAAATATTGCAGTTTTCTGACAAATAGGCGCTTACGAAACACTGTTTTTACTAAAGCAGTTTGCGATGACCACTGTTGCCCGAAAACGAATAAGCCGATTAGCATATGTATGTTTTTGTGGAATCATTAAGAACATAATAATTTTGTACTTAAGCGAAAAGGATTAAAAAAAATATCCATTTAAAAAAAATTGTGACCTGTAGAAGTCAAAATTTTGATTTTACCTAAAAATTTTGATAGTTTTTTCGCCACAAATCCGTAAAATTTTTTTTTGAGAAAACCGTGTTTCAAACTTCGATGTTACATACAAATCACAATGAATTTTCTCTTTCTAACGTTCATACACTCCGGTTCATCTGAATAGAAGCAGCCAATATTTGTCTACAAATACCGTTATATCGGACGAAAGGAGAGGAATTGTAAATTATAATATTTTCAATACCTAACATGTTTCACATATGCGTCATAACGGTACTTTTTACTCGCTTTATGAAAAAATGTCAAAATATTAGCATTTTTAATGGTTCAACAGGATAGAACCACCCTAAGAATTTACACAAATCCTTTATTAGATGTGGTAAACGTTAACAAAAAACTATTTATAATTATAAATAAATGCCGTGAGTGTTAACTGCTATCAAATATTGTGCAAAAATTTGTATTAGGTTCTTGAAATTTGATGAAAATCGATGCTTAGATCTCCAAAAAATATTTTTATGAAGAAATCGGTAGAAACAATTTATAAAGACAAACTTTTATACTGAATTATGTTCAAAATATTCTATACTACAATAAAATTACAAAAAAATCAAATTTGATAGGTTTATGAGTCCGAAACAGAGGAAATATGGTAAAGACAACTCAAATTTCTACCTTTCCAATTCAAAAATTGGTATTTTATCTCAGGAAAGTGAATGTAAATCGGTAGGTTCCACCAAGTTTCGTTAGCTGTGGACATCTATAGGTCAAAAAAATAAAGGAAATCCCACCGCCGAACGCTTGGCTACTATATACTCTACATGTCCACAAAGTTATAATTTACAATTCCCCTCCTTTCGTCTGATATAACGGTATCTGTAGACAAATATTGGTTGGTTCTATTCAGATGAACCGGAGTGTATCTCAGCTAATTTTTATCGACATATTCTATTCTACATGTACTTTAAAATGAGTCAGCAAAAAATTTTCGCTTTCGTAAAATCTGTAAGTAACAAATTAATGTAGACGCCCCTTTTGGCATACCTATCTTCATATTTCGGCAAAATAAAACGAAAAAGCAATGTGACCCGTCCGTCCAAAAAAATTTTATCAAACTCGTCAGTTCTACTTGTTTTTGTTTTAAATTGATAATCTGAGCGTACGAGTACATATATTTCGGCAAAATCCACTGAAACTTTCTAAAATTCTTTCTGTTGTTTCTTTTTGATATAAGATACAGCAGATTCAATACGGAACATCAATTTTACATCGCATTGCATTACAAATTGCATATGGGGTCCTAGTATAGGAGAAGTTGAAAAATTTAGCATATTTTATTAATTTTTAGTGGTATAGGAAATTACCCTCGGAGTCGACTCCGGAGTCGGAGTCGTGAAAAAAACTGGCCTGAAGTCGGAGTTGAAGGAAAAATGGCGCGACTCTGAAGCCCTGATTTTAACTACCCTTAAAACTCCAGATTCATTGGGTGTTGTAGACTTTTTTCTTTGAACTGTAAGTGAGAGAGAGAGAGAAGCAAATGCAAAAACAAATCAGTGGTCGCCCTCACTATACTGTCTTTGTAAAGAAGCTCGTATGAGCTGTAAATATATCCAAACAATTTCTGGGTTTGTTTACCATCTGCTATCTATACACCACTGGTGTGCACGGCCATCCACTGGTGGTTTCTGTAAAATACTCTTAATATAATTAATTCAACAACACCTAGGCGTTTAAGTATTTTTGTAGCACGATTTTAGGTAACATTAGTGCTTAAAAATGTTTAAAAATGTAATGAAACAACAAGAAAAATTAAATATTAATTCTCCCTTAAATTTTCTCTTTTCCTATTTTGCTCACCATTGCTATACACGGTGCTCATGAACCAACTTTTAATGAAAGGAGCTTACACCTGGGAAGCTTTTGGGAATTCTGAGAGTACAATGTCCATAGATGAGAAAAATAAAAAAAAACCCCAAAAAATTCTCCGGAGCGGATTTTAAATAAATCGCGGTCAAAGTTCACATTTTTAGGTTTATTTTAGATTTTCGCCATTTTGCTTGAAAACCACAAGTCCTATCGAAATGAGGTTAAAAAAATGTTGTACCTGTGAAAATTTTCTAGAGGATTGACCATTATGACTCGTTCCTAGGTTTTAACATTTTTGAGATATTGAAGTTCAGGTCACATTTTTAGGTATTTTTTTTTTGTTAGGTTTTCACAATTTGCTTGAAAACGGTATGTCTTGTCGAAATGGGACTAGAAAACTATTATAGCTGTGAAAATTCTCTACAAGATTGGCTTTCATATTTATACCCTATACCACAATGTGGAAAAGCGTATTATAGGTTTGTTTTGGTAAAAATTCATGTAACACCGCGAAATATTCGTCGGAGACCCCCAATGTGGTATGCCAATCTTCATATCTCTACGAGATAAAGCGATTTTGAGATGTGTGTCTGTCCGTCCGTCCGTCCGTCTGTCCATTATAAATTGTAAACACGATCCAGGCCGCAATTAGGGACCGATCGTCACGAAATTTTATATGGAGGTCGGGTTCAGATCAGAATAGATCCCTATTCTTATTGGTGATGATCGTGAAATATTTAGCGGGTGAAATGGACCAAAAACATAATATTTATCCAATTTTCTAGCGGCTCTGTAGGTCTTAATAATAGACCGATCAACACGTAATTTTAAAAAAGCTAAGAGTATATCACAAAGGAAAAGCTTGCAATTTGAGATGGCGATCGGATAATATTTAGAGGGTTAAATGGACCAAAACTTTTGTGTGAAAATTGTGAAAATTTTTAATATACAGCTTATATCTTAATTCCTGGAAGTGACATTCCGGACAAGTGAGATATACTTGAAAGTGGAACGCTTGACCTTTCAATTGATGCCAATTATGTTGGTGTGCATGATCAGATAACAGAGTTACAGCCTAATATATTCCGTTATTTATTTTTAGTGTAATAATAAACTCGCTAGAAGTCGCAATTATACATCAATAGTCACGAAATTTTGCACCGGGTAAGAGTACAGGTCGAAAAAGATGCCTACAATTTTGAAAGATGATCTGATATTTTTTAGCGGGTGAAATTGACCATTACTTTTGTATGAAAAATATAAAAATTTTATTTTTGGTCGATATTTTAATTCCCTGAGGACATATATCGGCAAAGTAGCCTACATATGGGAAAAAACGACTGACTTTTCCCTGATGCAATTTGCAATAATGTGTTTGCTAGATAACGGGCCTACTGCCTAATATACAATGGGTTCTGTGTAGAGAACCACATTTTTATCCCATGCTACATATTGTTTCTCCAAAAGTTTATGTAACACCACGAAATATTCGTCCTAGACCCCTTATTTGGTATGCCAAAATTCATATCTCGACGAGATAAAGCGATTTAGCGATGTGTGTCCGTCCATTAAAAATTGTAAACAAGCTTAAGGCCGCAATTGTGGACCGATTGTAACGAATTTTTTAAGGAGGTTGGGTTCGGGCCATAATGGAAATGATTAGTTTTTGCTGATGATCGTGAAATGTTCAGGGAATTAAATGGACCAAAAACAAAATGTTAACCAATTTTGTAGCGGCTCTGTAGGTCAATATAATAATCCACAAAATTTTAAACAAAGTTTGTTTTTATGATGAAGAAGAAGCGTAAAAACCAACGTGAATATCAGATAATACTTACAATAACGTAGCGGTTAAACAACGGAAGTAGTAGTACTACAAAAGTGGGTTTCATTACATTTTAGTTTGTGTGAACTAAATTTTCCTTTCCTGCTACAAAAATGTCTTTATCATGCTAGATAACTTTTTGGTTTTGGTCACAAGTATTATACATTACATAGCTGATATTTGATAATTAAATTTTCACAATCATTGAAAAGAAGTTCCGTGGAGAGCGATTGTCCAGGGATAGTGGTATAGGGTATCCCATGGTCGGCTCCGTCCGACTATAGACTTTTCTTACTTGTTTAAAGATGGAAAACATCTCAAAATTCTTCTAAATATGAAAGACTTTTCGAGGTCTTTTAAAAACAAATCATCCCTAAAGGGACTTCTAAATATATGGGTAAATTACTTTTATACCTCTCAAGGTCCTTCTTAACATGGAAAAGCTCTTAAGGGTCTTAAAATGGTAGAAGAAATGTTAAAGGCCATCTATGGAAGGAATACCTCTGGAGAGTCTTCTGTAGATGGAAAACATTTTAAAGGTCCTCTATGGAAAAGCGACCTCTCGTCGGAAAGAAGATCTCTCAAGGGTCTTCTATATATTGAAGGCCTTTGAATGGTCTCCTAGTGAAAAAAAACCTCTCAAGGGCCTTCAAAATATGGAAGACCTCTCACTTGAGTTCTAAGGAAAGAACCCCATTCTAGGATGGAACATCTCCTAAACGTCTTCGATGGACAGAAGACCTCTGAAGATAGAAAAGCTCTTTAGGGTCTTCCATAGATAGATGTCCCCTGTAGGTCTCTCTCTCTCCAGGGTATTCTATAGAAAAATACTTCCCAAGAAAGAAATCTCTGGGGACTTCTTGGAAAGAAAACCTGTCAAGGATCTTCTTTGGATAAGAGATCTCTCAAGGGTTACCTAAAGAGAGGATACATATAAAGAATAGAAAACCTCACAAGGATCTTCTATGGAAAAATTACCTCTAAAGGATTTCTTATAGATAGGGGACGTCGTAAGGGCCTTCGACAAATGAAATGTTCCCTATGGTGGCTCTATCAAGGGTCTTTTAAATAAACAAACCTCTAAATCTAAGTCAAGATGGCCTATAGGTTCGTCTACTTTAGAATAAATGACATATGGTGTCGTCTAGATGGCCCATAGGGTCGTCTACTCTACAGTAGATGGCCCATAAGGTCGTCTACTGTAGAGTACATGGCCCATAGGGTCGTCTACTGTAGAGCAGATGACCCATAGGGTCGTCTACTGTAGAGTAGATGGCCCATAGTTTCGTCTACTGTAGAGTAGATGGCCCATAGGGTCGTCTACTGTAGAGTATATGGCACATAGGGTCGTGTACTGTAGACTAGATGGCCCATAGGGTCGTCTACTGTAGAGTAGATGGCCCATAGGGTCGTCTACTGTAGAGTAGATGTCCCATAGGGTCGTCTACTGTAGAGTAGATGTCCCATAGGGTCGTCTACTGTAGAGTAGATGACCCATAGTGTTGTCTACTGTAGAGTATATGGCCCATGTGGTCGTCTATTGTAGATTAGATGGCCCATAAGGTCGCCTACTATAGAGTAGATGGCCCATAGGGTCGTCTACTGAAGAGTAGATGGCCCATAGGGTCGTCTACTGTAGAGTTGATGGCCCATAGGGTCGTTGTTTAATTTCAAACTTGGTTTAAGTAATTTAAATGATTTTATATTTCATATGGGTTTTGCACCCCTGCGTTAGATTTTGTCCCCTACCTTTGTATACAACTTTGTGTATCTCGTACACAAATACAAGGATAGTAACAAGATCTAACGAGTAACTTTTTTGTAAGCTCCGCTTTGTGACATCCTAGTTTTTCTAAAATCACTCGCTCATTGGATATCGTCCTATAAGCACATACCCTTACACTCTGTAAAAAAGGTAAATAAGTGATTGTTCCACGAACAATCCATAATAAAACATAGCTCAATATTGTTTGAGAAAAAATTCTAATCCTTTGTGTTTTTATTTATTTTCTTTTAATTTCATTGCTACGCAAACATTGGTCCAATCGAGCCGGATTGTTTTCAACGAAAACTAACCTGTCTCTTTTTCTCCTTTACAAGGCAATTCGACTACGTCGAGAACAACAACCTACACGATCCACGATCATCCCCACATATAATTTCATTTATTTCACCCAAATAATATAATATCAACAACACAGGTATGTACACTGCCTAATTTATTTTTACAAATAAAAGTGTTGTACAGTGATTACCGTGTTGTGATAAATAATTAAAAAAGCCGTCGGTCGTTTTACAAACGCGCATAAGTGTCCGTCCATTTGCCGTCGGTAAAATTCATTACAAAATATCAACAAAACTAAGTGTCAAATCGTCCACTACTTCCTCACAGAAGAAACAACAACAATCACAGTGATTCTCCTTAATTTTTATTTATTTCCACATTCAGTTTTATCAGTGTTTTAGCACATTTCATTTACATTAAATATAAATTCATTGTTATTGTGGTGTTTTTCTTTTATTGTGCTTCTTTTTGTTCGCCAAAACACCAAAATCATCACAACAATAACAATTCCAATATAAAAGAATAAATGTCATTCATTTGTCATTACTGCTGATTGTCTCCACCTTTAATTAATACGGGTGGCAGATTTGGCACTTATATATCATTTACACCCAATCAATTGTATTAGGGGTATCCAAGTGTAACTAATAATACATTTCAATTTTTTAAAAATATTTTAGTGCCGTTTTCGGGTATTTCTTGAGTTGAATCTTTCGGATATCAACTAAAAATAAATTTTATTCGTGTTTTCGACACCGTGCACCCTATATTCGGTCATATTTCTAAAATTATTATTATTTTTATATATTATATTACATACACATTTATTTCAAATCTTTTATTTAAATATTTTGAATTAAATTGATTTATTTGAATAATTTGTTGTTGTTCGCTAGCGATTACTAACGTGCATTTTTACAGTCCGTGCACCCTACAGTCGGTAATTGCGAAATTTTTGCGAATTTTCGATTTTATTTAATATTTTTGGAAATTTATTTTCGGCAAGTGCTATCTTCGATACATTGCCATAGTTTACGTGTATTATACGATACACTGTAAGCATTTTGTGGAAATTTGAATACACTGAAAGAAATTTAGAGTGAGTTTTGAATTTTTTCTTAAAATTTAAAGAATTTTTGGTGGTTTAATCACGTTAAACCTCAAATATATTGCCGTATCCACGATACATTATTGAAATAGTCTACGACTACTTATAAATTCAGTGTATTCTAACCAATAAAATTATTTTATTTTAAAGCATCACGTGTTTTAAAATTATTTTTGCTAATATTTTGGTGAAAATTTAACATTTTTATTGGATTTTCGCATACAGTTTTTGACATCACGTGTCACTATCTTCAAATTTCTTGCATCTCGTGCAAAATAATAAATTTCCAAAATACTTTGGTGCATTTTCGTGCAGTTTTACAGAGTTTTTTCTATTACAAGAATTGTTTTTCGAACAATTACCTTGGAAATTCCTGGTGCAAGTGCTTCATTTTTAATATAAAAAACATCATTATAATAAAAAAAACATCGTTTTCAACGAAACTTTACTTTGATTTTCTAATTAAAATTTTTCTGAATTACGTTCAGTTTTTGATTTAAAATGTCTGTCACTCGACTAGATTTATTTATCAGAGCTACTGACGCTTTGGTTAAATTTGACGCTAGCTTCAGTGCCCAACGGGACGAGGAGCTCGATATTTACATATTAGAGCTACAAGAAGCTGAGGTCAAGAGATTATGGGACAGGGTAAAAACTACGTTTGACGATTGTCTCAATTTCTTTAAAGAAGATGAAAGTTCTGGTAACGACGTTACTGCTGTTGATGGCAAATATGAGGTTGCATTTAGATCTTATCTAAATGCTCTCGCCTCTATTAATAGGAAGTTAGATCGACTTCGGGCTCCGCCCAAGTCATCAGTAGCAACATCTTCCCCTCCCGCTAGTGTAGGCAATAGATCACATCGTTCCGAATGTGCAACTTCAATGTTGGATGTCACGCATCATTCTCACCATTCCTCCAATACATCATTCACATCCTGTGGTGATGAACATATTGGACATAGGTTAAATTTACCACCCTGCGACATTGAAGTATTTAACGGTGACTTCCTTTCTTGGCCGACGTTTAGAGACCTATTTTCGGCTGTGTATATTAATAATACTGGCATTAGTGACATTGAACGTCTATGCCATTTAAATAAAAAGACCAGTGGCGACGCCCATGAAATTGTGGCAAAGTTTTCACTAACCCACAAAAACTTTGGTCCTGCGTGGAAAGCTCTTAAACAGACTTACGACAATCCACGTATTTTGGTGAACCACCAACTTAAACTTTTATTTGACCTACCAGTTTTAGAAAGTGAGACTAGTTCAGGGTTAAAGAAATTACAGAGGGGTATCAATGGATGTATTTCTGCCATGTCCAATTATGACGTCTCAACTGAAGACTGGGACCCTATCCTAGTGTTCATATGTCTTCAGAGACTTCCTAAAAATAGTGTCACACTTTGGGAACAAAGTGTTAAAGACAAATCTGCTTTGTCTTCCTGGGACGATTTGGACTCGTTTCTTACAGAACGAATTCAAACTCTTACCTGTCTACGTGACATTAGGGGTATAGAGACTGGCAAACCATCCACCAGTAAAAAAGTTCGTTCGCATTTCACGAATGCTGGCACGAACCGATCCCCCACATTTTCTCCTCGGAATTCCCCCCCTTCTTCGAGGTCCTCTCGGGCCTCTTCAAATTAAACATGTGTTCTTTGTCCACGACAAACGCATCACATCAGAGCATGCCAAAAGTTTCTGAATCTTTCAGTTCCTGAAAGAATAAATACAATTAGGCGACATAACTCTTGCTTTAACTGTCTGTCCTCTAAACATGTAGTTAATCACTGCAGTAGCCCCTACACTTGCAGTATATGTAATAAAAGACATCACACTTTATTACACAGGGACAATACAACTGCTGGAACGTCTTCGACAGCAACTTCCAACAATAGGAGTGTAGCTTCTTCTGATCAACCCTCTACCTCTACAGGTATTAGATCAGATTCTTCGTCTTCTGCTAATAGACAGGTATTCCATACTGCACAAAGCAGGAGTGTCCTATTAGGCACGGCAATGGTGAACATCGTTCATCATGGTACCACGTACCCTGCCAGGGCACTTATTGACCCCGCTTCAGAAGCATCTTTTATTACAGAGCGTTTACAACGCCTTATAGGTATCACAGCAACTACAACGTTAGCTTCCATTTCTGGGATTAATCAGACAGTTTCGACCACGTCGCGCAAGTTATGTTCGGTTAGCATTACTTCTCCATTGGATGCATCGCGTTCAATAAATACTACGGCCCTAATTTTGCCATCTATTTCGGGCAATCTGCCCTCTTTTACCGTCAATGCTGACATTGTTTCTCAATTGCCAAATCTTCGTTTGGCAGATCCCAATTTATTCAAGTGTCGACCTGTTGATCTTTTGCTGGGAGCAGATCTTTATCCAAAGATCCTACAACAGGGTACTCACATCAATATCTTAGGGTCGCTAATAGCACAAAATACGGTCTTTGGTTGGATCATTACTGGTCCTATTCCCCCTCCAAATATTCCGGTATTTTCAACCAAGGTTAGCTTTTCAGAAGAGGAAAATCTTGACAAGACTCTTCTTCGCTTTTGGGAACTTGAGGAAATTCCCAAACGTAAAATTCTATCCCCCTCTGACCAATTATGCGAAGACTATTATAAGCGTACCACACGTCGGGATTCAAATGGTAGGTACGTTGTTAGCCTTCCCCTCAAGACTGAGATAGTTGGACAGGTGGAGTTAGGCTTCTCCCGAGCAAATTGTTTACGACAATTTCTTCGAAATGAGGCATCCCTCCTTCGAAAGCCACAAGTAAAGGTAGTCTATGATCAAGTTGTTAATGAGTACTTAGCATTGGATCATATGAGGCCTGTTGGCGCCGCTTCAACAAACTCTTCGGTTTGTTACTTGCCACATCATCCCGTGATAAATCCCGACAAACAGACTACCAAACTTCGAGTGGTTTTCAACGCCTCGAACAAAACCTCCAACGGGAAAAGTCTTAACGACATTTTACATGTGGGACCTACTCTGCAATTGGATTTAGTTTTGCTTATTCTGAGGTGGAGACTATTTAAATTCGTTTTTAATTGCGACATCACCCAGATGTATCGCCAAATACGTGTCGATCCGGCACATACTCCACTTCAACGAATAGTTTTCCGGGATTCTCCACAAAAACCTGTTCAGGATTTTGAATTGCAGACGGTGACATTTGGTGTGAATTGCGCCCCCTACTTAGCTATACGGACGCTTTTACAATTAGCGGACGATACTAACGATCGATATCCTCTCGCTGCACACATACTTCGTAAGTGCATGTACGTCGACTACGTACTAACAGGATATCATGACATACGTACAGCCCTAGATTCTAGAGACCAATTAATAGCAGCTCTTTCCTCTGCAAAATTTGAATTGAGGAAGTGGACAGCAAATGACCGTGCTATTTTGCAAAATCTTCCCACGGAAGATTTAATCGATGCTAAGGTTCTCTCCTTTATTGAAGCTAGCAGTTCCAAACCTCTGGGAATACGTTGGAATGCTCAGCTTGACTTGTTTTATTTCAGTGTGAGTGCTTTACCCTCAAAAGATCACTACACGAAACGAGAAACATTGTCAACTATTGCTAAACTATTTGATCCTTTAGGTTGGTTAGGCCCAATTATAGTTACTGCCAAAATAGTTATGCAGAAGATCAGGACAGATAAAATCGGATGGGATGATGCACTTCTGTCTACGACAGAACGTGACTGGCAAAATTTCGTGGACTGTTACCAGGATGTGAATTCCATTCATATTCCTCGGTGGGTTCATTATACGCCAGATTGTTCCGCCGAACTTCATGTCTTTTCTGACGCCTCAGAAAAGGCATACGCGGGGGTGATATATATTCGGATAGTAACTCCGAATGAAACCATTTATACTCACCTCCTGACCTGCAAAACTAAGGTAGCCCCCCTAAAGTCAGTTTCTTTACCACGGTTGGAGCTTTGCGGAGCCGTTCTGGCTTCCGAATTATTAAAAAATATTCAGAATGAAATTGACATTTCATTCCAAAAGATATATTGCTGGACCGATTCTACGATCGTCCTTTCATGGCTAAACAAAACTCCATCTACATGGACTACGTTTGTTGCCAACCGTGTTAGTAAGATTCAGGAGATTACAGACAGAGGTAGTTGGCATCACGTGCGCTCTGAAGATAACCCCGCTGATTTAGGCAGCCGGGGGGTCTCGCCCTCTGATCTCGCCTCATCCCAACTATGGTGGCATGGACCACATTGGCTTCGCCAAGATAGTTCTCAGTGGGATATTTCTAATTTAACCTCACTTGACACCGATATTGAAATACGTGCTGTCAAGGCGCATGCTTCATTTTTAACTGATTCTGAGGACTTTTTAGCGAGATTTTCATCTTTAGATAGGGCTTTACGAGTCCTATCTTATATGTATAGGTTTATCCATAACACTCACCGTGCATATAGAGGTCGTTACATTTACAATGATGACAACCTCTCAAGTTCGGAGCTTAAAGCATCTAGATTACGTCTAGCTGTTCTAGCTCAAAAAACACACTTCGCGGATGAGTATCAGTCTTTGTTAGATAAGGTTCCCTTAAATCCAAAAAGCTATCTTCTATCACTAAATCCATTTCTGGATGATACAGGAGTTATGAGACTTAATGGACGACTATCAAGGTCACCCACTCTTTCTTATTCAGAAAGACATCCCATTCTTCTTCCTTACCACAGTCTTTTTGCCCATCTTTTAGTAAAGTTTATTCATATTCTTTCCATCCACGGTGGAAATCAATTGATGTTACGCATCCTCAGAATTGAGTATTGGATCCCAAGACTCACTGCATTAATTAGGACAACAATTAATAAATGCAAAACTTGCCATTTATTTAAAAGTCGTACGTGTACCCAAATTATGGCTGCTCTTCCACCGGAAAGAGTAACTTGTTCAAGGCCTTTTACCACTACTGGTGTTGACTTTGCAGGTCCTTTTGACCTCAAATCCTTTACAGGCCGCTTGACTAAAATCACTAAGGGGTACGTCTGTGTTTTTGTTTGCTTTTCTACGAAAGCAATCCATTTGGAAGCTACTTCAGATTTGTCCACGGCAACATTTATAGCAGCCTTCCAACACTTCATTTCAAGGCGAGGTTGTCCAAAAACTATATTTTCTGACAACGGCACCAACTTCGTTGGAGCTTCTAGGGAATTAGAGCAGGACTTCAAAGCCGTAGTCCGCGAAAGTCGAAATAGTCTGTGTTCCACGCTGCACTATCAAGAACTTTCGTGGGAGTTCATACCTGCCGGCGCCCCCCACATGGGTGGTCTTTTGGAAGCCGCAGTAAAAAGTTTTAAATTACATTTCCGTAAACAAGCTAAAAACTTCAAATTTACATTTGAGGAACTTTCTACGATTCTTTCCAGAATCGAAGCTTGTTTAAATTCACGTCCTTTATGTCCCATGAATGACAATCCGCAAAATACTGTAGCGCTAACACCAGGTCACTTCCTTATAGGGTCTCCGATCCTAGCTCCTCCGGAGCCATTAATAGATGAATCGCCTCTTCACCTTGTAAATCGTTTCCGGAAAATGAAAGCTCTTACTCAACAATTCTGCCTTCGGTGGAAAGAAGAGTATTTAAAGAGCTTGCATAAAAGATATAAATGGAAGTTTCCGCAACGCGATTTACAAACGGGTGACTTGGTAGTAGTACGGCACGAAAATCTACCTCCCACTTCGTGGAAATTAGGTCGAATAATAGCGGTGCACCCGGGTACGGATTCTAGAGTTCGCGTCGCGGACATTTATACAGAAAACGGCACTATTAGACGGCCAATCGTTAAATTAATTGCGCTACCATAATTATTATAGTCCATATCTCGTGTCGGCTTTCGCGTCCTCTATACTTTTTCGCGAAATGAAAAACGACTATTGATGGTAGCGAAGGAGTCGCGAATATTCGGGCTATGGTAATTACAAAACGACCTACGGTTTTTAACATTGATCATTCTGGTCAATCCTCTCTATAATTGTTCCTCATCCTTGTCTTGTCGCATCCTCTCTATTTTTCACAGAAAATGGAAGATTTAGGAAAGATGGCTGCGACACTGCCTGATATTGAGGACGACGTCCCTATGTCTGATGAGAAACGGGAGCTTGATGCCTCGGCTGTCCCCATTACGGATTCAGAGCTTCCTAAAGATGCCCCTCCTTCGGAGGAAAACAATATTTCTAAAAATCCGTCTACGATGGTCCCTGAAGCTCCTTCAGGAGAACCTGTGGCAACGCCACCACTTTCGGCACCCGTCCGAAAGAACCAGGTCTCGAAAAAGGCGTGTGTAGTTTGCGAAGGCAATCACCAATTACGTGATTGCAAAGAATTTAAGGCGATGCGCGTTGAGAGAAGGTTGCATGCGGTAGCACTTCACAAGTGCTGTGGCAATTGTTTGGCCACCACGCACCATATGTCCCAATGTACCAGTCGGTATCATTGTAAGATCTGCAACAAGGAGCTCCACCAGCCTTCTCCAAACGACCCTGCTCCAACCAAACAAATTTCAATCACACGCAAACTACGCAAAGGTAGATCTTCCAAAGGTCCGTCCGCTAAAACCAACCAACCTCCACTTCCAGGTCCCTCTATCGCTCCCCGACATCCCACACCGCCTTCGGCAACATATCGGCCTATATCTGCCATTCAGCCTGTAGCTACGCTCGGGCCTACTCTGGTGGCACAGGTCGTGTTATCTGATCGTCGGATACCAGTCAGAGCCCTTTTGGATCCCTGCGCAGGACACAGCTTAATCTGCCGATCATTGGCCAACAGCCTTAATCTGTGCCCGGTAATGGTGGGTCCGGAAAGGTTCTGCCAGGTACTCGTCGCATCGTGTTACGATAACATACAAATTAAGGTTTCGGCGCGAGTGATAGATTTGGGTCACCTGATCGCTCCTTCGGAGTCAGTGTCCGAGGACTATAGAGAACATTTCGCTGGACTGCAGTTAGCCGATCCTCGGTTTTATAAATCCGCTGCAGTCAGCCTTGTTCTGGGTCCTGAAGTCTACCATAAGGTAATGAAGCCTCAGTCCTATTCGAGGCCTGGTTTCCCATGGGCCCAACTCACCATTTTTGGTTGGGTAATCTCGGGTCCCTGTAGTCTTTAAGTTAAACGTGAGGGGCAATCTTCAATTGCCTTGGCTCCACGAGTCCTTGTCACCCGACTCCACGAGTCGACTTGTTTTTATTTTTTATAAAACATTATAGGATTGTGGCTCCACGAGTCGCACAACGGTCCTGCTCCACGAGCAAATAACTTTTTTATATCTTTATAATGTTTTTTGAAAAAATGAAAAAAGAGAATTAAAAAAAAGAATATGGAAAAAAACTTGTATATATTTTTTATTTTATTTTTAATTTTATTATTAATTTTGCAACATAGCAGGATGTTGCAACGCGGGCGGCAATGTTTAATTTCAAACTTGGTTTAAGTAATTTAAATGATTTTATATTTCATATGGGTTTTGCACCCCTGCGTTAGATTTTGTCCCCTACCTTTGTATACAACTTTGTGTATCTCGTACACAAATACAAGGATAGTAACAAGATCTAACGAGTAACTTTTTTGTAAGCTCCGCTTTGTGACATCCTAGTTTTTCTAAAATCACTCGCTCATTGGATATCGTCCTATAAGCACATACCCTTACACTCTGTAAAAAAGGTAAATAAGTGATTGTTCCACGAACAATCCATAATAAAACATAGCTCAATATTGTTTGAGAAAAAATTCTAATCCTTTGTGTTTTTATTTATTTTCTTTTAATTTCATTGCTACGCAAACAGTCGTCTTCTGTAGAGCTGATGGCCCATAGGGTCGACTTCTGTAGAGTAGATGACCCATAGGGTCGTCTACTGTAGAGTAGATGTCCCATAGGATCGTCTACTGTAGAGTAGATGACCCATAGGGTCGTCTGCTGTAGAGTAGATGGCCCATAGGGTCGTCTGCTGTAGAGTAGATGGCCCATAGGGTCGTCTGCTATAGAGTAGATGGCCCGTAGGGTGTTCTACAGTGGAGTAGATGGCCTATAGGGTCGTCTACTGTGGAGTAGATGGCCCATAGGGTCGTCTACTGTGGAGTAGATGGCCCATAGGGTCGTCTACTGTGGAGTAGATGGCCCATAGGGTCTTCTACTGTGGAGTAGATGGCCCATAGGGTCGTCTACTGTGGAGTAGATGGCCCATAGGGTCGTCTACTGTGGAGTAGATGGCCCATAGGGTCGTCTACTGTGGAGTAGATGGCCCATAGGGTCGTCTACTGTGGAGTAGATGGCCCATAGGGTCGTCTACTGTGGAGTAGATGGCCCATAGGGTCGTCTACTGTGCAGTAGATGGCCCATAGGGTCGTCTACTGTGGAGTAGATGGCCCATAGGGTCGTCTACTGTAGAGTAGATGGGCCATATGGTCGTCTACTGTAGAGTAGATGGCCCATAGGGTCGTGTACTGTAGAGTAGATGGCCCATAGTGTTGTCTACTGTAGAGTAGATGGCCCATGTGGTCGTCTATTGTAGATTAGATGGCCCATAGGGTCGCCTACTATAGAGTAGATGGCCCATAGGGTCGTCTACTGAAGAGTAGATGGCCCATAGGGTCGTCTACTGTAGAGTTGATGGCCCATAGGGTCGTCTTCTGTAGAGCTGATGGCCCATAGGGTCGTCTTCTGTAGAGTAGATGACCCATAGGGTCGTCTACTGTAGAGTAGATGACCCATAGGATCGTCTACTGTAGAGTAGATGACCCATAGGATCGTCTACTGTAGAGTAGATGACCCATAGGGTCGTCTGCTGTAGAGTAGATGGCCCATAGGGTCGTCTGCTGTAGAGTAGATGGCCCATAGGGTCGTCTGCTATAGAGTAGATGGCCCATAGGGTCGTCTACTGTGGAGTAGATGGCCCATAGGGTCGTCTGCTGTAGAGTAGATGGCCCATAGGGTCGTCTACTGTAGACTAGATGGCTTATGGTGTCGTCTACTGCAGAGTAGATGTCCCGTAGGGTCGTCTACAGTGGAGTTTATGATGAAGAAGAAGCGTACAAACCAACGTGAAGATCAGATAATACTTAGCGGGTTTAATGGACTGAAATGTGTGAAATTGGTAAAAATTTCAATAACGTAGCGGTTAAACAACGGAAGTTTTAGTACTACATAAGTGGGTTTCATTACATTTTAGTTTGTGTGAACTAAATTTTCCTTTCCTGCTACAAAAATGTCTTTGTCATTCTAGATAACTTTTTGGTTTTGGTCATAAGTATTATACATTACATCTCTGCTATTTGATAATCAAATTTTCACAATCATTGAAAAGAAGTTCCTTGGAGAGCGATTGTCCAGGGATAGTGGTATAGGGTATACCATGGTCGGCTCCCTCCGACTATAGACTTTTCTTACTTGTTTTTTTATAAAATACCAACCACTTTGAATTTCATCTCCTTTATATGTCCAAAAGAAATCACTTGTTTCATTGCATGTAGTTCTACAATTTCTTATTAAATTTAATTAATTCTTATTAAATTTAATCTTGATCTAAAGAAAACATAAATAAATTTTCATGTCCAATAAATAGCCCTTCTATGCTCATGTCTCTCTCTAAATTGCATTGCATTGAGCAACAAATGTGAATTCTAGCAATGCTTAACCACACAAAAGATCATTAATATCTCTTCATGTGAAGAAATATATGACCATCACCACCAACTATATCACACACATATGGACAAAAAGCGACTTGCAAATGCACATGACTCACTCATACACACGTACATATATCTGGACGTAACTCACCAGGATAAATTGTAGATTTGCAACTACTCTCAATAAATTGTTGCTTCAATTCCATAATGGATGGATGATATGTGAGAAATTAAAAGAAGAATAATTGTTCATTATTTTTCACTTAGATATGTGAAGGACACACGAAACAATCATTAATTGACCACAACAATTTCCAAGAAGTTTTCTGGAGTTTTCATTTAAATATTTTTCATAGATTTAACCGAAAAATATTATATTTAATCGTTGTAACTTTTTTTCTATGGATTCGCTTAGAGAACCATTATGCTGCCATCCATTCAATGTTCTCCTAATATATTTTTTCACAAAAAACATCTTGCAAAAGAAATCCTTTAAATAAAAACGTTTATAATTTTTATCTGACTTGGCAGGATATTGGCTTTTTGTTTATCATGTCGTGGGCGTATAAATGGTAAGCAAATGGATGTTTTGCCTAAGGCAGAAACATATTTATGAGAGTAGTGGAAGCAGTAGCAACTGTGATAGTGTTGATGGTTATTTGTAAAAGAGGTGTTCTTAGGAAAGTAAATAAATTCATAGCATTTTATGTTTTTATAAATTCCATAATAATATCAATAGAAAATCTATAGAAGGAAATGAGCAAAGCCCGAGGGCCATAGATACACTGCAGATGATAGTTTAGGGGTTGTTTATTTGCAAAACACACTTTATAGGTCTTATGTCTGTTGGCGATACTATGTTTAGAAGTCCTCTCATCTACGTTATTAGGAGCATCTTAGATCTATGACGGTTATTCTTTTTAAGATTCAAGAGCTCCCAAAGATGTTCTGTTGATAGAAGGAAATCTGCTAAGTATGTACGAAACCCACGAGGAAGTGATACAAGTCTTTTTTATATGAATGAAGACCTTAAATTCTTCTATGTGTCAAAAGTCCTTGAGAAACTGATTTTATAGACACAAATATCTTTAAGGAACCTTACTTTCTGTGGAGAAAGTGATCTGATGGGATATGAAAACCACTGTACAGTACACGACGTTTGGTATCTTGCTCAACAGTCATTTTTTTGTTTTTGGTGACCGCACTGATTTTTAAGCATTTGGGTCATTATTTAAAGAAAGCTGGATTGACCCAGAAAAAAGTTATATCGTTGTAGTCAGGAACACAAGAACTAACTTCGGTAAAAACTTCTGGACAAAAATGTTGGAATTTGATACAAGCTTGGGAGAAATATTGCGATATTTCAAGTTTGGGCTAGGTCGTATATTCCGTTGGAGAATAATCCTAATTTTATTTACTGGCTGCAGGACTTTTAAAGCTTTCGAGCTAGTATCTCTGCAATTATGGTATGGTATCGCCCACGGAAAAAATGTATCTTTGCGGTCAGAACTAAAAGAACAACCTACGATAAATGTTTGGCGGTGATTCTTGAACTGGTCTTAAATTGCACTTAACTGAAAATGTGTAGAAGAGATATCTGAAGCATTGGATCGATATATGTAGTCCATGTCGCAAATTATTCTTCGAATGATATTTCGTCATTGCGAACTTTTCACACATGATACCACACCCTCTATTTTTTTTTATTTATTTTTATTTTGCTTATATGCAGGCTGTTTAACATATTATACATGTCTATAATCCATTTTAAACTCCATTATCGTCCCACTGTTGTGTATTAGCATAAAAATTGCCTAGTGGGGAATTTGTTTGTTCATGCTTGCTAACCATAAACCTTGTACAGCAATCAATGTATGCAGGGACGTACGCAGGGGGGGCACGGGGGGCCCGCCCCCCCGAAATGGTTTGGTCGAACAAAATTTGTTAAGCTACTGTAACTAGTTATTGTATTTTTTTCGCATAAACATGTTTGTATATTTGAAGATTTCAAATTAAAACTTATATTTTCTTAAATTTCTGAACAGAAAATGTACATTATTAACAAGTTTTGTAAGAAAATATTTTAAAAAATTTTGTTTGTAAGCTGTTTTTGAGAGAAACTTCCAATAAAATCTGAATTACTTCTTCATGTCATATGAGGCGTTCAGAGCACACTTCGACTAACTCCATAAAACAAAAAGTTGAGAAAAGCAATGATGAAATGTATATTGTTTTTTAAAATTCCCCTGATGATATGGATTCAAATATATAATGTAGAATGCATAATAGCAGATATAGCTTTCATCTAACTGTATATAAAATAAAATAAAAAAAATAGTCAACAAACAATCGTTAGTAATGTTGTGGTAATGGTGGAGTTAATCGAAGTGTGCACTGAAAAAAGTAATAAAGTTAGGTCTTGAATTTTTTTATTAACGAAAAACTTAGTTTTATACACATATATTACAGGTTTTACATAAAAATTAATCTTGGCAGTTCGGTTATAAAATAATATTTGTAATTAATTGATGTTAGCTTTATGTTAGCGGCATTCTTCATGGCTAGGTTTACGACGTTCCCGACGTATGTAATATACGTCAAAAAGGTATGTCATATACGTCATAATTTTCTAAAGGCCATCTATGGTTTCAACAAGAGCATTGCATGTAAAAATGTACACGTTGCGAGCAGAGCTACATTTGAATGTGGAGTTAATCGAAGTGTGCACTGAAAAAAATTGCATATTATTCAGTGGTCAATAAAAACTTGTTATTTAAAGGTGCCCATCTTTATTATTCAGGAAAGATATTATATTCATAAATAGATATGGCTATATCAAAGGCTTTGACACTAAAATCTCAAATTTTTCAAAAAGTGGAGTTAGTCGAAGTGTGCACTGAGCGGCACATATCATACCACTATCTAAAGCTAATTCCTTAATGAATATACCCCATGTCTATTATTTATTCGAAATGTATAGAGCTCTCGAGGCTTAAAACTCATCCGGTTATAACAAAAATAACGAGTTCAGTATTATGGGAATGGAAATATGTATATAAAAAAAATCTATTGAATAAAATGTATGAAGGGTCGGTCCTTCGTGGACAATTAGAAATTTGTTTTACTGTCATCGCCAAAAATTTTGTTATTCTGTTTTAGACAAATTTGCTGCTAAACAGTATGAGAAAATAATGAAGACAAATGAATTTTTGTGCGTCACTTGATTTTTACTTATCATTACCGAAGTATAATTGTAACCTCAGACTTTAGATTACGAGATTATATACACTAGGATTGTATCGTATAGATTTCATCAAAATAATGATTTAAGACTTCACATATGTTTGGACGATATTCGTTTCAGCCAAGATGGAAGTACTTACCACCGTCCGTCCGTCTGTTTGTCTGGCAGGTTGGAACTCATGATAACTCTCGGTCCAAGTTATGGATCTCGTAATGTTTTGTCTAAATTAAATTTAAGTCATATCGGTACCTCCGCCATAAAAGTTCAAAATTGTTCACTAAAATAGTCGAAGGGACTAACCGATTCGGTCTAAAATCGAGCCTAATATGGTTCGCAAGATTACTTCCAAAAGTACATCAAGGTCCAAGAGAATATGTTTGGACAACATTTTCAGGTCTCTTATACAAGTCTAACATAACTGCAGTTTAAAGACTGTTCGATGATTCTTTGGACATTTTGTAGTCTTGTTAACAGCGATATCCTACTTTTCGTGGACAAGTTTATGCTTCCTGACAAAGCTCTAAACACTACGGTGGCCAACTAAAAAGCTTATGGGCGCGGTAACTATCGAGAGGGGTGTCTCTCAAATAGTTATTAGTGAATAATTATGTGGGGTTCAATAAGGATCGATTGTTATTTGTCAAAACTATATATAACTATGTCCATCAAAGTGTTTGTCATCGAGTTCAAAAACTTCTAACCGTACAATTAAGAAAACAAATTATAACGCTTCTTTTGTAACATAATATTAAAAGTAAAAAATAATCCTTGTATCAGAATCTATCTCTTTCGGTAAATAACACTGTGCAACATTTTTAAGGTAATCTTGTGCAAATAATTTGAAGTGAGGATTTTTTGAAAGTACAGACCCAAAGTACAAAAGCCCTAGTTCCGTTTTGTTGAGTCAGATGCAGCTTGGATATTATGGCCCCATCTAAACATTATTAAATATCGACTTTTTAAACAAATCGGGGCTATATCTCTGAAACCAATGCAAATCTTCTTCTGACCTTTGCAGCAAATTTGTAGATAAGGGCCAAAATAAAATATTTGGAGAAATGAAAAAAAAAAATAAATCTTTATATATAAAACTCAATTGTCGTTTGTTGGTAATTGAATCAGTTGAAAACGGCTGGAGCGATTTGGACAATTTTTTGTGGAAATGTTAGTCATAGTCCAGTTTAGGTTTTTATGCAAAGAAAAATTGGTCACGCCCACTTTTCCGCCCACTTTTATAAATATGTTATATCTACGAAACTACTCAACATATTTTCCTGAAATTTTCAGGGAAGGTAGAGTGATGGCCCCCTGTTGAAATAGGCTACACATTTGGTTGAATTTCGGATCTGGCGGGGTACCTCCCCTGTGCCCTACTTTTGTAAAAATGCAATATTTGCAACAATTACAAATGTATCGCTTTGAAAATTAGTTTCCGAGTCAATGGCGGTTGTGTCTCCGACCTTACGTGCTTATTTGGGGCATTAAGACTGGACAACGCCCACTTTTTTTAAATATGTTATATCTACGAAACTACTGAATCGATTTTCCTGAAACTTTTAGCGAATGTACAGGGTTGGTCCCCGATAAAAATAGGCTACATATTTTTTGACTTTCGGATCGGGCGGGTACTTCCCCTATGCCCTATTTTTGTAAAAATGCAATATTTGCAACAAATACGAATGTATCGGTTTCGGAACTTATTTGCGAGTCAATGGCGATTGTGTCTCCAACCTTACGTACTTATTTTGGGACTTAAAATTCGACCACGCTCACTTTCTAATTAGGTTATATCTACAAAACTACTGAAGGGATTTTCAAGGAAATCGCAATTTGTCTAAACTTTTAAATCTTTAAAAATAAAAATCAAATGTCGTTCGTTGGTCATGGCATCAGTTGAGAACGGCTGGACCGATTTCGATATTTTTTTATGCAAAGAAAATGTACGCCCACTTTTTTCAATTTTTTATTTTTATCATTTCTACAAAAACTACTGAACCGATTTTTCTGAAATTGCCGGGGAATGTACAAGGATGGCCCCCGCTTAAAATAGGCTACAAATTCAGTTGAATTTCGGAAGGGGCGGGGTACTTCCCCTATACCCTACTTTTTTAAAAATGTTATATTTACAGTAATTACGAATGTATCTATTTCGGAAGACCTTACCCACTTTTTTAGGATCAATGACTTGACCACACCCACTTTTTAAAATATGTTACATCTACAAAACTACTGAACCGATTTTCCTGAAAATGTCAGGGAATGTACGGACATATTTTCTTGAATTTTGAAGGGGGCATATTTGAAAAAAACGCCTTACCTTTATGAATAAAAATCAAATGCTGTCATAACCCAACTTAGGTTTTTTTGGAAAGAAAAGTTTACCACGCCCCCCGTAAACAGGTTACATATTTTATTGAATTCCAGAGAGAGCGGGGTACCTCCCTATGCGATATTTTTAAAAGCGTTATATTTGCAAAAATTATGCATGCATCGGATTAAAAAATTACGGATTAATCTACAATCTAGGGACATCTTTAGGGCCTATAGGTCCGACCACGCCTGTTTTTGTTAATATGTCATAACTCCAATACTACTTAAGGGATTTCCATACAATTTGCGACAAAAGCTCAATGTTTGCCGTTGTTATGTATATATTTTGAATTTCGGAAGAGGTGGGGTACCTTCCCCATGCCTTTCTGTTATATATAATAAGCCAAATTAATGTATGATTATATCGGTTTCAGCATACATTTTGGTAGGCAATGAAGTTGTGTGCACCCTAGGTACATATTTGGAGCCAAAATACCGGACCAGGCCTACTTTTTTAATATGTTATATCTTGAAAACTGATGACCACTCCCACTCTTTTCAAAACATTATTTTTCCAAAACTACTGAACCTAATATTCAGAAAACGTACATGAATGTTCCGTGGTCAAAAATGCTATATATTTGTAGACGAATTTCGGAGCCTATTATTTTATCATCGCTATATTTGCTAAACTTATGAGTGCATCGGGTTGCAAATTAGTTTTCGAGACAACGGTGGTTGCGCCCGCGATCAAGAAAAACTATATATTTACAAATTTACTTGAATGGTGAGGTTCAACGGTCCATCAGCCATGAAAAGTCTCAATAAGCGGAAGAATTCGATTTAACCACTTTTTAACCTTTAAAATTAGATCGATTTAGGATAAAGACAGGGACATGGACGATAATAAATCCTAAAAAGCATAAATTGGCAAAAAATCCGACAAAGTCCGTAAGAGAATAGAAAGGTTACAGACAAAAAATCCTTCTCGGTTTGACAATAGACCGAAGAAGTGAGGTAGAAAATACCTATTTTTGAATTTTCAAGCATAAAGTCGATAAAAAGTTGTCATTAAAACTCATTACGACGGGCCAGCAACGCGGACCGGGGTCTGCTAGTTTTATAATATATCTAAAAATTCCATAATTTGTATACATTTCGCACCATATCTCCAAAACTGTTAAATTTTTCTTAATGTTTTCATTTGGAAACATATAAACGACAACGACAGCCGATATTCTTAAAAATTAGGCTAAGATCATCGAAATAGTGAAAATCTTGCTATAGCAAAGACAACGGCAATTCTTTGTTGTTGTAAAATTCTGCGATAAACCATAACGTGGACCTGTATGATTAAAAACTTCAATATACTTCAATAAATTTTACATGGCGACATTACCGCACGTGGCCCGATATTATCTATTTTCAATTCTAAATATCCTACTCTGTAAATATTTAAAATTGTATCCTTATTCCCAATTTACATTAAACGATTTTTCTTGCGGCAATTTTTCTCGTTCTCTTTTAAACTTGCCTCTTGCGTTTATACAGGCAATTCTGTTTCTGCAAGTTTTGTTTTCAAAACAATGAAAATAATGTCAAAAACGAAAAATATAAAAGGAATTGCCGGTACGAGCAATTTTTTCCACTTCCATACCCCTTACGTGTCTCTCCTACAAACTGAGACTTGCCGCAAGTAAACTCGCCTAATGTAAATTGGGACTAAATATTATGAATTCTTTCTATTGAATTTATATACTTTGTACCATTATTTCATATAAAATATAGAATAGAATATAGAATAGTATATGTGCCAAAATTTCCAGTCCATCTGACAAAAAATTACCGAGATATGAGCTTTCGAAGGGAAACATTTATTGTGTTTTGTATGTAGCATAGAAACTAAAAACGTCCCTTCCTCGAAGTGGCACTTTATATGTTTTTGTGGGACTATTGTACACATAAATCATGTGCTTAACCGAGAGAGTCTTAAAAAAATTGATGACGGAGTCAGAAAAAATATCAATTTTGTACGGTGTTTTGTTTTTGCTAAAATCGAAATTTTGATTTTAACTGTTCAAAATTTTTAAAAATTGATTTTTTTAACTCCTTTTCGATAATGGACAAGATTATTAGGTTTGTAATGATCCCACAAAAATATATGCTGATCGGTTTATTCTTTTTCAAACTACAGTGTGTACCGCAAACTGCTTTAGTAAAAACAGTGCTTTATAAGCGGGAATTTTAATGTAAGATTTAAAAAAAAAAAATAGAAGGTAACTTAAGGTTTAATAGATTTTTTATTAAAAATGCATGAAAATGGCTTCTCTCATGCTTAAAAGTGGCCATAACCCCTTAAAATAGCTTTACGTAACGCTACACAACATTTGAATTTTTCATGATTTTTGGTCGAGTTGTGCCCCCCCCCCCCCCCGAAATGAAATCCTGCGTACGTCCCTGAATGTATGCATGTGTGGATTTGTTTGTTTATTGAACTGTTGTTGTCGTTGATGTGTATTTTTTAGGTCCATTTCATGTTATTGGCATTTATTTGAATAAATTAAGAGGAAATTGACAGCAGCTAATGAAATGAAAGTTCGTTATTCATCACTGCTACAATGCCGCACACTATCACAGCTTTGACGTCGACACACCGACGTCAAATGACCCTGCCGGCATTTGGAAGTGAGTTTCTCACTTTCTCTATCAGAAGTAATCGCATTCTGAACTTCTATTCTAGAAAATAGCGATCGTTTATCATTTTACAATAACAATTGCATTGCTGTCCCTTTTTAAACTTCTTGAATAACTACCTAGTGTCAGAAAAGGAGATCGAAATTCTATTATTGCTTTTTTACACTAACAATGCTACTACTTACGACTATCGCGTGGGCAGACACATTCTCTGGTCAATGTAGACACTTCGACTGTTTACGTTCATTTGAGGCGTGTACAACCTTGAACTAATATAAGAAATTAGTCTATCCGATGTTTATATGGTGCAGTGGTGCAGTGGTTAGCATGTTTGCTTTGCATTCTTAACGTCATGGGTTTGATTCCCAGGACAGGCAATATCACATTTTTAAAATTACAACATTAATTTCAACTAAGAATAGTTCTTTAAAACCTTGGGTACTTTGGAAAAATAATTTAAATAATAAAAAAGTAAAAAAAGAGAAATAAAAAGAAAAAAATAATATTTTTTTTTCGTCACTACCAATTTTAAAGGTACTTCTAGGAAGTACTTCTAGGAAGTCTCGAAAGCGGCATTTACAAGTAGTGTCGTGGACGTGGTTCATTTCTTCCCGAACGGTGTGTCTACTTCAATTAGAATGCGAGATCGCGGATGTGCATTTCTATCGCCTGGGAGTGACTGCTTCGGGTAATGGGCGATAAAAAATGCTTGCTGGGTTATTTCAAAATCTGACCCATGTACACAATTTTGGTGGGGACGTTTCTGTACAACTGGGAACTCGAAGACAAAATCCTCAAAACAACTTAAATCGGGTGGTACCGCTATATGGGCACCATCATTAAATATCATTTATAACCTCAAGTATATACAAATAAAATTGAAAATCTTAAAAAAATGTATTTACAAAAAAAATAAAAATAATTATAAAATTAATAAGTTTCAGTGTTCTATTTTTAAATGCACTAAAAACTAGAAAATAAGTATGTAATTAAAAAAAAATTAAGTAACAGTGTTTTATTTATAAATGCACTTAAAAGTAGAAAATACTTTTGATGATGGAATCTCTCAAATAAAACGCTTGCCGTTCAATATTATCACAAGTTTTAATTTAAATGCAAGCGTTTTATTTGAGAGATTCCATCATCAAAATTATTTTCTACTTTTAAGTGCATTTATAAATAAAACACTGTTACTTAATTTTTTTAATTACATACTTATTGAACATTTGAACTTGCCAACAAAAATGTGGATAACGTTTAAAGTTCAGGGAATGGAGGAGGGAATGGACCGACATAATGCATTACGGATGTGGATCTTATTTTGAGAGTAGTATCTTTTCGATAGATATCGTACACCTGTTGGACCAGTATGCCAGGAAGCAAGGACTTGTCCACGGAAAACATAATTGGCTTTAAACAGGACCACAGAGAACATCATCGGTATAAAATTCCAAGGATCTCCAAACAGACACTAAACTGCACTTGGACACAAATGTTAAACTTTTGTGGGGGAGGGATCCTAAGGAGAGGACCGATATGGGCAATTTTAGAAGTTAAACTAAGTTTGGACAAAATATGACGAAGGACAAATTTTGGACCAAATCGGTTTATCAGTTCGAGAGTTATTGTGCTCTCCACCTACTACATATGGTGTCATAGGGGTTTTTTTAACACTTTTCGGTCTGTTTTCCAAGAAGTATGGACTTGCCACTGAAAAAAAAACTTTTACCTTTGTAATTTAGACAGCGATTGCAAGTTGCTTCAACAAAAATCAAAGTAATTCGAGAGCAAGTCCTAAAGGGAACTTATCAGAAATTTGTGTGTGGGAGGTACCCGAAGGAGTGGACAAATTTAGTCCATACTCGAACATATTGTATACCTGGTAGATATTTTAGGATGTGTTAAGTATGGACCAAATCGGTCACTCCGTTCAAGAGTTATCGTGCGCACATTTTTCTGAAAATTTTTTAACTTTTGTGGGGGAGGTACCCGAGGAGTGGACCGATATGGCTTATCTTCGAACATAACTTAAGTTTGGACAAAATATTACAAGGCCAAATGTTGGACCGAATCGGCAGATCCGTTCGCGAGTTATCTTGCGCTAAAGCCACTACACACGGTGTCATAGGGTTTTTTTGAAACTTTCAGGTTATTTTCTCAGGAAGTATGGTTTTGCCCCTGATGAAATTTGTACCGCCGTATGGTGGGGGGGGGGGTGGTGTCGTGAATACATGTTGTTGCACCAAAAATCAGAACGATTCGAGAGCAGGTCCTAAACTGAACTTTTTCGATATTTTGTGTGGGAGGTAACCGAAGGCGTGGACCAATTGAGTCCATATTGGAACCTCATCTAAGTTTGGCAGAAGTTTTACGATGTGCAACGTATGGACCAAATCGGTTACTCCCTTCAAGATTTATGGTGCGCACACATTTTCCGAACATTTTCGAACTTTTGTGGAGGAGGTACCGGAAGGAGTGGACCGATATAACCCATCTTCGAACTTAAAGTAAGTTTAGACAAAATATTGCGAAAGCCAAATTTTGGACCAAATCGGTTCATCCGTTCGAGAGTTATCGTGTGCACCAGCCAGCCAGACGGACGGTCTAAAACCGTTATTTCGATGAGACACATTTTGCTCGTATGAAAATGTATATACCCTCGTTAGCATAAATGCTAATGGGTATAAATATTCGTAGAAACAAAATTATAACCATAGAAATACGCTGCACAGTGTCAAGACCGTGGCCAAAAATGGTCAAAATCAAGTACTTCGGAATATAAATTTATTGATGAAAATTTAAGGTAAACATTTCAATTTGAAGGAATTTTAATTATGGTATTGATTTGTGAAGTAGTTTTTTTCCATGTGAAGGTTCTAATCCGATAATTTTTGGAAATATAAATTTTTGTCCTAATTTTACTAAAATTAATAACTTTCATAATTTAATATTTAACTTCAATAATTTAATATTTAAAGTAATTTATCGTTCTAAAATAATTTTTACATTTACAGCAGCTTTGGATATAATAAACATAGATTTAATTTTGTTTGGAAGTGAATAGTGATCACATGGTGTTTACAGCTACCCAAGTCTGTGGTACTTAGTACACCGGTTTTTTGAAACAAATTTTAAAATTAGTGGAGTGGAAAAAAATTGTAAAAAAGTGTATATCGATATTATTTGCTGTTTGAGTTGAGAAGAGTAAGTACTTCACATGTATTATGGTTCCAGCTGCAGAGGTTTGCAGACGACCATGTTATTTCTCTTTTTCAATGACTACCTCACTCATGGGTTACCCCCTTTTTGAAGAGAGCGTTTTGCGGTGTTGGCTATAGCTCGAAAACGAATGAACCGATCATCATATATTTTTGTGAGCTTATTAAGTACGTAATAATCTTGCTTTTGAACGATAGACTTTTAAAAATGTAAATTAAAAAAAAAATGGTGAACAGCGAAATTCAAAATTAGATTTTACAAAAAGTGGACCGTTTTTCACCATTAATTGGTCAAAAACATTTTTAAAGGAAAATTTTAATATTTAAAGACAAGAATTCGATGTATTCAATAAGTTCACAAAAAATTATGAAGACTGAACATCAAATTTCAGTCATTTCGGGTGGATATTGAGACCACAACCTTCAAAATGCCGAAAATCGGGAGGTACCGTCCTATGGGGGCTATATGAAGGCGTGGACCTATACCGACAAATTTCAAGGTGAAAGTTTTATACTCCCAACGAGGAATAATTACCAAATTTCAGCAATTTCGGTGTAATAATCAGGCTAAAAGCTTCAAAATACCGAAAATCGGGAGGTACCGTTCTATGGGGCCTATATCAAAACGTGGACCTACACCCATCATTCTCTGTTGGAATGTTTTATACCTCTGCCGAACACTAAACACTAAATTTTAGTCATTTCGGTTGGTCATTGTGACTAAAACTTACAAAACACTAAAAATCGGGAGGTACGGTTCTATGGGGGCTATATAAAAACGTGGACCGACCATCCCTGAATTTTTGTCCTGGAGATTGTAAGTCAATAATAAGTACGTGTACCAAAATTGATGCTCCTACGATAACTCCTTCTGTTTTTGGCCACACACGACATAGTGCGCTGTGAAACGAACTGCGGGACGAACAAACGAAGTAAAGCGTTACTAATACAAGGTGGCGCAAAAGAAATCTTCCTATCAGAAAATGCTATAATTTTTGCGATTGGCCCCTAATGTCAGCTCTGTTTTGACATTTGTATAGTGAACACATGTAAAATACACGTTAATAAACAATGTTACGCTACACTGCTCCAGAACGCGGAATATTGGTGACTATTTATTTGGCCAATAATCGGTCGGTGACTTTGGCACAACGTGAATTTCGCCGCAGACGTTTAGCCGCTCGCCTCGAAGAGACTGGCACAACACGTGATGCTGCCATGCATGGCAGACCCCGGAGTATCCGTTCTGCAGAGAATATTGCTGCTGTAGCCGAGGATGTCATGGAAGCGCCGTCGACATAGGCCAGACGACGTGCCACGCAAATGGGTATCAGTTGACGGTCTTTACAGCGAATTTTGGTACAAGATTTGAAGATGTTTCCGTACAAAGTCCAGACGGTGCATCAGCTGTTAGATGCTGACCGCCAATCGCGTCTAACATACGATCAAGCCATCCTTAATCACCACCAACAGGAAGATGATTTTTCATCAAAAATAATCCTGAGTGATGAGGCGCTCCAGACTTCTTTTTGTGGGACTTTTTGAAGTCGCCGGTTTATGTCAACAAGCCTCAGACTCGTTCACCTCTTAAAGACAATATCCGACAAGAATGTGAGGACCTATCGCCGGAAGTTTTGGCCAAAGTGATGGAAAATGGCATAAAAAGGGCTCGAAAGACAATAAACTGTGGCGGCGGCCTTTTATCTGATATCATATTCTGGACTTGATGTAAAAAAATTAAAAGACCAAATAAAAATAATCCACAAGAAAAATCAAAGTTTTTCGTTTTTTTTTTTAAATTACAGCCAAAAAACTTCGGAAGATTACTTTTGCTCCACCTTGTACAAAAGAATAAGTGGTTTCTGGGGTACTTCACAGTAGAGTAAATGTTCCCCTGGGGTCGTCTACCATAGATTAGATGGTCCATATGGCCGTCTACTGTAGAGTAGATGGGCAAAAGTGTCATCTACTGTAGAGTAGATAGTTCCTGGGGAGTTTAACTGTGTGTGAATATGTCACCCCGGAACCTCTACTGTATAGTGGATGAGCCCTTAAATCGTCTACTGTAGAGTGGATGACCCTAGGATAGTCTACTGTAGAGCGGATGGCCCTTGGGGTCATAAACTGTAGAGTACATGCTCCTTTGGGGGGTTTCAACTGTAGCGTATATGGTCCTTGGGGTCGTCTACTGTAAACATTGGCCTATGAGGTGATATTCTGTTTAGCAGGTGACCCTTGGTGTCATCTACTGTAGAGTAGAAGGCCTCTAAAAACGTGTACTGTAGGATAGATGGCCTTGGGGTCATCTACTGTAGAGCTGATGGCCCCAAAGGTCGTCTGCTCAATTACCCAAAGTATGGTCTACTGTAGATGCGTCCAATGTAGACGTAGAGTATAAGCCCCGTGGGATCATTTACTGCAGAGTATATGACCACTAAATTCGTCAACTGTAGAGTACAATTTCTCTTGTGTCGTTTACTGTAGAGTAGATGTCCCATTGCGTGGTCTACTGTAGAGAATATGGCCTATTGCGTCGTCTTCTGTAGAGTAGATGGCCATTTGGGTCGTATTCTCTAGAGTATGGGTCGTTGACTGTAGAGTAGATGGCCCATTGTGTTGTCTGCTGTAGAGTAGATGGTCCTTAGGGTGGTCTACCGTAGAGTACATGGCATATATTATCGTATAATGTAGAGTAGATTGCCTCTAGGGTAGTGCACTGTAGAGTAGTAGTCTACTGTAAAGCAGATGACCCCTGGTGTCGTCTACAGTAGGGCAGAATTCCCTCTGCGTCGACAACTGTGGAGGAGATGGCCCATAGATTCACCTACTGTAGAGTAAATGATCCATTGGTTTCTACTGTAGAGTACATGACTCGTAGAGGCGTTTTCTGCTTCTTTGAAATCGTAGTAGTGCCGCCTCGCATTGGTCTAAGGTGGGCAGCATACATACTGCCCTTGGTGGCTACCATGGTGGAATAAGAAGTTGTAGCGCCAAAAACAGCTGATCATCATACTAGTTGTCAAAATGCATTATTGTGAATAAAATCTCATGCAAAATGTAAACAAGCAATTCACAGCAATGCATTATTGTGACCAAATTTAACGTTTGATATGATTTGATGTAACACCTTCTTATTCCACCGTGGTGGCTACGATGAACAGTCGAGTCAAAAAGGTATGTAGAAAGTGAAGCGGGGGGTTAAGATGCCTTATACCTATAGAAAAACTTTGAGAGCTTCAAGAGTCTTTAAGAGAAATAACCTTCAGAGATATTTTATGTTTATAAGACCCTTGAGAGTTCTTCTATATTCGGAAAATCTTTGAAAGGTCTTCTATCTATGAATATCCTTTAGAGGGTTTCGTTCTATAGAATACCCTTAAGATACTTTCCATCTATAATGGATCCTTTGCAGGACTTGTAGATGACTTCAGGGGCATCTACTCTATAGTAGACGATCTCAGGGGCGATATACTCTACAACAGATGACCTAATGTGCTATCTACTCTATAGTAGACGACCTTAATGGCAATGTACGCTTAAGTAGAGGCCAGCTACTCTAGTAGACAACCCAATGGGTCATCTACGACCCTATAGACCATCTGCTTAACAGTATACGACCCAATGATCCATATACTCTAGAGTAGACGACTCACTGAGTCATCTACTCTACAGAAGATGAACATTGAGCCATCTACTCTACAGGAGACGACTCAGTTAGCCATCTACTCTACAGGAGACGACTCAGTCAGCCATCTACTGTCCAGTGGACGATTCAGTGACCCATCTACGCTACAGTAGGCGACACAAGTTCCCAAATTGAAAAATCCGTGATATAGGAAACAAATACAAAAACGTTTATTGTAAATTAAAGACAACAATACTCGAAGGCTTTTCAAACAAGAATATTCGAAAGAGTTTAAAAATGACAAGAACAATAAAACATTTTTTATTGCTTTCTATGACACGAAACAAAAAATTTTATAAAAGTATTTGAATTGAAAAGTATAAACACTTACTTACTTACTTACTTACTTACTTAGCTGGCCCATTACAGAACATTTGTTCTATAGGCCGAACTAAGAAGAGATCTCCATTCCTCTCTATTTGTTGCTTTGCTCTCTGGAATACCGCGCCTTTTCATCTCAACATCCACTTGTTTGCGCCATCTATTCCTTGGCCTGCCAATTCTGCGTGCACCGCCATGTGGCATGTATTCATACGCCTTTTTAGTGGGTTCATCATCGCTCATTCTTTTGACATGGCCTAGCCAACGCAATCGCTGCATCTCGATACGTTTAACAATATTGATGTCGTTGTATAGCAGATACAGCTCGTGGTTCATGCGACGTCGATATTCACCGTCAACGCAGATTGGTCCGTAGATCTTTCGAAGAATTTTTCTCTCAAACACACCAAGCACTGCCATGTCTGCTTGCGCAAGTACCCAGGCTTCGGAGCCATACATCAGCACGGGTAGTATCAGTGTTTTGTAGAGCGTTATTTTTGTTTGACGAGATGTGGCTTTGTTTTTAAACTGCTTACTTAATCCAAAGTAGCATCTGTTGGCCAATACAATTCTTCTTTTTATTTCACAACTGATGTCGTTTGTTGTGTTGACGGAGGTGCCGAGGTAGACGAAGTCTTTTACTACCTCAATATTATAGGAACCAACTTCCACAGTCGGTCCGAGCTCAATGGACGCATTGCGCGTCGACACCATCAACTTGGTCTTCTCACCGTTTACCGCCAGACCCACTTTAGCAGATTCTCCTTCGACTTTTATAAAGGTATCAGTTACTTCTTTTACTGATCTACCCATGATGTCTATATCATCAGCATAAGCAAGTAGCATGTGACTATTGGTGTAGATTGTGCCACTTCTTTTGACGTTTGCCTCTCGTATAACCTTTTCTAGCAGGATGTTGAAGAGGTCACACGAAAGGCTGTCTCCTTGTCTGAAACCTCTTTTGGTACCAAACTCTTCGGAGAGGTTCTTTCCTATTTTAACTGAGGACCTCGTGTCAGTTAAAGTCATTTTACAAAGCCGGATGAGCTTTGCGGGAATACCAAATTCAGACATGGCTTGGAATACCTTTGAGCGCAGCGGACTGTCGAAGGCTGCTTTATAATCGACAAAAAGGTGGTAGGTGTCGATCTGCATCTCTTGGGTCTTCTCCAGGATTTGCCGCAGGGTAAATATCTGGTCAATGGTGGACTTGCCAGGTCTAAAGCCGCATTGGTATGGTCCAATAATCTCGTTGACACTACAACACCTAATAATTACACCAAGTAACGGCACTAAATGCATGTGTGTGTGCGTGTGTACACTGTCATAAAACCGCAAACAATTAAATAGCCCAGTTAAAATAGACATGTGTATAAGGGGGAAATAGCAAAAATTCCCACAAAGCTGAATTTTGGTGGAGAGCTAGGGTTCACAATTAGAAGCAACGTCTTAAAGTCCCCATACCCAAGTTATTCGGGGTCAAAAGTCATTTTTGGAGGCATTATTCGTTTTTTTTTTTAATTTTTCTCAAACACGGTAGATTTAACAATTGTCTACAAGAGTGGTCTTTATGATTTTAAAAAAAGACTAACCATTTTCGAGATATCGCTATATAAAGGTCAAATAAAAAATTAGCCGCGTAAGTAAATTTTTAAATTTGGCCTTTCGGGTCGAATAACCAGCGAACCGGATCCGCCACCCTTGAAAATAATACATTTCCGTAATCACCACAACAAACCCTACCTTCAGACCATGGTACAATTACCCAGGTAGTGGCATCGTAAAATTGTGAATATGTTATGTCAAAACTTTCTTTATGTTGTTGGGGAAATTACAACAAAAATATTTTTTAAATGGTTTTATTTAGCTCACCCCGTTTGTTATACCCTACACCACTATGTGGAAAGGGTATTATAAGTTTGTTTTGGTAAAAATTCATGTAACACCGCGAAATATTCGTCGGAGACCCCCAATGTGGTATACCAATCTTCATATCTCGGCGAGATAAAGCGATTTTGAGATGTGTGTCCGTCCGTGTGTCCGTCTGTCCATTATAAATTGTAATCAAACTCTAGGCCGCAATTATGGACCGATCGTCACGAAATTTGGTATGGAGGTCGGTTTCACATCAGAATAGATCGCTATTTTAATTGGTGATGATCGTGAAATGTTTAGCGGGTGAAATGGACCAAAAACATAATTCTTATCCGATTTTGTAGCTGCTCTGTAGGTCGCAATAATAGTCCGATCGCCTTGAAATTTTAAATAAGGTAAGAGTATATGACAAAGAAGAAGCATGCAATTTGAGATGGCGATCAGATAATATTTAGAGGGTTAAATGGACCACAACTTTTGTGTGAAAGTTTTTAATATACAGCTTATATCTTTTTTCCTGGAAGATATATTCCGGGCAAGTAAGCTATACTTGGAAGAGGAACGCTTGACCTTTCTATTGATTTTAATTGTGTTCGTGTACATAATAAGATAACAGAGTTACAGCCTAATATACCCAGTTATTTCTTTGTAGTGTTATCAGAAACACGCTAGAGTTCGGAATTATAGCTCAATAATCACGAAATTTTGCACGAGGTAAAAGTTTAGGTAGAAGAAGATGCTTGCAATTTTGGATAATGATCTGATATTATTTAGCGGGTGAAATGGACCAATACTTTTGTATGAAAAATATAAAAAAAATATTTTTGGTCTATATTTTATTTCCTGAAGGGCATATGCCGGCAAAGTAGACTACATATGGAAATAGAACTACTGATCTTCCCCATGATGCAAATTGCAATCACTGCAAATTGCAATCCTGCTAGATAACGGGCCTACTGCTTAATATATAATGTATTTTGTGTAGAGAAACACATTTTCCTCCCATGCTACAAATTGTCCCTATCATGACAGAAGTCCAGTTTTTGCATTATTGCAAATTTGGTGAAGGCATAGCGTATTAATTGTCCAATTGGATTTTTTATACATATATTGAAGCATGGGGTCGCTTCGCCATCTTTTTGTCAAAATGTTCTCGATGTCGCTACTGTTAAAGATTTTTTGGAGTACTAATTTTGGTGAAGGCATCGTGGAAGTACCGTGGATGTATACTAACAACCAATTTTTGGGATAAATCGGATACAGCTTCCATACCACCAAACTTTTTACAACTCTAATCTGCGATATTTTCAAAAACATTTTTCGAAATTTTATTTAATTTTTGCAATAGCCGTTTCCGCTGTTCTAGTGGATGGATTTTCACTCTATGATTGATTTATATGATCCGGAACTAAAATATCGCGGTGTACCAGCACACTCAAAATAATATTGTAAATACTCTACCCAAAAAATGGGGTTTTTAGAAAAATATTGCACTAAATGTTGGTTTAAGCAGTAAATTACTGTGATGCGGTGTGGACTACATTGTCAATATACATATCAAATTATGGGTAATTGCGAGTACTTTAATCCTATTATTGGTTTTTTGAAATACCCGACGTGTTTTACCTATTCTTATTCATTTACGCTGTCAAGCAAATTAAATTTTGTTGTCAAATTTTTGAGCTTTATTCAAAAACAGTTAATTTGATCAAGCAATAGTCATTGTTACTGATAAATTACAATAGTTCGCGTATTATAATAGTGCAAACCTTGGCTTCATGGAAACTAATTTTTTTGTCTTTCACTCATATATAAGTATATATCACAATGATATCACCCTGAAAAGCATGGCACAAGTGCAAAATTTTTGGCCGATAGATCTTCAATAATTTCACAATTGTCCCTTTGACAATTTTTATATAGCATTTGTAGTGTTCAATAAATTGGAGGAGTGTCATTGTAACTGGGAATATTTGTACTTCAAAAAGGAACCTGAAGTTCAAAGAAAATTGCACAAACATTTCCTGGCCAGGCGACATAAATTGTTCAACCCCTCAGTAATGTTGTCGACATTTTCAGCCATTTCTCTTGTTTTTGTTTGTTTTAAAACTAATTCCCAGGGGTAGTGGTGTAGGGTATCACATGGTCGGCTCCGTCCGACTATATATAGCCTTTGCTTACTTGTTTTATTTATTATTTATTCTTGGGTCAAATTTAGTAATTCAAATTTCAACCTCTTCCTGTCAACCGATTAATCTGAAATTTTGTATACACTGTGGATTTTGGTGACAATACAATTATATTTATTCATTATCATTATAAATTCAAGATGGCGGCCGCTACAAAATGGCGGATAACGTAGGTTTTATCAATCCCATCAATATGGGTATCAAATGAAAGGGCTCAACAAGCAGAATACAATATACTATAAAAAATTGAAATCCAAGATGGCGGATAACGTAGGTTTTATCAATCCCATCAATATGGGTATCAAATGAAAGGGCTCAACAAGCAGAACACAATATACTATAAAAAATTTAAATCCAAGATGGCGGCCGCTACAAAATGGCGGATAACGTAGGTTTTATCAATCCCATCAATATGGCTATCAAATGAAAGTGCTCAGCAAGCAGAATACAATATGCTATAAAAAATTGAAATCCAAGATGGCGGCCGCTACAAAATGGCGGATAACGTAGGTTTTATCAATCCCATCAATATGGGTATCAAATGAAAGGGCTCAACAAGCAGAATACAATATACTATAAAAAATTGAAATCCAAGATGGCGGATAACGTAGGTTTTATCAATCCCATCAATATGGGTATCAAATGAAAGGGCTCAACAAGCAGAATACAATATACTATAAAAAATTTAAATCCAAGATGGCGGCCGCTACAAAATGGCGGATAACGTAGGTTTTATCAATCCCATCAATATGGCTATCAAATGAAAGTGCTCAGCAAGCAGAATACAATATGCTATAAAAAATTGAAATCCAAGATGGCGGCCGCTACAAAATGGCGGATAACGTAGGTTTTATCAATCCCATCAATATGGGTATCAAATGAAAGGGCTCAACAAGCAGAATACAATATACTATAAAAAATTGAAATCCAAGATGGCGGCCGCTACAAAATGGCGGATAACGTAGGTTTTATCAATCCCATCAATATGGGTATCAAATGAAAGGGCTCAACAAGCAGAACACAATATACTATAAAAAATTGAAATCCAAGATGGCGGATAACGTAGGTTTTATCAATCCCATCAATATGGGTATCAAATGAAAGGGCTCAACAAGCAGAATACAATATACTATAAAAAATTTAAATCCAAGATGGCGGCCGCTACAAAATGGCGGATAACGTAGGTTTTATCAATCCCATCAATATGGGTATCAAATGAAAGGGCTCAACAAGCAGAATACAATATACTATAAAAAAATTGAAATCCAAGATGGCGGCCGCTACAAAATGGCGGATAACGTAGGTTTTATCAATCCCATCAATATGGGTGTCAAATGAAAGTGCTCAACCAGTAGAATACAATGTACTATATAAAGTTAAAATCTAAGATGGCGGCCTCTACAAAATGGCGGATAACTTAGGTTTTATCAATCCCCTCAAAATGGGTATCAAATGAAAGGTCTCAACAAGTAGAATACAATTTACTATGCAAAATTGAAATCTAAGATGGCCGCCGCTACCAAATGGCTGATAACAATTTTTTATCAATCCCACCAATATGGGTATCAAATAAAAGGGCTTGACAAGAAGAATACAGTGCACTATACAGTACATCTTATACACCCGAAAGTCATACAGTTTCCAGCTAAGTACAATTACGGGACGGCTGAAAGAAGAATGTTGCCTTTAATACTATCATGGGCTTCTACTATACATAAAATGCAGGGCAGCACTGTGGATCACGCAGTCGTATACTTAGGTGCGAAACTGTTTGAAGAAGGTCAAGCCTACGTGGCTCTTAGTAGAGTAAGATCTTTGCAAGGACTACGTATAGAGGAGTTGGACTGCAATAAACTAACGGGCAAGAAACCTTGCAGTAATGAAGCACTAAACGAATTAAACAGAACGCGAAATAAAAACTAAAAACTAGAAAATAAAAATAGGTAAAAAATCTTTTTAAGTTAAACGGTTTTATGTTAAACATACATTGCAATGTTTAAGATAAATGTACTAAAAACCAAAAAATAATAAAATAGATACAGTCGTGGGAATTATAAACATATGCATAGACTAGACTAAAATAAAACCGTGGGGCACGTCAATTGTCTACAAATTATCGACTTAATGTTCAATAGAAGAATCGTTTAATTCGTCGTTAGGCAGTTGGCCCGCAGACGGTGAGGAAATTCCAATAGTTATACACTCCATGTAAATAAAAGAGATGTTTCAACTAGTTTATCGTTGGACATTCACACTGCTGCCTGGCGAGGAAGCGTTTCACTGCTCGTAGTTTGTCTTTAATCGACAAAGTACTACTCGCTCACCACTATGAAACCCTAAAATTCGCTTATAATCGAGCTTGCTAGCTTGTTTCCACATTCTAGCCCTACTTATCACACGTCCATCGTTGTCGGTTGAACAACTGCCTAATTATAGTGTAACATTACAAAACAAACATTTTAATCAACGATTGTAGACAATTGACGTGCCCCATGGTTTTATTTTAGTCTAGTCTATGCATATGTTTATAATTCCCACGACTGTATCTATTTTATTATTTTTTGGTTTTTAGTACATTTATCTTAAACATTGCAATGTATGTTTAACATAAAACCGTTTAACTTAAAAAGTTTTTTACCTATTTTTATTTATAAAGGGATTTGACTTTTCATATTCGATCAGCTGGTGTGATACCACTACCTGATAGTTCTGTCATGCTTCGGACAAAACTTAAAAAAAAATCGTTGGGGTCGTTCCCGTTGGTCTTTCGATTACACATGTGGGTTAAATGGGATATTTTTGCATAAAACGACTCTAACATTGAATAACTCCACTAAACACGCTCCGAGTTTGTTGGTTTTTTAACATATGTAGGTACAATTTCACTCTTCGAGAAAATATATATTGTTTTGGGGTGACAGACCCAGTTACTTTGCTTATTTTAGCCAGTTCGTCTGAATATGTGCATATTTGCCTTATAAGTGCATAAAAATAAATAGGGAAAGGAATAAAAAAGCAAAGCAATTGTTGTTGTTGGGTTATGTTGCCAATTTAATAAATTCTAGGCTTTTCATAAAAATAAATCCACGTAATCAACCCGCATAACACTAGACTACTAATAGAAAATGTTAAGCATAACTTTGATTATTCAAGTGTAAATTCAAATTATTTTTTTAACCATTGAATATGAATTCCAGCGTGTTTTTATATAATGGAATTAAAAAAAGAGTTGGAATAAAAAAACGTCTAGTGCTTTTTTTGACTCATAATAATTAATACAATAGGTCGGTTCTGTTCATAGTGAAAAAATATATAAAATCTGCAAATGTCATTTATGAGTGCTTATTCTGAAAAATAAACAAATAATGTTCTACTGGCCCACATCGTTCCGCAGAGTAGGGGGGTTATTATAGCTGTTTTTTTTGTCACTCCGAATGGGTTTAAGCGGACACTATTACAAAATGTGTTAGCAAATATTGGTGATTTTTTCTAGGGTTTTTGTTTTTACTATGTATGGTTGTTGACAATTGCGGTCGAATTACAATTAAAATGAAATGCAGTTTCGCAAAAATTGTTGTCGCACTTTATTCATCAGAAAAGCAAACAAAATTTAAATAACCAACAAGTTTTGAAACTACAAATCTAGACTTAATTGTGAGCTCTTTAGATTGTGGTTGTTGTAGCAGCATGAAACATATGTAGAAGCATAAGTTTGATGCTGAGTTGGCAGCCGCTAGCCGAAACCACGAATATGGCATCGGGTCAAGCCGGTACAAAAGAACCCGCTGCAGTGGGATTGAACTCCTTAGGTTGTTTGATGCTGTGTTATAGCGGGAACGTGTAAGAAATTCGTTCATAGCCATGAACGTAGTCAATACTTACCTTACAACATCATTTATTTGCCTAACGGACCTCTCTTTGTTATACCTTTTCTAAACTTTTCATTCTTTTATAGGGTCAAAAATCTTTAAAGAAAAATTTTCAAAAGTTTCATCGACCACCTTCCTCCCCTCGAAAAAAAAACATCCACTCCAAGATCAAATATCTAGGTTACGCGTTCATTGTCACATGCCAGACATGACTTGCGCCCATCCTGCCACAAACCAAATAAAACTCAATAATCTACTACCGATTTTATAGACGCTCTTGAATAGAAAAGAAAAACTTTAGCTGCAAATAATACTAGCTATAACAACACCAACAACTACAAAAAAATCAAGAGAAAGATTTAAAATCAATGCTACAAAGACTGGCAATGAAAGAACATTGCCCGAAACTTATTTAACAACAACATCAACAATGGAAGCATCCACCGTTAACAGCCACCCATGTGGGTAGACAAGGCGCTAACTCTCTTTATCCTCATCACCACCATCCATCACCACACCAGAAGTTAAACAACAATAATTAAGAAAAGACCTCCATTGTTTTCATGAGCAGTGTGTGATATTTGAAACCCGATTACGAGGTGTTTGATTTAGCTTGTGTTACCTTTTTACACCAGAACGCAATTCACGGCAACTAGGGTGGGGATTAGAGTTATGGAAAACAGTGGGGAAAGAAGTAGGACTTCTGGGAATGAAAAGGAATCTTTATAGAAGTGCAAATGGGAGGTATTTATAGGGAAGCGGAAGGGAGTCTTTAGAGAAGAGCGGAAAGGAGTCTTTATAGACGAGCGGAAGGGATTCTATATAACCGAGCTGGAAGGAGCCTTTCCAGACGAGCTGAAAGAAATCTTTACAGAAGATCTGGAAGGAGTCCTTATAGACGAATGGGTCTTTATGGACGAGCTGCATGGAGTCTTTATAGACAAGCTGAAGTGAGTCTTTATAAATGAGCTAGGTAAGTTTTTATAGACGAGCAAAATAGAGTTCTTAATGACGAACTGGGAGTATACTGTAGAATAGATGACCCCTTGGGTCCATAGGGTCCTCCACTGTAGAGTAGATGGCCCATAGGGTCGTCTACTGTAGAGTTGATGGCCCATAGGTTCGTCTATTGTAGAGTGGATGGCCCATAGGGTCGTCTACTGTAGAGTAGATGGGCCATAGGGCCGTCTACAGTAGAGTAGATGGACCATAGGGTCGTCTACTGTAGAGTAGATGGCCCATAGGGTCGTCTACTGTAGAGTAGATGGCCCATAGGGTCGTCTACTGTAGAGTAGATGGCTCATAGAGTCGTCAACTGTAGAGTAGATGGCCCATAGGGTCGTCTACTGTAGAGTATATGGCCCATAGGGTCGTCTACTGTAGAGTAGATGGCAAATAGGGTCGTCTACTGTAGAGTAGATGACCCATAGTGTCGTCTACTGTAGAGTAGATGGCCCATAGGGTCGTCTACTAGAGAGTGGATGGCCCATAGGGTCGTCTACTGTAGAGTGGATGGCCCATAGGTTCGTCGACTGTAGAGTAGATGGCGCATACGGTCGTATACTATAGAGTGGATGGCCCATAGGGTCGTCTACTATAGAGTGGATGGCCCATAGGGTCGTCTACTGTAGAGTAGATGGCCCATAGGGTCGTCTACTGTAGAGTAGATGGCCCTTAGGGTCGTCTACTGTAGAGTAGATGGCACATATGGTCGTCTACTGTAGAGTATATGGCCCATAGGGTCGTCTACTGTAGGGAATGTGACCCATAGGGTCGTCTACTGTAGAGCAGATGGCCCATAGGGTCGTCTACTGTAGAGCTGATGGCCCGTAGTGTCGTCTACTGTAGAGTAGATGGCCCATAGTGTCGTCTACTGTAGAGTAGATAGCCCATAGTGTCGTCTACTGTAGAGTAGATGGCCCATAGGGTCATCTACTGTAGATTAGATGGCCCATAGGGTCGTCTACTGTAGAGTAGATGGCCCATATAGTCGTCTACTGTAAAGCAGATGGCCCATAGGGTCGTCTACTGTAGAGTAGATGACCATAAGTTCGTTTACTGTAGAGTGGATGACGCCTAGGTTCGTTATTGTAGAGTAGATGTCCCATAGAGTCGTCTACTGTAGAGTAGATCGTCCATAGGGTCGTCTACTGTAGAGTAGATGGCCCATAGAGTCGTCTACTGTAGAGTAGATGGCCCATAGGGTCGTCTACTGTAGAGTAGATGGTCCATAGGGTCGTCTACTCTATACAGTGTTCAGATTCGCTAACAGCACAGCACTGAAAAACCAAAATTATGCTGTTGCTATGCTGCGCTAGTTTTTATTTCAGTAGCATATGATATTGATGTGCTGTGCTGCAAATATTGAAATAGCATAGCACATGATATATGCTACGGCTATGAAATCTTCACAGCACATAGCATAGTCATCAAAATCAACAACGAGTGATATTGCTATGCTGTGCTGTTTTCAAAAACAAAAACGAAAACTGTTGTTGTGCTATGCTATGCTACGAACATAAAAGGAGGATGCTGCGCTGCAGCCATTTTAACAGCATATTAAACAGCCGCAGTCATGAAAACAAAAACGAAAACTATTGCTGTACTGTGCTATGAACGAAATCAACAGCATATCATAAAACATAATCCAGAAAAATGTTTGATGGCAAAGAAGTATGTAGTTGAATCATGCGTTCAAGTGATCTTGGACAAAATGTTTGCATAATACGTTCGAGTGAATGTAAAAGAACTTGTTATTGAGCTATTAAAGAAACCCTATGACAATTTGCTGCTTATTTTTAGTGGTCGTCGACTGTAAAAAGTCCAAACAATATGGAAAAATACAAAATTGTTTAACAATCGATGAATTCCTTTCAGAATTCGCGAACTGTTAACAAATTTTATATAATATGACTAGGCTACCGAATTACACTTTCCAACTTGTACGCTGTTCCTACTTTTCGCTGTAAGATACAGCAGAAACAATGTGGAATATTTACATCATATTAATTTTGTAGTTAAGTATTATAGTCGAACCAATGTTATTTTTAAGAAAACTATTCAGAAAAAAGTCAACATATAGGAAAAAATTGAAAACTTGTGCATATTTTATTAAATTTGAGTGGTATTGGAAATAACTCTCGAGTCCGGAGTCGCGAAAAAAAAAAATCAAAATTGACTCGACTCCGAAACCCTGGATTTTACGTCGTTTGAGTTATATCTCATGAGTGTGCTCAGCACAGCATCTAAGTAATTAGAGTCCAAAATCGGAAATTTGATTCGTAAATTATCTGAAAACCCTATTGCCACCTTGAGAATAGACAAATCTACAAAAACATATATATATTGACAATTCAGGACCCTAAATCGGACGGCTCTATTTGAATTTGTGTATATTGGCGTGATTTTAATGGATGATTACTGAAATGGTAATGCGTAATTTGTTTTTTTTTTTGCATTGTATGATGCAACTGACGACCCACTTTAGCCGCTGAGTGAAACATCGAAGTATGCATAGATATTGAGAGAGATGTATACGCTGTATCCAAAAAGCGGATGCGCATCATCTGAGTTTAACGAATTCGCGAATAACGGGCTTTTTAATTTTTATATTTTTTGATTGATTGTAATTTCAATGTTACTCTTTATTTCCAAACCTTATAAGTTATTACAGTAGGCAATTATGCTTGCGATGGTAAGCTAATAGGCCATTTAGATATGACATCATTAGTCCTATATAGCGTATTATCAGGTTTTATTTTCTTAATCCTACATGTTTAAATATCTACGAATAGATATCAAATGCTGTTATGCATACATTTTTTAATTACAACAATAAATATTTAAATATTTTTTCTTTAATAGAATCAGAATAATTTTCTTAGCCCATGTACCAAAAATCGTTGATGTGCTCGAAAAAATTTTAATTTTTTCAAATGGAATTGCTAAAGAATTTTGTATTTACCCATATGCATGAGTTGCACCAACTAACAATTTTACAAAAACAACATTTGCTTTGTTCCAGAACCTGCAAGAGGCTACTATTTTTGAAACTGTTACAATATTTTCCTTGTTAATCGTTCTAAAAATGTTCTAGGAAAAATATAGAAACCAATAAAACTGCTTTTAGTCAAAATCTAATAATAATGTAATAACAACAGGTTATTGAAACGATGTTATTTATGGATGCGAATTTCGTATTTATAAATTTTATAAGTAGACTCTATTAATACACAATTTTTCTGAATTTATGGGTAAGAATGGAGTTCCTTCCATTCTCTCTCAAAAGCTAAAAAATTACATGTGAAAGTTTCAACGTGTAACAAAAGAGTAACTTGTGAATATTAAATTTACAAAAAAGTAAAAATACAGGTGATTGTCACGTGTTTTAATATACCTTGTCAGTAACTATTTATTCTCACTTCCTCAGTGTACGGAAACATTTAACAACTCTCAATGGGTTTGCTGGGTTAATATTAACGATGCTATGCTATGTCGAAATGTCTGCAGCACAGCATAGCAATAGCATTCGTTTTTGATTTTATGTGCTGCGCAGATTTCACAAGCGTAGCATAGACCATGTGCTATGCTCCTTTTATGTTCGTAGCATAGCACAACAACAGTTTTCAGTTTTGTTTGTGAAAACAGCACAGCATAGCAATAGCATTCGTTTTTGATTTTGATGCTATGACTATGTGCTATGCTGCGACACTTTCACAGCACCAGCATAGACCCTGTGCTATGCTGTGAAAAACTAGTAGCAAATCCGAACACTTACTGTAGAGTAGATGGCCCATAGTGTCGTCTACTGTAGAGTAGATGGCCCACAGTGTCGTCTACTGTAGAGTAGGTGGGGTCGTCTACTGTAGAGTAGATGGCCCATGGGGTCGTCTACTGTAGAGTAGATGGCCCAAGGGGTCGTTTACTGTAGAGTAGATGGCCCAAGGGGTCGTTTACTGTATAGTAGATGGCCCATGGGGTCGTCTACTGTAGAGTAGATCGCCCATGGGGTCGTCTACTGTATAGTAGATGGCCCATGGGGTCGTCTACTGTAGAGTAGATCGCCCATGGGGTCGTCTACTGTAGAGTAGATGGCCCAAGGGGTCGTTTACTGTATAGTAGATGGCCCATGGGGTCGTCTACTGTAGAGTAGATCGCCCATGGGGTCGTTTACTGTATAGTAGATGGCCCATGGGGTCGTCTACTGTAGAGTAGATGGACATGGGGTATCCTACTGTAGAGTAGATGGCCCTATGTGTCGCCTACTTTAGAGTAGATGGCCCTATGGGTCGTCTACTTTAGAGTAGATGGTCCTATGGGTCGTCTACTTTAGAGTAGATGGCCATAGGGTCGTTTAGTGTAGAGTGAATGACCCCCAGGGTCGTTACTGTAGAGTAGATGCCCCATAGGCTCGTCTACTGGAGATTAGATGGCCCATAGGGTCGTCTACTGTAGAGTAGATGGCCCATAGAGTCGTCTACTCTAGAGTGGATGACCCCCAGGCTCGTTACGGTTGAGTAGATGCCCCATAGGCGTCTACTGTAGAGTAGATGGCCCATAGAGTCGTCTACTGTAGAGTAGATGCCCCATATGCTCGTCTACTGTAGAATAGATGCCCCATAGGTTTGTCTACTGCAGAGTAGATGGCCCTATGGTTCGTCTACTTTAGAGTAGTTGACCATAGGGTCGTTTACTGTAGAGTAGATGCCCCATAGGCTCGCCCACTGTAGAATAGGCTCGTCTACTGGAGATTAAATGGCTTATAGGGTCGTCTACTCTAGAGTGGATGACCCCTAGGCTCGTTACTGTTGAGTAGATGCCCCATAGGCGTCTACTGTAGAGTAGATGGCCCATAGAGTCGTCTACTGTAGAGTAGATGGCCCATAGAGTCGTCTACTTTAGAGTAGATGGCCCTATGTTTCGTCTACTTTAGAGTAGTTGACCATAGGGTCGTTTACTGTAGAATAGATGCCCCATAGGCTCGCCCACTGTAGAATAGACGCCCCATAGGCTCGTCTACTGTAGAATAGATGCCCCATAGGTTTGTCTACTGCAGAGTAGATGGACCATAGGGTCGTCTACTCTAGAGTAGATTATCAATTATAAAGTTCTTTTCTTAAAGAATGCCCCCATGGTAACCCATTTTGTGGTTGTGGTTACTCGTGTGTGTACCCTTTAGGTATGTTGATGTTACACCAAAAGTTCTATCGATGGTAGAGAGCCATTACCGCAACCCTAACAATGCGAGTAAAATGAGTGCTTTAAGCACGACATAACACAACAACAACAGCAATCCTAAACAGCAATCAGACATGTAGCCGACTACATTGGAGTTACGAGCAAACAGATGGATGGTGGTAACAATGAACGAACAGCTGAACTAATTTTGCAACAATAACAACAACAGCAACATTGGAATTTGTTTATATCACAAGAACAACTGCCCGTCATGCTAATGCATTTCTATGATTCTAACAGTTCCAACTGCTGCTATTTAAATTGGAACTTGCCATAGGGCTTATGGAGGATGATTTGGTTAGTGCTGCAACAATGTACTGGCATATTGTTGTTATTATTTCCTTCGCACAGCTTAAGGCAAAAAAGTCGTGTTACCTACCCATTGACGCCGCCTGTATGACAGACCCCTTTTGCATGCAAACACAGCCTATTAAAGATGAGGTTGCATATCCAGCTGTGGCAGCTGATAAGAGCATTGCCATTTTTAACATAAACTGAGGTTTTGCATATTCCTAACCGTCTTCAGTTTGAGTTTTCAGCATAACCACATGGAATGTGTTGCTTTAAGTGCAGTTGCTGCAAATATTTTCCAATTAGATACGAAAATTAAACATTAAAGGGAGATGCGTACGTAATTGCAGGGTTGGATGTTTGGGGGAAGATCCGAACGGATATATATATATAAATAAATATATATATATATATATATATATATATATATATATATATATATGGAGAAGGGTTTTTTCCTAAACAAAGTCGTTACGTTATAGAGTAAATGCCCCTTCGGGTGGCTTTAAGGTCTATAGATCTGATAACTCCCAGTTTCGTCAATTGCAGACCAGGTGGCGTCGTTTACTGTGGAGTAAATTATGGTAGATTATAGGACCTATAGGTGACACAAAGGGTCGTCGTAGGGCCCTTTATACAAGCAAGAAGCGATAATAATTGAGCTACAGAATAGAGAATGTGTTACAACTCTGAAGAAGATAGACTTCCGATGGTCTTTTTACACAAACCGAATTGAGTCCTTATAGTATTCATAGGCCAGTTAAAGCAGAACCCTGCCTAAAACTATGCACCACACATTTGTCTTATATATGACTGAAGTAGCTCTTTAGCGTATATTAACCAGCAGGCGGAAGTCTATGCAGGCGATCTACAGAAAAAAAGTGGAAGAGGAAGTCAATCAAAGTCGAATAGAAAAAGGAGTTGCGATAAAATGTTACAACATATGGATTAAATATACCCGAAGTAATGCATAAAATGATACGAACACTCGCCTAGAAATCATTTAGAAAGTCTACATAGACAATTTTTCTTAATTTTGCCACAAAACTTTCTTGGTAACAATTCCTTTCCGCCATTCATTTAATTCTCTCAATTGTATCCGTATCATGCTTAAAATGTTGTTTATATTTTGCCAAGAAAAATAATTACCATACGTTTAAGAACAAAATTGCTTCTTTATTAACTTTAAATTAACTTAACTGACTGCAAAGTCTTTCGTAAATTAAGTTTTTGTCTTCTTTTCGTCCCCTTTCTTTCCTTTTTTGTAAATGAAAATCGAGTTATCCTTTCTCTGTTTTATTCTCCCGAAGATTATGAATGCTAATAACTTTGGGTTGTGTGTTTTACACAGTTGTTGTCAATTTGTGCCAATGTGTGTGTTAAAAAATTGTTGTAGAATGAAAAGAGAAGCCGGTTGTATGTGAGACTCATGAAAACATTGGTAACACTACAACAAACTATCTACATTTGTTATGCCTGAGGCTAAAATTTGTATACAGGATTATGAAGAACTACAAAGATGAGCGACTGAGGCTTGAGTGTTGTTGTTTAAGCACATAAAAATAACATATCTTTCTAGGGTTACAGTAGATTTGCAATAAAATTGTAAAACATATGAAAGACATATGGTGAACAAAATACACTCCTAAAAGTATGCACCACACATAATTCGGTCATAAACCAGATCAGAAAGTACGCCTCTCTACTGTAGAGTATATGGCCCTTACTTTCGCCTAGAGCAGAGTAAATGGTCCAAGGGATCGTGAGAGAACTGATGAGTCCAAGTGGCGTTGGACGAAACTAGTCTTCTCTGCCGTCCCCAAAAGTAATCAATTTTAACTACATCCCACTTAAAACTTGTTGTTTTTAAATTTGAGCATTTAAAAAATAAATTTGGCATTTAAAAAATCACAAGTTACAAAATCGCACTACAGAAGGGAGTCTTAGTAGGCGACTATAATAGAGTATTTATAGAACTATAGATGGGAGTCGTTATAGACCAGCAAACTGGAGATTGTTTCCATAAAACGAGTGGCCCCTAAACGTGAGCATTACATATATTATGAGGCTATGAACGCTTGTGGCGACAACTTATTTTTATACCCTACACCACCATGTGGGGAGGGTATTATAAGTTGGTTTTGCCCAAAAAGTTTGTAACGCATTGAAATAATGATCGTAGACCCATACTTATATATACCAAAATGAATGTCTCAACGAGCTGAGTCGATATAGTCGTCCGTCAGTCCGTCCGTCTGTCCGTCTGTCCATCTAAACCTTGTAATCACGCTACAGGTCGCAATTTTGATCGGATCGTCGCCAAATATTGGGTGTTGATGAGGGTCCCGGAGGGGAAGAAACCTATTGATTTTGGTGATAGTCGGATAATCTTTAGGGGTCGGAAAGGGAAAAAACTCATATGGTGATAAATTCAAAGTGTTATTCTTTGTGAATATATCGGTTTCTAGTAGGGATATTTCAACGGCAAAGCCTGTCAATGGAAGAAGAAAATATTACCTGTACAATGGTGTAAAGTAGGTTGGCGAAGGTGGTCAAACAAGGGAGATACCACAATAGTTGGTAATTCATCCAATTTTTCTATTTTTTGCAATCACGCTACAGGTCGCATTTTTGATCGGATCGTCACGAAATTTTGGTTGTTTATGGAGGTCCCAGAGAGAAAGAGGAATATTATGTTTGGTGGTAGTCGGATTATATTCCCTTAAAGAAATGTTTACCAGTGAACAGCTTATGCACAGGGGTAGTGGTGAAGGGTATCACATGGTCGGCTCCGTCCCGACTATAGCCTTTGCTCACTGGTTCACAGTACAAAGATGCTATTCAAGAATGGGTGCAAGTGAAATGGAATGTCATTTTCTTAGCATCTTCACTCATTCTTTTTACAAGAGCGTGACCCCCAAAAGATGCAATTCATTTTCAGATCCTAAGCATGTCATCTGCGCTAACTCGGTGGAATGGCATCTTCAACAATTCTTTGGCATGGCATCTATACCAATTCTTTGGCATGTCATCTTAATTAATTCCCTAGAATAGCATTTTCGCTAATCTTTGGCATGTCATTTTCACCAACCCTTTGGCATGAATTTTTCACGTCTTGTTCGGAAAATGCTGTATTGCAATATGATTTTCATGGCTTTTTTATTTATTCAAAGCAATTTATGAAATAACTATAACTTAATTATAATTGCAGTTTGTTTTTGTAAGAGTAGTTTATATGTTTATTTTTCTGCTTAATGAATGTGGCTACATATTGAAGTTTATTAGTAGATTTGATGCTGAGCAGATCTTTTGTGTCATGAAACCTTGCTCTATAGAAATTTAAACGGCAGTACCATCCCGAGCGTATTGAGCCAAAAGTACTCTGCTTTGTCCTGACAGCTGACGCTCCTCAGCTGAGATAAATGGTCGACATACTCCGAGGACCGCATGCAGACGATAGATAGTTGTTTATTGAATATGCGACTGCATTCATGTGAATACTTCTTAAACCTGCTTGATAGGCTTGTTGATCCTGGTTCTGCTTGCTGATCCTGGTTCTGCTCCCAGCGACCATCACATTCAACTCTATTGTTCTCAACTCTGCCGCCCAGGTGGTGAAAAAAGTGGCCTTAGATTTATTGGCTGATATTTTTTATATTCCTCGCGTGGAAAAAGGTGGTAAGATCAGACAAAAATAAGTTCAGCCATTCACAAATTTCATCAGGGAAGGCACCTGACACCAAGATCGTACAATCATCCGCATACGTTATAGGTTAGACAGTTCCTGCTATATCACCTCGGACAACTCCAAGTTTCACTCTACGGGTCTCGGACATCTTGATCCTAAATTCTACGCACGACAGGCGTCAAAACATATAATTTATTATCCAACGTTTCAAACTTGGCCGGAGCGTAGTCTGCTCGATGAACTCAAACAGCGTGGAGTGCTTGACAATCTCAAAGGGTTACTATCACTACTATCACTGTTCTATCGCACGGCTTACTTTGATTGAGTCCTCGACTAATATGAGTAGAGATGGCGTGTAGCGCAGTTGTTGTGCTGCTTGCGGATCTCATGTTATTGATCGGCAACTAGACAGTTATTTTTGATGCTGGGGTCTTTGTTACGGGCGACTAAAGCGAAATTGGTCTGCACGATTTACCTTTGCTGGCATACTTGCTAGGCTTCAGTAGCTGGTATATTTTCCAGACTTCGGGAACGATGTGTGGCTAGCGACAGGTTGAGAACTTTATTGAGATACTTGACATTCGGCCGTCCAGCTGTTGCAGTTTAAGCACCGCCGCTACTCGCAACGTAGTTTAATTCCTCCGCAACTGATTGATTGATTCATCTTACAAAAGGTTTTTCCCATCACCAGTACATATTTCGATATGGACTCTAACTGCAAATTAATATTTCGTGAATTTTATTTTACGAACATTTTGGAAATGTATGGATCTACAAATCGACTTGTAGAGCAGGGCTCTCTAGAGCAGACAAGGAAAATTTTATAATACCAAAGATTGCAGTTCGACTCTATTTTTGGCTCAATGATTCGGACTTCGTAGCGTAATAAATCCTACATAGCTTTAATAAATCTTAGATAAGTAAAAGAAAAAATATATACATGTGTATAAATAAAAACACAAAATTCTTCTCTATTGGATCGATGGAATGGGTTCAAATGCTGATGAAAAGATCGGATCTATCATGACTTCCTTTGAATGGGTTCAAATGCTCAGGAGAAGATCGGATCTTTCACGACTTCATTTGAACCAATGCAAAAGATCCAGTGAAATCATAGCATCTCATGGAACCACTTCCATAAAATTTTGCTGGGATGTAAGGATCCTAACTAAACAGTGAGGGTAACAAGGCAAACTTAAATTACGATGTTCAGAATGGAGAAACTCCACAAGAAAATAAGTGAGTCTTGCCGGTTTTTCTTATATGTTTAAACAGTAGTTATTTTTGTTGTTGCAACAAATTTGGTGTATTGCTTACATCCGTCATACCTAACCTAAATTCAAATTGTGCCTTTCCATGATAAGCAATGGATTCTTTGCAATTTGTAACTGTAGCTTTGGGGGAGAGAGGCCCATTGTTTATTTCCAAATGATAAGTGGTCTTTTCTGCGGACTGACAAATATTTTTCCAACAGTTTAGGCTTCGTGTCAACGAGGGAGGGGGGCTGTTTATAGAGACGAAGTGAAAAGATCCGGGAGTTTAGTTTACCTTTACCATTAGAGAGGAGATGTGAATATGAAAGGGCTTGACATCATCTAAGTGTTAGGGAAATTTGAAATTAAAAACGAATTTAAAGACCCAAACAATGTACTTTTATTTATTGTAGACCTTGGAATGGATACAACCTAAATCAATGATCTACTTGGCAATAATATGATTATGTAGTTAACCTTTAAGCCTATAATCTTTGTTGCTAGTGCTTTAAAGATTTTAAATAAATAAATAAATAGTTAACCTCAGCTACACTTCATTATATTCCAAGCAGCTTGTATTCTAATGCTTGGCATCATGACCTCTTTTGTCATAACTTTTATTTTGTTCATAGCAATGAGCGTTTGGTTATGACTTCATTGTTGCTTCTTCAACTTCACTATCGAGAAATTTTTCTTCATAGCTCATCTTGATTGTGAAGACGATAAGGACGATGAATGAATCCCTTAACCATTTTCCTCCTGACTTCTACGCTTCTTTATTCAGACTAGAGCTGGCAAACTATCGATATCTTCCCCATTCGATTTTTTCGATATTTCCGTTTCAAATTATCGATAAAATCGATAGATTTGTCACCGATATTTATTTAGAAGCCAAAATGGTCAACAAACGTGTTTTGTTTACATTTCGTATGCTTTCAGTTGATTGCACTGTGATGGGTCTAAAGTGGTACTGTGAACCAGAGAATCGACGAGTTTCCGATCCCGAACTAGTTCATATTGCTAGCGGGTACTGACTCGTCGGCCGAGTGCGGAGAATAGTTAAAAAAATTGAAAAAGTGTTTTAATACAAAACAAAAATTAATCATGGAAATTAAATTCCTCGAAGTCATAAAGTCTTTGCAGTATACTGCCATAAATAGCCATCTCGAACGCAAAATCCAATTCAGAGAGAAAGTGCTATGGACCGTCATAAAGCTCTTCATATACTTGGTATGCTGTGTTCCGGTATCATGTGTTCCGACACTGCTGAACCTTTCTTGCATACTTATGGAATTGGTTTTGTCTCCCAATGTTACATCTGGCTTGATTGTGCAATTGTTGACTGGTATCAAAATCATTGAAGTTGGTGACACTCCCAAGGATCGTGCTTTGTTCAATGGTGCGCAAAAACTCTTTGGTATGGTTATTGACATTGGTCAAGCCATTGTTTATGTCATAACTGCAATGTATGGTGATCGATCTGAAATAGCTGTTGGTGTTAGCTTGTTGTTTGATTTAATTTTGTTACTTTTGGATGAATTATTGCAAAAGGATTATGGCTTGGGTTCTGGTATTTGTCTCTTCACCACCACCAACATTTGCGAAACCTATTTGCAGAAGGTCTTCTCACGAATCACCGGTTCAATCCGCGCCATTTTCCTGCAGATTCTAAAAAATTTCATGAATTCGTTTTATTCGTTTACACAAAAAGCTTGTATAATCAATTGCGTATTTTAGTCCCGGTCCACACTCGAGCGATTTTATTGAAAAAAATTTCATAAAATTAGGTGTTCTTAGATCGAGTTCCTCACAACAGCAATTTCATAATACTACTCTACTATGTCCCGGTTCACCCTAGAGTAGATTTCATTAAGAAAATTCATGAAATTAGGCGTTCTTAGACCGAATTCTTCACTACAGAATTTCATGATTTTACTCTACTGAGTCCCGGTCCACACAAAAGCGATTTTATTGAAAAAAAAAATCATGAAATTATGCGTCCCTAGATCCGTTGTTCCATTGTAGAGTAACATCATGAAATTGCTCTAGTGGGGAACTCGATCTATGAACGCCTAATTTCATGATATTTTTCAATGAAATCTCTTTAGTGCGGACCGGGATTGTGGAACTCGATCTAGAAACGCATAATTTAATGATTTTTTTTCTATGAACTCACTTTAGTGTGAACCGGGAATATGAAACTCGATCTAGGGACCCATAATTTGATGAAATTTTGTCTATGAAATCACTCCAGTGTGGACTGAGGCTTAACAATTTGTTTAAAAAATATCCTGGCTATTGGTTCAACGGCTCTTATTTAGTGATGTCAAAATGTTCGATAGCATCGATATAAAAAACTATTCATCGATATTGGCGTACAAAAATACGTATCGATAATATCGATATTTCCAATGATGGTTTGCCAGCTCTAATTCAGACATGAGGTAGAAATTACTTCTTTTGCCTGCCAAAATGTGGGACAAGCAATGTCTTCGTGCTTAACGCTAATCTTCTGTGGAGGCCCGCTGTTATGAGTGATTGCTATTTGCCGTTCTCCATGATTGGTTGCATACAGGAGTAAAGCTGACTGGATGGGCTGCCCTCTCCAAACCTCCGATCAATCTAGTAGGAACGTCACAATATTGTTTTAAGTTGGATTTGAGTTTGTTTTTATTCTTTTTCCTGCTGCAAGTGGATGCAATCACATACTGCTCTTTGACACGTACGCCAATTAAATTTTTAATTTTCTGACATAGAGAGTATGCTGCTGAGGAATGGATGAGTGTGTGTTTGTGTTGTTTTCTCTACAGATCAAGAGGGGCAAACGTACATTAAGGATTCTTTTTTTTTCTGGGAACACAATAAGAACGGTTGGTACGAGGTAAGGATTATAAGTAAAACACTTAAGAAATTCTCTGAAGAAAGTTTGTTGACGTGATTTAATTTGTTTTGTGATTGCAATGAAAGAAGAAAATAGTGGAGAAAATTTATGAGACATTTAATAGATAGCTAACTTGTCCATTAGGGCGACAAAAAAATATATTTTCTTTTTGCAACTTCTAAATTTTTCCAGTTGATTTAAAACCTTTGTGATTGGTTAAAATTAACCCGTGTCTACCGAGCAATCTTTGTTTTCATAGTAATATGCGTGGGGTCAAAGGTGCATTTTTACGAAAATTCTCTGGAAAGGTGCGGCACGTACGAAAGAACTCCCAATAAGCTTTAAAACGATACCTATATTGATGACGCTAGAACAATAAAATGTCAAGACTCTTACCCGGAATTGATAGACTCCCCGGAAAATATGGTTTTGAAAAACATAATGGAAATAAAGTAAAATATTTCCGAAAAAATCAAAGGAAAGTTTGGACTTTCCGCGGGAAAACTACATATCGTTGCGATCAGGATAAGAACCAGCACTACATGTTGTAAAAATGCCAACCCGATACGAGATGTACCTATAAACGAATTTTAAGCCCTAGTATGTGTATTTTCACCGATTTCTGCAATGAATTATCGCCTGTCTAGAGTGATTTCTAAGCATATGTTTTTCTATATTTTCTTCTTCTGTTAACTGATGATCTATTAATATCTTTAAATTTTTAAATTTCTGAAATACTGATTATTCACTGAACTCCCACAAATCAGCAGCAAAGACAACCACAAGAACATGAATAAAAGACTTTATAACAAGTAAAAAGTCGTTAAGTTCGGCCGGACCGAACTTTTTATACCCTCCACCATAAAATAGTCTTAATTAAAATTTAATAATTAGGGTCCTTTAACAATTTTAGGTGGAACAACTTTTCGACAATGGATAGACTCCTACTGCCTCCTACTATTGCTTAAATTACACTGTGAGCACAAATGTTGGGGCAGAGATATTTCCTTTTGGAGATGAAAGCCCTTGGTGTGTGTATATTAAAAACCCCGAAGGACAGATGCGCCGTGAGTCGAACTTCCGCGTAATGGCGTGATGAAGTTTTTACAAGAGACCCTGTAAGCCATCATGAATTAGCATTATATCTTTGTTTGTTGTTTTTGTAGAGCACTTAAGCAACAGTGAACAAATAATTCCTGATGGCCCACAGGGTCTCTAACAAAAATTTCATCACGCCATAACGCGGAAGTTCGACTCACGGCGGATCTGTCCTTCGGGGTTCATAATATACTCACCAGGCCTTTCTTCTCCAAGAGGAATTTTCCGTGCCCCAGACTTTCACCTCCATTTTGTTGCACAGTGTTATCTAATCTAATCTAAAAAAAATGTGTTCAGCTAGGTGAAAGGTACCACTAACGGGGCTATATCAAAGAGTCAACCTATCTTTAAATTTTGTTGGCGGAAAAGTTTTAAAACTGCAGGCAACTTCAAGAGTCAAATTGAGGGTAGTTTCATCAAAACAATGTAGATCCTCAAAAATGGACCAATGTTGACGAATTTTAGTGAAGAAATTTCATGACCACTGAAAATTCCCGAAAATCGGGAGGTACAGTTATATGGGGGGATATACCAAACATGGACCTATATTGACGATTATTTTTGAATAGACAAAATTGTAGCTAAAATTTTCAAAATACCGATCATTACAGCTAGTTCGGTTAAAAATTGCAGCTTAAATTCTCAAAATACCGAAAATCGGGATATACCGTTATATGGGGGCTATACCAAAACATGGACCTGTGTTGGCGATGTTTCGCTGGAGATGTTTTATGACCTGAGAACTTTAAATGTCAAATTACAGCTATTTCGGTAAAAAAACTGTAGCTAAAATTCTCAAAATACCGAAAATCGGGAGGTACCGTTATATGGGGGCTATACCAAAACATGGACCTATGTGGACGATGTTTGGTGGAGATGTTTCATAACCACTGAGAACCTCAAATGGCAAATTACAGATAGTTCGGTTAAAAATTGCAGCTAAAATTCTTAAAATACCGAAAATCGGGAGGTACCGATATATGGGGGCTATACCAAAACATGGACCTATGTTAACGATGTTTGGTAGAGATATTTCATGGCCACTGAGAACCTCAAATGGCAAATTACAGCTAGTTCGGTTAAAATTTGTAGCTAAAATTCTCAAAATATCGAAAATCGGGAGGTACCGTTATATGGGGGCTATACCAAAACGTGGACCTATGTTGACGATGTTTGGTGGAGATATTTCATGGCCACTGAGAACCTCAAATGGCAAATTACAGCTAGTTCGGTTAAAATTTCTAGCTAAAATTCTCAAAATACCGAAAATCGGAAGGTACCGATATATGGGGGCTACACCAAAACGTGGACCTATGTTGACGATGTTTGGTGGAGATATTTCATGGCCACTGAGAACCTCAAATGGCAAATAACAGCTAGTTCGGTTAGAAATTGTGGCTAAAATTCTCAAAATACCGAAAATCGGGAGGTACCGTTATATGGGGACTATACCAAAACATGGACCTATGCCCATATCCTTTGGGATATAAGTTTGTTGATCACTAGGAACCCTTAGTGCCAAATTATAGCTAATTCGGTCTGCAAATGTGGCGAAGAATATCAAAATATCTCAAATCCGGAGGTACCGTTATATGGGGGCTATAACAAATAGTGGACCGATATAGCCCATTTTCGAACTTGACCTGCCTATGGAAAAAAGACCCTCGGGTGCAAAATTTCAGCACTCTATCTCAATTATTGCGGACGCTAGAGTGATTACAACAGACGGACAGACGGACATGGCTAGATCGTCTTAGAATTTTATCCTGATCAAGAATATATATACTTTATACGGTCGCAAATGATTACTTCGATGTGTTACAAACGGAATGACAAACTTAGTATACCCTCCATACTATGGTGCAGGGTATAAAAACCATGAATTAGCCAACAGACCACAACATAAGGTTTGTTGGTTGTGCTGAGCCAAATGAACAGACAGAAATGGAGTGGTAGGCAGACAAGCAGGCGGGTTCGGGTCGTTGGTCGTTCTAATGCCGCCGTTTGTTTTGCGTTGTTGCTTGACATACCTGATTCTCTCAGCGAAGCTTTATTTGTGTTTGGCGAATATGGTGGGAGAGGTGAGGAGGTGGTGGTTGGAAGATATTGGCAAATTGAGAATACTTAAATTTATTTCCCAATGGATGTTGAAAGTTTATGCCGGTTTATAATTGCCGCTTAACACTACCAAGTGTTCATTGTGGAGAGATGATAAAGAAACATTCCAATCGACTTTGTAGGGTAGGCCCCGTGCAATGTTTTCCAAATTATTACAAGGTTGAAAGTGTTTTGTTTTTTGTTGTTTCCAGTTTCTTAGCTGTTTATTTTCTTGATGAGCGTAGTGCAACAGAGCAGGAGGTATTATACGCTTTGATAATATTTTATTATCTTTCACGTTTTGTCGTCGGTTTAAAACAATATTTGTTTTTAAGTTGCTGCCGCACAGTGGTTCGTGAATCGATTTTCCTGGACAAAACCCCAATTTTTGTCGTCACCGATTGTTAATTTCTATATAGGAATCGATAGTAAATATATTGAAAGTAAGAAAACCAAAAAAATAGGTCAAAATATTGGTACGTGTGTGTGTGTATTTTTATAGTTTGTTTATTGATGTTTGACCTTTTTGAAACGGTTAGAACATATAAAAAACTCAAAAACACTCATATTATGACCCAAAATATAATAAAAACTAAAATTTTTAATTTTAACCTTGAATTCCTCTGCGATTTCAATGAATCGGAAAGACGATTACGAGGGCCACTAAAAAACCTTCTGGCCTAGGCAACACGCAGTGTCTTTGTATGTCGATAAAGGGCCATCCTACAGCACTATGAAAAACTGGTTTAAAGAATTCAATCGTGGCGGACACTCTCCAAAAAAAAACGAAGTTCGTGAGGGTCGTCCAAAAATGGTCGTTGTGTCGGAAAAAATTAAGCCGTGCGTGAACGGATAATGCAAGATCGCCATGTTATGTACCGTGAGATAGAGGCATCCATGGACATTTATTCCACCAACTACCATTTGATATTGCATGAACGCTTGGCGCCAAAATGGGGGTTTTCTCGTCGGATCCCGTGTAGGTCGGTGCAAGAAATTTCGAAAAAAAAACGCGGTGCTTCAAAAGACGTTTATAAGGTGGATCCAGGTAACGAATCATAAAAATATGCGTGTGAGCCCGAAAAATCGTAGCAATCGCCAGTAGATGTTGTAAAAGCGTTCAAAAACCATGTTTTGGAGGTGTCTCAATCAAGCCACTGTTAACAACCCAACACATGGTCAGTTGTCAAACTGTCCTGACTACACTCAAACTAAAAACTGTTAAACTTTCCTGGTGACTCTGCATGTTGCCTAGGCCAGAAGGTTTATTGGCCAAAAGTTACAGAGTTTTGTCCAGGAAAGAAACGATTCTAAACCAATCGAACCGACATCGTAACGAAATCGGAACAAAGTTCGGGCCCTACGTCCGCCGTCGGATCCGAAATCGTAACGATATCTTAACGAAAGTTGTATGAAGTAGTTGACATAATTTTGGAACGAAATGTCGGAACGAAATCGGAAGAAAATCCTTGGGAAATTCGGAATGCGAATTTTTTCCTCCGAATTTTCGTACAGATTTCTGAACGATTTCGGAATAATGTCGTATGAAATCTGAGGTACCTTCCGAATCTTCATAAAGATTTCTGAACGATTTTGGAATAATTTCCTATGAATATCGAAGGAAAAAAATTTCTCTGACGTTCGTTCCAATTTCGGAGAGAATGTCGAAAGTAAATTTCCCTTAGAATATACCAATGTTTTCTTCCGATTTCGGTACGAATTCGGAGCGAAATGTTGGAAACAAAAATTTCCTTTCGCACAAAAACCACCTTTTGTATGTATCTAACAATAAGGGGTTGCTTTCATTTTAGTTTGTTGTCGAAAAACAAAGTGATTGGTTATAAAATTCGCATATACAAATTTTAAATACATATTTTAAATGTAAATGCAGCATACATACAAGCTGGTGCTGATAGACTCAACATATTCGTACACACAGTTTACATTGTTCTACTGTAACTACAAAATGATAACAACAGTGAAAATCATTAGAAACGTTTGAAATTACAATCTTCCAATAAAAAAATAACAAAGAAAAAATTGATCAATAAACAAGAGGCGTCAGAGAAAATTTTTTCCTTCGATTTGCATATGACATTATTAAAACATCGTTCAGAAATCTTTACGAAGTTTCGGAAGGTACCTCCGATTTTCATACGACATTATTCGGAAATCGTTCAGAAATCTGTACGAATATGTTGAGTCTATCAGCACTAGCTTGTATTATTATATGTTACATTTATATTTAAAATATTTAAAAATTTGTATATGCGAATTTTATAACCAACCATTTTGTTTATCGACAACAAACAAAAATGTTGCTTGTTAGATATATACAAAAGGTGGTTGTTGTGCGAAGGGAAATTTGTTTGCGTCACATCGATCCGAATTCGTACCGAACTTTACATCCGACATTCTCTCCGAAATCAGAACGAATTCCCCTACGAAAAATTCGGAAAGAAATCTGAACAATTTTGCTTCCGAAATTGTTCCAATGTGTCGGACATTCGACATTTGGTTTGCTGGGTAAATAAGCACTGCCCTGTCAGCATTTGGAAGTGAGTTTCACACCCCTCGCCTAAAACGTCACTCCGGAGAAACGCCAAGGAAGATCGTTAGTGCATTGCACAAACAATTTCTATAGCATTATTACGATTAACTTTTATCGCGTATGCCGATACTTCGGAGTGACTTTCAAGGCGATTGTTTACCTTTATTTAATAATTCAACACATTGAACAAATATGGGACATTTTTCTATCTGATGATTATATGACACGGTTGTGCAGTGGTAAGCATACTCGTTTTGAACTCTGAAGGTCCGGGTTCGTTTCCCAAGTCAGGCAACAAAACAATATTACATTTTTAAAATGAGATAAATTAACGTAGGGGGAAATTCCTAATTATAAATTGTCTAAAAGCGTACTTCGAAAAAAAGAAAAATAAAATTAAAAAAAAATATATACATATATACATATATATATTTTTTGTTAATCCAAGAACTATGGCGGAAATGATCTCCAGGAAGTGTCGCTGGAGTGACTTCCAAGACGACACACGGAAGTGGTTCACTTCAGGCTGACTTCCGCGACTATCGCGACAACTTTTATCGCCTTTGGCGGCACGAATAAATCACTTCCGCGATAGTTTTTGCTTGCAGGGTGGGTATTAATGGAATAGGTACATACACAGCCACTCACGCACACACACGAACTCATTCACCAAATGACTCAAACTGAAAATCAAGTAATTCGCTTTGCTTGCACGCTTTACGCCCCGGGCAAAGGGTTATGGTAATCCAACTAGAATCAGCGTATGATCGTCGATGTTATTTTATTCCCTCCTTCACACTGCGTCACTGGTTATGGTAATAAAAACGAATAGTATTTTTTTTAATTTGGAAAACTTTCGACCACAGAACGCGCTCGCTGTAAGGTGGGCGAGGTATGAGGAGCCCAAATGCAAAAAAAAATTTTAAAAAAAACATTTTAAAAATTTTCTTTCTCATTTTTTTTTCAAAATTTTATTCCACAATTTTCACTTACATTTTTATTTATTTTCATACTTTTTTCTTTCTTAACTGCTTTTTTAATTATTTTTATATTAATTTCATTTTAATTCTTTCATAGAATTTATTGTCGTCGTCGCATTATTTTCGTATCCGCCGCACACCATCGTCTAGTATTTTAACGTTTGGATACGGAGGATTTTATTGCCGCCGTCACACAGCTAAGCCAGAGGCCGGTTATAAACAAACTGATTGGATTGGAGTTATGTTATCGTTGTGTTGAACAAAAAGTTGGGGGAAAAAGGAAATAACGAACGAACACACATTCAACGACATACACACAGATACTCGCAACCATCGGATTCAGAATTGTTGTCATAGTCGTTGGTTGTTGTTTGATGCCAACCGAATGAATAGTTGTCGTAACAACAGCGAACCCAAACAACCAACTCAATGGAGGACACCAACAGGGTTACCTTGGTATATCCGGTAGTAGGTATTCATTCACTCATTCAAAATCCACAAACTCGAAGCTTTACATTGATGGGAGAATTTACTCATAACTTTTATGCTACCTTTGATTACACTGTGAACCGAAATTTTGGGACAGAGATAATTCCTTTTGGGGATGAAGATCCGCCGTGAGTCGAACTTCCGAGTTACGTCATCTTGTGGTACTTTTACAGCGGTTCTTAAAATAAGGGACGAAAAGGATATTGAAGGAAGCAAGTTAGAAGGTCGAAATGTTCTTCGAAAATAATCCTCATTCAATTTGACTGAAGACATATCATCTCATAATTAATCTAAAACAACAGTTAACAAAGATATAACGCTAATTTTAGATGCCTTAGAGGGTCTTTTGCAGAAACTTTATCACGCCATAACTCGGAAGTTCAATTTACGACGGATCTGTCCTTCGGGAATTTTAATATACTCCCCGAGGGCTTTCATCCCCAAAAGGAATTATCTCTGCCACAGATTTTAATCTCCATTTTATGTCACAGTGTCATTGATCGAATCGGATAAAGTCACGAAAACCCATTTCTAAATACGTTTGGTATTTTTTCTTTCTTAATACAAATTTTCACACAAGTATTGAGGGCAATTCATTGGTCTTCGAAAAATACACCCTTCTACAAAATACACCCTTTCTACAAAAATTGCAAATAATGTCTTTGTGTAGACTTGTTACTCCTCTATATATGTAGAACAAGTCTGTTTCAGAACTGCAAAAATCTATTAGTTAAAAAAAATCGATAGTCCTTGAATCCATAAAAATCCATGCTTGTGACTCTGATGGCCTATAGATAAATAATCATTAAAAATCCAGGTTCATGGCTCTGCTGGTCCTTGTAAAATATTGCTAAAAAAATCGTTGTGTGTGACTCTGATTTTCACTAGAAAAATACTATCTAAAAATTACTAAATGTGGCGCTGTGGGTCAATGAAAAATTATTACTTAAAAATAGATGTTGGTACCTCTGTTGGTCCATCGAAAATATTCCTTAAAAATTCCCATTTCTGTCTCTGTTGGTCCATGGAAAAAATATTTCTTAAAAACCTCCTTTTTAAGGCTCTGTTGGTTTATGCGAAAATATTGCTAAAAAATCCACATTTTTGGAAATGTTGGTCCATGGAAAAATATTCTTTAAAAATTTCCAATTATGACTCTGTTCTGTTCTGTTGGTTAATGTGGCTCGTTAAACATCCCTATTTGTGCCTCTGTTGGTCTATTAATGGGTGACTTCCGTATTGTCAATTTCTTTACAAATGACAAATAATATACAATGTTTTCTGTTTCTCATCGCCGATTTACTTAACAACTACGGAGCTACGTGTTTCATAACGTCAAAACAGGTATTTTTAACGCAGGTAAAAAGCAAACAAGTATCACTTTGTTTTCTGATGCATTCGCATGTGATTTTGATAATTTTGTAATTAAGCAGAAAAATATATAATTAAAATGGATGATTCGCGAAGGTAAGTATATATAAGCAATAGGTTAGGTTAGGTTGAAAAGAGGGGCGCAAGACGCCACATGTCCAATGGACATACACTTAAGCCAGAATAGGCCTGTTGTGCGCTCTAGACTAATTGAAGAAAGGGTCGTATTTGGTCTGTTTATTATTTTAGGAATTCTGTGCCCTTAACAAAATCCCTTAACTGTTTAACATCAATTACCGTTATCTGATTAAGTCCCGGTATAGTGTCGGTCCCTAAAGACTGGGACCTGATATTTGTGAAAGCTGGGCATTGGCAAAAAAAGTGCTCCAACGTTTCGTCGTCCTCTCCGCATGCCCAGCATAAGCTGTTATCTGCACATTTAATTTTATGCAGATATGCTTGTAGGCCCAAGTGACCAGTAAGGATACCTGTTAGCCTACTAATGTCTTACTTACTTTACTTAGCTGGCCCATTACAGAACATTTGTTCTATAGGCCGAACTAAGAAGAGATCTCCATTCCTCTCTATTTGTTGCTTCGCACTCTGGAATACCGCGCCTTTTCATCTCATCATCCACTTGTTTGCGCCATCTATTCCTTGACCTGCCAATTCTGCATGCACCGCCAAGCGGTCCGTAATTATACGCCTTTTTAGCGGGTTCATCATCGCTCATTCTTATGATATGGCCTAGCCAACGCAATCGCTGCATCTCGATACGTTTAACAATATTGATGTCGTTGTATAGCAGATACAGCTCGTGGTTCATGCGACGTCGATATTCACCGTCAACGCAGATTGGTCCGTAGATCTTTCGAAGAATTTTTCTCTCAAACACACCAAGTACTGCCATGTCTGCTTGCGCAAGTACCCAGGCTTCGGAGCCTACTAATGTCTGCCTTACTTAATAATAGTAAGTTTTTAGTTTTATCCTCGTTTGGGACCCCCAGAGAAGTATTTATGCAGTCCAGCACAGTTTTCGATTTTACTGTCTTGGATGTTATTGCATTGATTGTCATTTTACTGTCCGTAAGGACGTTAACGGTGGTTGGTCTCGAGTTAGCATTAAGCCAGTTCAGACACTCTGTGATCGCCCTGACCTCCGCTTGAAGGACCGTATTGTGATCCGGCAACCAAAGAGAGATTTCGGCCTCTGGTTATTCAATAAAAAGTCCCAGTCCCGTCCTCCCCCCTAACATCGAGCCGTCTGTATAACAGCAGTTTCCAGGAGGCTTTCCAGCTAGGGTCCCGCCGATCCACGAGTCTCTGTCAGGTATTAATGTTTCACACGAGGCAACTACAATTGTTTCAGATATACGGTCCGAATTAACTTTATCCATTGACTCCCCCGTTGTTACCTGTAGAATTTTTTGATGGTATGTTACGTGGTTCTTTTCGATCCACTCGTCTGTCGCCTTCAGCCTTATGGCTGCGACGGCAGCTTCATACCTTATCTGAATTTCTATTGGGTGTACGTATAGAATAGTTTCTAGTGCCCTCGTTGGCGTTGTCCTCATAGCACCACTTACTCCTAGGCAGCACATTCTTTGGACGTTTTGTAAAATGTTTATATTACATTTTTTATCCATCGCTGTCCACCAGACACTACTGACGCGTATGTTAGGATGGGTCTAACTACGCTTTTGTATACCCAGTGTGCCATCTTTGGATTGAGACCCCATTTAGAGCCTATGGCCCTTCTACAGGTTGACCAACATCTGTATGCTTTGTTGGCTCGTTCTTGGATATGATCCTTCCATTTAAGTTTCCTATCCGGGATTACTCCCAGATATTTGACCTTATTGGAAATCTTAATAGTCTTGTTAAGGAAAACAGGTTCCTCGATGTGACCCGGTTTTGTTTTCCTAGTGAAAAGACATATTTCTGTTTTTTTTCCGGGTTTACGTTTAAACCTCTTGGTCTAGCCCAGTTATATGCAAGTTTTAGAGCCGAATCGGCCCTTCTGCATAACAAATTAGGGTTCTTTCCCCTCAGAAGTATTATAACGTCGTCTGCATAACAGACTGGTTCAAATCCCTCTTTGGTTAAAGTCCTCAGTAGGCTATTTATGGTAGTAACCCACAGGAGAGGTGACAAAATCCCCCCTTGTGGCCTTCCCTGATCTACTTTATCCCGTTTCGTTACGTCGTGTAGCCCGCAACTTATCCATCTATTCCTTAGCATATTGCTTACCCAGTTCCTAAGGGCCCGGTCCACATAAAAATTATCTAAGGATTGGATAAGGGTTTCAGTGCTGACGTTATTGAAAGCACCCTCGATGTCAATGCATACTGCCAGTGTATACATCTTTTTGTCGAAGGTGTTTTCGATGTGGTGTACTACCTCATGTAAAGCGGTTTCCACTGATCTGCCTTTAACGTATGCATGTTGTTTATATTTAAGCATATCGTTTGGGATCTTGCTCTTAATCATGGTATCGACTATACGTTCCATGGTTTTGAGTAAGAAAGAAGTTAGACTTATCGGGCGATAAGACTTAGGAATTGCGTAGCTAGCCTTTCCAGGTTTGGGGATAAACACTACCCTCGCCTCCTGCCAGGCTTTAGGGCTATATGCAAATTTTAAGCATGCGTTGAAGATACCTGCTAATTTGGACGAAATATAGTCCACCTCCTTTTGGAGTAAGGCCGGAAAGACCTGGTCTGGTCCCGCTGCTTTAAAAGGTTTGAAACTGTTGATGGCATCTTTGACCATTGTTTCATCAATGTTTGGTGCTTCGTCCGTAGCATTTTCCCCATCTGCCGATATCCCTACATTTGCTGTAGTGCTCGGGGGGAAATGCGTATTCATCAAAAGCCCCAACGGGTCCTCAATTGTTTCCATCTTATTTCCCATATCAATCACCATATAAGCAATAAATAATAGCAATTATGTACAAAAATTTTGTTTTTTTATTTACAGTGATTACACTAGTAAACACGACTTTTGTTTCAACCGAAACTTTTGTTGTTTCTAAATGATTTCGACGAGTTATTTTCAAATCTGGTCACTGTTTTTCTCTATCAGCTCTTGTTCTTGAGATATAGCTCAAAATCGGGTTTTACGAGTTTTACCCAGAATTTCGTTATTTCCGGATACAAACAAATATTATATAATATATTTTGTGGGTTTTTCGACACTAATATATTAAGGAGATGGTGTACGTTCGATACAAACAGTGAATATATAACGAGCTATATCTCAAGAACAAGAGTTGATGGAGAAATACCGTGACCGGATTTGAAAATAACTCGTCGAATTCATTTAGTAACAACAACAATTTCGGTTGAAACATTCAACTTTTTCAATTTTGTTGAGCAGTGTTATAGATGGAGATTCGAGCAAAAAAAAAAATTGCTTCTCACAACATGGCTGCGTAATGAACCAGATTTTCGTTCGAAGCGAAGAAAGCGGACAGCTTTATGGGAACAGGTCTTAAGAGAAATTAAAGAAGTTGATGAGATCTTTCCATTCTCGCGCGATGATATTTCGAGAACATTTTTAAATTTTCTAGTTACGTATAAAAGAATAAAAGGCGGAACAATACTTCTGGAGAAGCACACTCAGCAAATTTTGACTGGAGGTTTGATTCACGCATTGTGATAAATTTAAAAAAATGTTCAAACGAAATTTGTGCGGCGGCGTTCTTCATGTTTGTTTTCCCTAATAACATCTGCCAGCGGTTCCACATCGACAATGTAAACAATGTTCACAGTTGCATTGTTGTGTACAATGCATGAGTGTGCAACTGAAATATGTTAACTAAGTTTACAAAACACAAAGCAATTGACAATACGGAAGTAAGCCTTATTTGCAAAAATAGGAAGAAAATATGAAGAAAAAAATAAAAATCATATTATTCTAATTTTATTTTTTTATGGTATAGGAAAAAATATTTTATATCTTCGTCTTTTTCGTTAAAATTTTACCCAATAGTGAAGATATTCGGTTGCAACGACATGTTGGTATATAGTTTTCCTATTAGCGAACATTTTTTAGATCATTATATTAAATCAGAAGGATTTCCAATTGGGATATAAAATTAAAATAAAGTTAAAGTAAATATTATTACAACACTTGAAATGCATAGAAACTGCGTAATAGTAGAAATGACATGATGCGCATTCGATTTTTCAAAACAGCGAATCAATCGCTTTTATTTGATGTACACTTTGTGATATTCCATTTGGCGACCACGATGTAGCATCAGTTGCATGTTAGGGTGCTCAATAACAGTACAATGCCCATAATTTCGCCGAAGTACATTTGCATTTTATGCGCATCCGATTTCATTGATTACCATTAAAAAATATATCATTCTATGCCATTTCAGTGCGATACATCAAGAACCGTCGATGTAGCATCGCACTCAATTTTTAGAAAAAATCTAATATAGCTCCGGATACGCGAACGTTTTTAAATATCTATTTTCGCACATTGTAAACAGGCGTTTCGCTCTGTTTATCTAATTAGGAATGACACATTAAAAACGCGAATAAATACGCGATATTTTCGAAAAGATTTTTTGCAAATTTTCGAAATTTGAGGGGTATAATATCCGCCGATATAGTGAATGGAGTTAGACGCGCAATGTCTAGAGTTGGGTAATCTAGTTCCTAGTTCCTTGTACTAGTTCCAAAACGTATGAGTAACATCATGAAATATAACGTGTGATATTAAGTATACGGAGTTTGTTCAAAGAAAAAATGTGGGCCATTGGAACTGCGAAGTGAACGAGATAGTTCCATATAGTTCCTTTGGCACAACTCTAGCAATGTCTAGTTGAATTCAGAACGTAAATAAAACTAAATTTACGCGGGTTTCCACGGAAATCGAATGGCATTTGTAAATTTCGAATCCAAAAACAGTTTTTTTAGAGCAGATTGCCGTTATGCTTTACACGCGCAAGTTATACATTAACCCTACGATCCATAACCACCTGGACGAACAGGAGTCCATAACCAGGGTACCCGGGTACTCAAGTGAAGTTTTTTCGTTTATATTCAAAAAAATAAAATTTATATGCACATTTTATTAAAAACGCTTAGTTTTTACATCTCAACTGTACAAATTTCATCTTTGTAAGATAAAAATTGGTTTCTATAAGCATTTTCTACCTGAAAGGCTCACAAAAAAAGGACTGGTTTTGTGTTCTTAGGTAGAAAACTTTGGGTTTTTTTATTTGTGTACCCTGGTCATGGACCCCCGTATACAAAAACTTTAAACTCATTTTTTAGTTAATATATTTAACCAAACTTGATAAAGTTTTTTTCAGTCTCTAAGTTTCGCCGAAATCTCTGATGATCCGGAGTTTCATGTTGATATCTTCAATAATAAAGGAACAACAGCACTTTAAAGTTCAAAAAAGTACCTGGTTATGGATCGTAGGGTTAAAAAATGTGAAATCACGAGTACTACAATCATATAATAAGCTTTTAGAGAAATCCGGCTGCGCGTGGCGATTAGTGAAAAAAATCAAAAAACCCCATTTTCAGTCTTCAAAATGTCAGCATCCGTTTGAGGTATATACAGTGGAAATACTAAAAAAATAATACATTAGAAACCTCATCTCTGAAGTATATTCTTTAACTTCTTCTTTGAGCATTAAGTTCTACATTGTGTTGTAAAGCACCACCATATTATGGTGGAGGGTATAATTGGTGAGAAACAAACGGTTATGTCATTCTGGTTATGTCGTGTGCCCCAATACCTTCTAAAAATTCCCAAAAATAAAAACTTTAAAAGCTTTCTGTGCGGAAGCTTTTTTATCGAATCACTTTATAATTAAGATTTGATGTAATCTTATGTAGAAACTCATTACGCTATGAAACAAGGATATGAGGTTGTAAAAAGTCATAACTCTAATATATACACAAGTCAATATAAACTTCCAAGGTTTTTTTATGATTTGAACTTTTAAAGAATATTTTTTCCAAAGACTTGCAGGGCTATAAATTGCATTAATTTGTATCCTTGTGTATTTTGATGTCATATTTATAAATTGTAATTGCAAACATGTGCTGAGTAATGGCACACGTAGTTACCACATACTTGGTCTGTTCCTTTACTTTTGAAAATAGTAAAACCGGCAAAAGTAGTAAAAGTTGTAAACTGTTCACATATGAATTGTATGGTGTCAGAAGTAAAGGAACGCTTTTCGAGTAAAAAGTGGGAAAACTTGAAGATTCTTGCACGTAAAGGAACAGAGCTACTGTGTGTATGTATACCAGGGACGTACGCAGGATTTCATTTCGGGGGGGCCCAACTTGACCAAAAATCATGAAAATTAAAAATGTTATGTATCGTTACGTAAAGCTATTTTAAAGGGTTGTTTGATAATTTTATGCACGAGGGGCACTAAAAACCTTCTGGTCTAGGCAACACGCAGTTTGGTGAAAGAACTTCCATGCAAAAAGTGCGAATATGTCGAATAGATATATACAGTGTTTGGAGGATATAAACAGTTTGACCCGAACATAACGCCGTTTCTTCTTTAAAGTGCATATATTACACACTAATTTCCGTGCCATTAAAAAAGTTTTGTATTATTGTAAGAAAATAATATTCGTTACTTTCAAAAAAAAAACACCAAAGCTTTACTATTTTACCAGAAGTGATAGAGTCAATGAAAGACAACTAAGCTATATCCTGAAAAAATAGGTTGAGTCGAAAAACTCCGTCTGATACATCAATGGTTTCCAACAACCAATCACTTCTGTCGGCACAGTGCAGGCAAAGTTATGAAATTTTTTTTTGATTTCTGGAAAACAAGAAAAAGTAGCAGTCGGGTTTGCCTACATAGAATACGGACTACATAGCCAATTTTTGTTCTGTAAATTGTAAAGCCAGGAAGTTTCCGAATTTTGTCTCCATTTTTGGACGTATAAATTTTCCGACATTACTTCGAAATATTTGGAGTGTACAACTTCTCGATTATTGGCGTTACCCAGCAAAATTTATTTGAAGTTGTTCTATGTGAAGTAAAGATTGAATAGCTTTTTTAGAAGCAGTCTACGCAGAGTCATGAAAAATGCATTCCGTTCTTCACATTTTGACAATGTCCGATTCGAATCCATTTCATAAAATGTTCATATTTTAGCAATGTTTAGATTTATAACAACTTTTTGCAAAGAAAATTCTCAAGAACACAAGAATCAATTTATTTCATGGTATTTTAATTATTCGGCAAAATGTTTGTATCTAGAATAAAATTATTTGATTTTTTTTTGCACTCAGTCGCTTTTTAAAATGATTTATTTGAGATATTCCATTGTTTTATATTCATTATATTTCAATTTCATTTAGACTATCGAACTATTATCAAACAACTGTTTTTTCAAACAAAAATGTTCTACAAAAACATGAGTTTGTTAGTAATTTGAAAGAAATTAGAGAAAGAGGCCATAAATATTAATTAGAAGTTACCACAACTCTTTAAAATACTCTTTTCCAAATGGCCAGAGGTCTCAAATCAATGAAAAATCCGCACTTAATAGATTTTAACTTCTCCCATATCCTCAAAATGCATGCTTGCGAATCTATTTTTAAATTAGTCGAAAAATCATTTCAAAATACATTCCATGAAATGTATATTTACCCACTACAAAGAACTAATGCAAAATGTGTGCTTAAGAAGCAAATTAGACAGTATCCTCACTGCACCATGCCCTTGTAAAAGACTTCTTTCACGTAAAAAGATATAGTCCAAAATCACTTGCACTCATGATTCAACTACTTCTTTGGCTACAAACATTTTGCTGGGTATGATCAAAAATGTGACTTCGATGAAAGCGCAAGAGTTTTGCACTTTTGTACAGACGATACCTGAAAGGATAGACGGATATAGTTCATTTTGGAAGTGGAGCTAATTTTGGAAGTCAAACTAGTTGGTCGGCGTAAGATTTAGAGCTTTTGGACCAATCCTCACCCACGAAAAATACATTATCGCTGTAAACAAGACCTCAAGTGAATCGACCTACTGTAGGTCTCGAAAAAATCGAATTGGACTTTGCTCAAGATTTTAGAGAAATATTTTGAAGTCTGGCAAGGGAAGTGTCCAAAATATTGCGAGATCCAAATTTTGGACAAAATCTGTAGGTCTGTTTATTTCGTTTACGGTTGTTTTCAGCTACAAATACTGATATTAAAATTAAAGATGGGCATGCTATTTATAGCAGATATTATGTGTGTTCGTTTACTCAAAATTTGTACAAATTGTTACTGGATTTTGTTCGTTTACTCTACAGGCCAATACAAAAGACCTTGGTCGTTTACAAGAAGTTACTGGACTTGTACAAATTTGTACAAATTATTGAGTAAACGAACACACCTATTATCACTTTATGATGCACACCAATACATTTTTCTCCATTATTTTCTCCCACTATTTAGCAATAAGTTAATATAAAATAGGAATACAAAATATTGATTAAGGCAGTAAATCAATTTTTAATTGGTTTTCGAGATATACTCCACGTAAAACCCTTGATATGTCGTACATATTGTCCAATAGACACTTCATTTAATGTACTTCTAATCCGCACGATAATGAATTTGTAATCCTTTTGAATACGAATTCCAAAACACAGGCATGGCATAAGGAAGGAATTCAGTTTTACTGGAAGTTTCTCTCAAAGAGCGTATTCAAACATAAAATTTTAAATATTTCTTCAGACAGCTTGTTGATAAAGTACATTTTCAGTACAGAACCTTCAGTACAATATCAGCTTTCATTTGAAATTTCAAAAAAAAAAAACATTTTTCTAGAGAAAAAATCTTAATAATTTGTTAAAGTAGCTCAAACAATTTTGTCGGACCAAACCATGCCCCCCCCCCCCCCCCCCCCCCCCTGCGTACGTCCCTGATGTATACGTATGAGTATTATTTATTGTGGCATTGGTGTTTTTATGTAACTACAAACATATGTTTCCGTGGCAAAAAGGACTTCAACAAAACTGCGGGAAATCATTGTATCAACAGCAACAATCATTCCATTCAGAGAATAATGGCTATCGATAAGGATGTGTGTCAAATGAAAGTTCAAAATTGATTTAAATTTCAAAAGCAACAGCAGCAAAACATCTGCAACAAAAATATTACAAAGAAGAAAGTGATTTTGTTTGTACACAGTAATAAATTGTATGAAAAATTGGTGAATAAATTTTTAATTTTTTTAAATTCAAGCCGAAATAATTATCAAAGAGATGCCAGTTCTACGCTCTTTAAAAGGCCAAGTTAATTTCTCCGAAAGTCATTGGAAGTAGGGCCATCAGAACTGTAAATATGTATTAAAGAAAATCAGAGGAGCATCAGCGTAGGTTTTTTTAAGAAATATTTTTCAAATATTACCAAACCTTTAGCGTGAGATTTGTATATTATATGTTGTCTGTATAACTTCAAAAACCTATATTTGTGACAATAATAATATAATAATTGGTTTGCCGTGCTTTGGAGTTCATGTGTCAAAACAGATTATGTTTTTTCTTCCTTTTTAAATCCCAAGCAGAATTTCCTCAACATATTTCGTGTTATCTTATGATGAATTCAACAATTAAATTTTTATTATGGTTTATGTACCTATTTCCATTCGAATAACCAACAGGTAGTCCCCAAAACCAAAACCTACCCACAATTTCCTAAAACAAGGACAAAAAATATATTAAAAATAAATTTAACAAATATAAAAATCTCTCTCCACCAACCAAAAAAAAAAAACAACCTTCCCATATATAGTTGGAACAATTTGTTAACCAAAACACGTTGCCGGAGACCAACAAACAACAACAAAAACAGAACGAAACGAAACAAATCAACACCAACATAAACTAAACGAACGAATCTCTCACAAAAATCCCCATGCAACACTAAAACTGCAACAAAATTGCAAATGGAATTATTTATGAATGAAAAGTTTTGGATGTTTTTGGGGTTTTAGAGCTTGGTTTATTTAGCGGTTGTTTTGTTGGAACAGCAGCAGCAACAAAAACAACAACAATGAATAAAATGTAAAACAAATATCAGCCTTTCTATCAGCAGACTACAGACTATATATTTTGTTAAAAGTGAAAAAAAAAACATTGGATATAACAAAAACGACAACATCGCCATCATCAACAATAACAAAAACATTAATATTATAACATTTATTGTTTAAAAGATGAAACAATGGATGAATAGAAACGACACTGTGAGATACTATATTGGATATTGTGAGGGGTTATTAGAGGGAAAACATAAAATAGGGGATTATACCCAGCAAAAAAGCAAGTACGAGAGGGTTGCGGTCGGACAGGACCGACCATGTGATACCCTACTCCACTATATCTATATATTTCAGCTGTCCGGTCATACCCTGCCAGCATTTTCTATCGCATATTACCCGATGTAGTCACTACCAAGCGATAAAAACACTCGCCTGCGAGCTCGCATTCTTATCGATGAAGTCTAACCGTGCGGGAAGAAATGAACCACGGCCAAGATACTACTTGTGAAAGTCGATATCGTGACTTCAAAAAAGGCAGTTTTGCGAAAAAATTGGTTGTGACGAAAAATATTTTTTTTTGTTTCTATTTTTTAATTTTTTATTATTGTTATTACTTTTCCAGCGCGTACATATGAACTATTCTTCGTTGAAATTGTCGTCTACGTTAATTTTGTCACTTTAAAAATGTTATGTTGCCTGGCCTGGGAATCAAACCCGGGACATTACGAGTGCAAAGCGAACATGCTACCCACTGCACCACCGTTGCATATGAACATCAGATTGATAAATGCCTTATATTTGTTCAAGGCTGTACACGCCTTAAATGAATCTAAACAATCGAAAGTGTCTGCGTAGGCGATAGAAAATGTCTGCCCATGCGATAGTCGTACGCCGTAAAGTGTCTGCAAAGGCAATAGAAAAGAAAGTGTCTGCCCACGCGATAGTCCATCTTCCATCTTTTTCGCTGACTCTAAGTAGTTATTGAGGACGATCAAACAGGACTGCAATACATTTGTTATTGTAAAATTCTAAAGTGTCGTTCTTTTACAAAAAATGAGAGTCGATTGCGATTGCTTTTTGTAGACGGAGTGAGAAACTCACTTCCAAATGCTAGCAGGGTACATACATAAGCTGATATATAGTTGCGTTAAAAATAATGGGAGTGTCCATACAGACCAAGGGTATTGTCAATAAACATGGTTAAACCTCTCCATTTTGGCTTGTTTTGTATTTGATTAACATTGTTGACATCCCAACTGTTAATTCATTAACAGATATGTGGCAATTTGTTTTAAATTCTTTACTGTTTACACTAACATTATAAATCGGTTTCAAATTTTGTTAAAAAAAAAAATAGGAGTGCACAGTGGATCCACCCATTGGCCAAAAATAAAAAATTAATGTCAAAATTTTGGTACAACATCTGGCAACTCTAACAGCTATGACGTGGACCTTTTTAAAATACTTTAGTTTTTGTTTCATTTGAACGCGATCTTCTTAAGAATAGCTTCAATAGTCGGAACATTTGACTAATATTTAGTTATGAGTACAACCCATATTTTAAGTGCAAGTAAATATATTACAAATATCGCGAAACTAATACGTATAGCAAAATATTATAGTGGGTTTTGAAGGAGGAGGTAATAGTTTAATTTTCATTAAAAAATAGTGTTTTAGCGTGTTGTGGAATTGTAGTTAGCTGCATATTTTCTTAGTGTATTTTGCAATGTCAATTCGATCATATACTTAAATTTGACCTAAGGTTTTAGTCATGATGCCCACCAGTGCCCACCTCGGGAATAATTTTCCAAAGTAGTTCATGGGTTTAAGATTATTCAGTATTAAAATCAGCTTCCATCTAGTGCCAGACTATAAATGGTGGGTCGATGACTTAAGCTGCCCTAAAATAGGGTTTCTATGGATATATTAGCGTATAACTCTGTTGTCTGACCACGTACATTAACATAATTGGCATCAGTGGCAAGATGAAGAAATCTTCTTCCAAATTTGTCTTACGTTGGCGGTACGTGCCTTCCAGGAAGAACGCTATAAGATCTACATTAAAAATTTTACCAATTTTAATACAAAACAAGTAAGAAAAGTCTATAGTCGGACGGAGCCGACCATGGGATACCCTATACCACTATCCCCTGGACAATCGCTCTCCACGGAACTTCTTTTCAATGATTGTGAAAATTTAATTATCAAATATCAGAGATGTAATGTATAATACTTATGACCAAAACCAAAATGTTATCTAGCATGACAAAGACATTTTTGTAGCAGGAAAGGAAACTTTAGTTGGCACAAACTAAAATATAATGAAACCCACTTATGGAGTACTACTACTTCCGTTCTTTAACCGCTACGTTATTGAAAATTTTACCAATTTCACACAAAAGTTTCAGTCCATTTAACCCGCTAAGTATTATCTGATCTTCACGTTGGTTTGTACGCTTCTTCTTCATCATAACTCAAACTTTGTTTAAAATTTTGCGGGTTATTATTTTGAACTACAGAGCCGCTACAAAATTGGTTTAAATTTTGTTTTTGGTCCATTTCATCCCATGAATATTTCATGATCCTCACCAAAAACTTATCTTTTCTATTCTGGCCCGAACCCAACCTCCTTAAAAAATTCGTTACAATCGGTCCATAATTGCGGCCTTAAGCTTTTTTACAATTTTTAATGGGCGAACACACATCGCTAAATCGCTTTATCTCGTCGAGATATGAATTTTGGCATATCAAATAAGGGGTCTAGGACGAATATTTCGTGGTGTTACATAAACTTTTGGAGAGACAATATGTAGCATGGGATAAAAATGTGGTTCTCTTCACAGAACCCATTATATATTAGGCAGTAGGCCCGTTATCTAGCAAACACTTTATTGCAATTTACATCAGAGGAAAGGTCAGTAGTTTGTTTTCATATGTAGGCTACTTTGCGAAACATATATGTCCTCAAGGAATTAAAATATCGACAAAAAATAAAAGTTGTATATTTTTCATACAAAAGTAATGGTCCATTTCACCCGCTAAAGAATATCAGATCATCATTCAAAATTGTAGGCATCTTTTTCGACCTATACTCTTACCCGGTGCAAAATTTCGTGACTATTGATGTATAATTGCGACTTCTAGCGAGTTTATTATTACACTACAAACAAATAACGGAATATATTAGGCTGTAACTCTGTTATCTGATCATGCACACCAACATAATTGGCATCAGTTGAAAGGTCAAGCGTTCCACTTTCAAGTATATCTCACTTGTCCGGAATGTCACTTCCAGGAATTAAGATATAAGCTGTATATTAAACATTTTCACAATTTACACACAAAAGTTTTGGTCCATTAACCCTCTAAATATTATCCGATCGCCATCTCAAATTGCAAGCTTCTCCTTTGTGATATACTCTTACCTTATTTAAATTACGCGTTGATCGGACTATTATTGAGACCTACAGAAAATTGGATAAATATTATGTTTTTGGTCCATTTCACCCGCTAAATATTTCACGATCATCACCAATAAGAATATGGATCTATTCTGATCTGAACCCGACCTCCATACAAAATTTCGTGACGATCGGTCCATAATTGCGGTCTGGAGCGTGTTTACAATTTATAATGGACAGACGGACGTACGGACGGACACACATCTCATAATCGCTTTATCTCGTGTTACATGAATTTTTACCAAAACAAACTTATAATACCCTTTTCCACATTGTGGTATAGGGTATAAATATTGATTTTTTTAATCCGCTAAAATGGTTGGATTTATGTTGTTTTGGAGATTGTTTTGTTTCCCCAAGCCTATTTTTGCATCATAAGATAATCGGGACTTTGTTCATGTCATTTTGTGTTAACAGCATAAAGCAATTCTTACCGTATACCCCCTCCAGAGGGGAAAGGGGGGAGAATGTTACGCTCGTGGTTTCTTAAAACACTCTTCGCAGCAGCACAAAGCTGTAACCAGCGCATTGACTTGATTTTTATACTCTAAATATTTTTGGCCACTTTCTCCATACAAGTGGATCCACTGTAGAGTGTGGAGGAAAAGACAATAAAAAAACTTTAATTTGAGTTTAGGACCAATATTGTCAATATTTTAGCTGTTAGTAATGAATCCCTATAGATTTGTGTAGGAGACACTCGAAGGAGTGTTCCGATGTAGTCCATATTCGGACGTAATCCAAGTCTCTAAGAAATAATACAATGTACAAAATTAAAACCAAACCGGTTTCTCCCTTCGAGGGTTATCTTAGGCACTAGTCAGTTTAGTTGGCGTCGTCTCAGGAAGTATGGACCTGCCCCCCAAAAAAGTGCACCGTCGTAAAAGGGGCCACAAGGCGAACATGTTTCAAACAAATTCAAAACGGCTCGAGAAGAGCTGTTAAACTATAGTTTTCCCAAAGGAGTGGGGTGATATAGTCCATATTCGAACCTGATATATGGATGAAAGTAATATTTCCACATCCCATGTTTTGAATAATACGGTTAGTCCCTTCTGGACTATCGTGCGAATAATCTTAGCGAAAAATTTTGAACTTTTGTGGTGGTAATTAAAGGTCCATCCTCGCACTTAAACTAAGTTTGGACAAAATTTACGAGACCTAAAATTTTAACCAAATAGGTTGATTCTTCGAGATTTATCGTTAGTTCCCTCCCACCAGCCAGACAGGCGGACGGACATGGGTAAATCGACTCCAAATCGTCTGAAATGAATTTCGTCCAAACATATTTGGGGTCTAAAATGATTATTTCGATAATCTCGTTGGCCTTCCTGTTGGGGGTATAAACAAATATTAAAAGGATTTTAGAAATGGTTTTCTGTGATTTTTATCGAATCGATCAATGAAAAAAGACCAATATTTCGAAGTTCTATTACATTACTTCTTACCAAAGGTAAAAATTTGTCAGTATTAACTGCGACCACTATCACTGGTTATGGTTACTATACACACAATTAAAACTGTGGAATTTCGTTATATACTAGGCTGTAACTCTGTTACCTGAGCACGTACATCAACATAATTGGCATCTATGGAAATGTCGAGAGATCGTCTTTGAAAAATAGCTCACGTGGGCGGAATATGTCTACCAGGAATAAAGATATAAAATATACATATGTTCCGTATATATTCAAAACGGCTGAACCGATTATCTTAAAAATTTCAGAGAATGTACAGGGAACACCCGTTTTGAAAATAGGCTATATATTTTTTTGAATGTCGGAGGGCGGGGTACCTCCCTCATGCCCTACTTTTTTAGAAACGATTTTCCTGAAAATTTCAGAGAATGTACAGGGAGGACCCGTGGTGAAAATAGGCTATAAACGTTGTTGAATTTCGGTGGGGCGGGGAGCCTCCCCTACGCCGATTTTTTAAAAACGTTTTTTTAGCAAAACTGGCGAACGTATCTGTGAGAAAATTCATTTGCGAGACAATGGTGGTTGTATTTCCGACCCTAGGTACTCATTGGGGACCTAAAGACCCCACATACACACATTTTTAAATATGTTATAAATCCAAAACTACTTAACCGATTTTCTTTAAAATTTCAGAGAATGTGCAGGGATGACCCCTGGTGAAAACAGGCAATATGTTTTGTTGAATTTCGGAGGGGTAACTCCCCTAGGCCCTATTTTTTTAAAAAACGCTATTTTTGTAAATCATGCGAACGTATCGGTTTGAAAAAAAATATGCAATGGTAGTTGTGTCTCCCACCCAAGGTCCTTATTTGGGGCCTAGAGGCCCGGCTAAATGAATTTCACATACGAATGCAATTAAAATCAATAAAAACAAACAAAAAACAGCATTGAGTTTAAAATTTTTCTTGCTCCTAATTTCTTTCCTCTGCGCACACTATAAATAACAAAAAAAATTAACAATAAGCCCTGACGAATTATATTTTCTACTTCTATTGAATCCACAAAAAGGACATTGCCTACCGGACTTCTTTAAATACTCTCGAAATAAGTTTTAATATCTGGCTGTCCAAATGTGAATGCCAAGCTGTTTTTTCTCCCTGTTCTGCTTTCTTTCATTGTCATGGTCATTTCAATGATTTCCGGTTCGTTACGGTTTTTTTGTAGCAGTTTCTTTGGTTTTTTTTATTGTTTTCAGTGGACTTAGTTGTGAAATTATTTAAGTTGTCCCTAAAGTATTGTTGTTGTTTCATTTCAGTTATTAAGAAAAGGAAAATTTGCTTATTATAGCATGTAGAAGAAGAAAATTACAAAGAAGCTTAAAGCTTACTTGCAGCTGCTGGTTGTCATGATGTACTTTAGATAATAACGAAAATGTTAGGTTCTTTAAGAAAAATCTTTAAGAGATTGTTTCATTAGTTATGGACATGAACATTTAAAAGTAGGTGCTTCCGCCATGTTTCCAGCTTGTTGTCACAGAAGTTTTTAGACCTTTTACGATCGCTTCTTCAAATCAGTGTTGATAGAAATAATCAAAAAGTTGCCTGATCCTTTCTCCAAAAATATATTTATATTCTACTCCACAATGTGGGAAGGGTATTATAAGTTTGTTTTGCTAAAAATTCTTGTTATATACCAGTTTTCATATCTCGACGAGATAAGGCGATATAGCGATGTGTGTCCGTCCGTCCGTGTTTCCGTCTGTCCATTATAAATTGTAATCAAACTCCAGGCCGCAATTATGGACCGATCCTTACGAAGTTTGGTATGGAGGTCGGTTTTACATCAAAATAGATCGCTAATGTTATTGGTGATCGCTACTGTTATTTGGTAAGAATTGCATATGCTACTCTTACATCGCATGTACATAATTATAAAGTGAACAATGCAAATGATCGCCAATTTTTTCAAGTGTGCGCCCATTGTCTTCTCTCATCCCTGCTCAGTTAATTTCCTGGCTATTTATTTGGTCCATTTGGCTCACTTAATGTGTCACATGGGATGGAAATTACCGACACCGTCTAGCCGTTGTTGCTGTCATTTTCCATTGTCTTACCAGCGGATTTTCATTGATTTATGAGCATTTGTGTTTAAATAACGGAAATAGTCGCGTGTTTGTCATTGTGGGATGTTGGTGTTGGTTTCAGAAATGGAAGTGGATTGATTTAAATACTAAAATTATTTAAATATTCAAATGTTTTGGAGACCTTTTCTTATCCAAATACTGGCAATATTTCTAACAATAAATTTGTTGAATGGCTATTAGAGCAAATACCATCGATAGACCGCGGAGGTGTTCTATGAATTTTCATTTAATTTTGACTCTTTTCATTTTTTTCCATAAATGGAAGCTAGCAAATTTTTGTAATGTCGTTGTCTCCTTTTGAAACCCCCGTTGGGGTTATGAGTAGACAGCGGAATCCTATGCAAATGCATATACGGTTAGGATGGTCGTAGAGAAAATCTGATTAGACAGAAACTCGTTTTATTACACAATAAAACGAATTAGGCCCAGAAATTTTTGCATATTTTGCATATCGTGCATATTTTGACATATTTCAACATATCTGCATAAATTTAGCATACGCAAAACCATATGCAAAAATATATTCATGGATTTGTGGTCGAAATAACCCACCGAAATGGTTGAAATATGGTATTAAGTCTTCGTTAGGGGTATGCAACTTTACAACTGAAATCTATCCGCATAGGTCCACGTCGTCATATAGCTCCCTCAATATCCCACCGAAATGACTGAAATTTGGCATTTTTTCTTCGTTGTGGTATAAAACTTTCCACCTGAAATTTGTCAGTATAGGTCCATGTCTTCATATAGCCCCCATAGAACGGTACCTCCGGATTTCTGGTATTTTGAAGGTTGTGCCCTCAATATCCATCCGAAATGGCTGAAATTTGGTATTAAGTCTTCGTGGGGGGGTATAAAACTTTCTATCTGAAATTTATCGGTATAGGTCCATGTCTTCATAGAGCCCCCATAGAATGGTACCTCCCGATTTTCGGTATTTTGAAGGTTGTGGCCTCAATATCCCACCGAAATGACTTAAATTTAGCATTTTGTCTTCGTTGTGGGTATAAAACTTTTCACCTGAAATTTGTCGGTGTAGGTCCGCGTCCCACAGTGGGAAAAATATAGGTCTAGCGTGCAAAAAATAAAAGTCGATGTTTTATTGCATGTTTATTCATAATTTAGAAAAAAAAAATAGCTTTAAATTGACTATTTTACTTCATTTATTGATATTTTGGGCAAATTTGTATTTTTATATACTTTTTATACTTTTTCTGGTATAGCTCCGACATAACAGTACATCCCGATTTTCTGTATTTTGAAGATTTCTGCCATATTACCTAACGAAATGGCTAAAATTTGGTATGTAGTCGTAGTTGGGGGACAAATTATTCCGACAGAGAATTGCCGGTACAGGTCCACGTTTTGACATAGCCCCCATAGAAAGGTACCGCCCGATATTGATAATTTTGAAGGTTTTGCCTACATTATCCAACATTATATCATATCTAAAAAGCTGAGATTTGGGATTTAGTCTTCATTGAGAGTATAAAACATTCTGACTGAGAATTATCGGTATAGGTCCTCGTTTTGATATAGCCCCCATAGAACGATATCGCCCGATTTTCGTTATTTTTAAAGTTTCAACCAAATCATTCAACCGAAACGGCTGAAATCTGGTTTGAATATACATAATTTGTGGTGGCGGATATAATAAGAGTTAAAAATCACACATTGTGTTCTTTTTTAGCAATAAAAACTTGTATTTATCAGTTTGTTTGGAAACGTAGTCAAAAATCGCAAAAAGTCGCAGGAATTGATTTGAGAGGTTATTCTACACAATGTATATATAAAAATAGAAAAAATATTTCGATCCGATCTGATCCGATTTTATACTTCAACCCTATTTTAATTGGAGAAATGGAATAAATTGGACGTTACATATACATAATTAACATCTAAATTAACATAACTAATGGCTTATAAACCTGTTTAATTTAGTTAAATACCTTTACGATAAACCAAAAATACAAAAGATCCGACAATAATATGTTCACAGACAGCACACGCCTATCGCAATTTTCGACTAAAAACATCATCGTGAACACTGTTACAAATATCTATGTTAAATGTTCCGTTCCGACTAATCAATTCTAATTATTGTATATGCCGTTAAGTGCAGTCAACTCTCTAGTTTAATACTGTACTATAGTTTCATAGCTTCTCTGAATTCCATTTTTCGATTTTTTTGCACGCTAGATCGGTATTTTTTCCCATTGTGCGTCCCATAGAACGGTACCGGATTTCTGGTATTTTGAAGGTTGTGGCATCAGTATCCCTCCAAGATGGCTGAAATTTGGTATTAAGTCTTCCTTGGGGGTAAAAAACTTTCCACCTAAAATTTGTCGGTTTACGTTCAGGCCTTATACAGCCCCCTCCCGATTTTCGGTATTTTGAAGGTTGTGGCTGTGGTTATACATTTCTCTATTTTATTGACTTGTCTGAAGAGAATTTTAAACAGAAAAATTGTACACACAAACATTTTTGTACCTATTATTGAAATATTTGTTGCATAAGAAAATATGTAAAATGCATAATGCATTTTGCATAATTTCGCATATGTCATATGTTTCGATTGCAATGTAATCAGAAGCCAAAAATATGCCTAGTCTTAAAATTTGACATGAATTAGATAAAAAATAAAGATTGCATAAAATTCCGCTGTCTAGTTATGAGAGAAGTCTCCCTTGTCCCTATGGGATGTTGTGGAACAATTATATATATATTATAGTTATGAGTTACTCCATTATTTTTGACAATATTGGTGACTGAAATCATACACAGTATTGTTGTTGCCTTGAGCAAAAAATCAAATATATTGAATATTAAAAATTAAATTTGATATTCCCAATTTAATTTACTCTATATCTGTCTATATCTGTGTGTGTGTGTAGTTATGCCTTAAGGGATGAACGATGATTTTGGAATTTTTTTCTGGTTTCTTCTTCTTCGACATTCCCCAATCAATAATTGTCAGCATATGCTTTAGGGTCATTTGCTTGTTTAGCGGTCGTTTATTGCCTTCTCTCTCCCTCCCCTACCCAACGGAATAAACCAAATTTTTGTCAATATTATTTGAGTTGCCATTATTATTGTTGATGTTATTGTTGTTACTGCCATTACCGTCACCATTGCACACAAATGTTGGCTTTGTTGTTGTTCTTATTATTGACATTTTATTATATATTTATGATTGTAAGTATGAATGTATGACTATGATGTGATTTATGTCAAAGCAAATTTCATTGTCATCGAGAGAAACATCATTGCCATCATCATCAAGTATGAAAGGAAGAAGGACAAGTAAATTTTATGTTCACACAAACACACGCTCATACATATCCAATAAGGCTAACATAAACTGGTCTGATGACATTTTGGTGGTCATAAAATTCATCCAAATTCCTTAAATCAACACATAGTTGATGTCATCCAGATGCTGTTTCATATTTCATTGAACAATTGAAACCGATTTGAATTTATTGACAATATTTAATTTGACACTTCAAAGTACTTAGCGTGCGAGTGACTGTAAGAGGGAGAATTGTGGTGACACTTTGTTAACGAGGCCGTGAAGATAAATAATACTTTAAAGAGTGTAAATATGTTGTTAAAGTATTTGTCAGCTTTTATAGACCGGGTAAAGGTAGTCTTAATAGACGTGCAGTAGTCTTTGTAGAAAATGGAGTCTTAAAGAGCTTTTTATACACCATGAACCAGGAGTTTTTTATAGACCAGCTGAAGTGATAGATGGACATAAGGAAGTCTTTGTAGATGAGCCGGGAGAAAACTTTACAGTATGGGTCTTTACAGACCAGCAGAAGGGAATGTCTATATACCATCTAAAGCGAGATTTTATAGGCCAGCAGAAGTGAGTCTTAATAGGTCAGCAGATGGGAGCCTTTAAAAACAGCAGATGCGAGTCTTCATGATAGCAAAAGGCAGTCTGAGGCCAGGCCAGCGTGAGTTTTTATAGACCAGCAGAAGGGGAAACTCTGTAGACCAGCAGGAGATAGAGTAGATAATCTCTATAAGCTAGACCAGCAGGTTCAAAACGCCATAGAGACAGGAGGAAGTACTTTTAGGCCAGAAGAGGGAGTGTTTTTGGCTATCAGAAGAAGACTCTATAAGTCAATCGAAAGGAGTCGTTATAAGGCAGGAGAAAGTAGTCTTTATAGACCAGCAGAAGATAGTCGATACAGGTCAACCGAAAGAAGCATTTACAGGACAGCAGAAGGAGAATTTAGAGACTAGCAGACAAACGATTTTATTGTCGGGCAAAAGGGACTCTTTACAAGCGAGAAGGTGGTTTTGTAGATGGACACAAGGGAGTCCTTAAAGACGGATAGTAGGGAGTCTTTATACACGAGTAGAAATGACTCCTTACAGACGAGCAGAAAGTAATTTTTAGACGGACAGAAAGAGTATTTATATACCGTCTGAAGTATGTCTTTATAGAGAGACAGAAATGAGTTCTTCTAGATCAGCAGATGCGGTCTTTAGAGTAGGGAGTCTTTGTACACGGGTAAACGGGAGTATTACTAGATCAGGCCTAAAAAGGAAACATTTTGGAACAGAGGAGAGAGTCTTTTTTGGCCATCAGAATAAATCTTTATAAGTCAACCGAAATGAGTCCTTATAATGCAGCAGAAAGGAGTCGTCATAGACCAAAAGAAGTAGATCAGCAGAATGCAGTCGTTATAGGCCAACCGAAGGAAGTCTTTATAGGACAGCAAAAGGTAGGCTTTAAAGACCAAGAGATGGGAGTTTTTATAGGCCAGCAGAAAGGAGTTTTTATAGAAGGGAGGCCCTGTAGGCCAGCACGAGGTTGTCTTCCTAGGGCAGAGGGGAGAGTCTCTATAAGCTAGAGGGGAAGTATAGAAGGCCATAAATGCAGTCTTTATTTGTCTGCAGAAGGGAGTTTTTATTGTCCAGAAGAAGGGATTATTTAAAAGATAGTGAGATTTATAGACATTCAGAAGGGAGTATTTTTAGATGTGTATCCTTTATATACAAGCGGAAGAGAGCCTTTTTCAATGAGTAGAAGGGATACGATGGGCACTAAAAAACCTTCTGGCCTAGGCAACAGGCAGTGTCGCCAGGAGTTATTTGACATTTTTTGGAAAGTTCAACCGTTTTTAGCCTAAGCGTACTCAGGACAGTTTGACATACAACCATGTGTAGGGTTGTTTAGAGTGGCTTGATTGAGACACCTTCAAAACATGGTTTTTGAACGCTTTTACAGCAGCTTCTGGCGACGAAAATCGTTGACCACGCCTTTTTTATTGATGTGCTGGAATCAAATGAAGTCATTGGATCCCCAGTCAGGGCATGACCCATCAATTCCACGTTTTGTCCGGTCAAACAGGCGCTGGTCCTAGCCGTATAGTCGCCACAAAGTCAGTTTTGCCGAAGAACTAGGCGACCATTTGCTTCGAAGGTCTTCTTCCATGAGCAGCTTTCGTTGCATTTGGCTCGCTTTCGAAGACACAAACGGTCGATTCCTGTCTTGTTTCGAGCTCCTAAGCAATCTAAGATCTTATTAATGTCGTTTGAAGCACCGCGATTGTTTTTATTCACAATTTCTTTGCTACAATCCACAGAGCCTTTTTTGATTGCCCAATTTTGCTGGATCTAGCAAGAAAAATTCATTTTTTCTGCCAAGTGTTCATGCAGTATCGAATGTTATTAGGTGGAATAAATGCCCAAGGTTGCCTCTATCTTACGGTATATAAAATGGCGATCGTGCATTATCCGTTCACACACAGCTTAATTTTTAAAGGCACAACGGCCGTTTTTTGACTACCCTCACGAACTTCGTTTTTATGGCGAGTGTCGGCCACGATTGAATTCTTTAAACCAGTGTTTCTTTAAGGATATTATAAGTTTCTTTTGGCAAAAATTCATGTAATACCACGAAATATTCGTCGGAGACCCCAATGTGGTATACCAATCTTCATATCTCGACGAGATACAGCGATTTGAGATGTGTGTCCGTCCATCTGTCCATTATGAATTGTAATCAAACTGCAGGCCGCAATTATGGACCGATCGCCACGAAATTTTACGAGGAGGTCGGGTTCAGACCAGAATAGATCCATATTTTTATTGGTGATGATTGTGAAATATTTAGCGGGTGAAATGGACCAAAAAATAATTTTATCCAATTTTGTAGCGACTCTGTAGGTCACAATAATAGCCCGATCGCCTCGATGTTTTAAATAGGGTAATAGTATATGACAAAGAAGAAGCTTGCAAATTGAGATGATGATCAGAAAATATTTAGAGGGTTAAATGGACCACAACTTTTGTGTGAAAATTGTGAATATTTTTAATATACAGCTAAAATCTTTATTTCTGGAAGACACATTTCGCCCACGTGAGTTATATTTGGAAGGCGATCTCTCGACCTTTCCATTGATGTCAATTGTGTTGATGTACGAGGTCAGATAACAGAGCTACAGCCTAATATATACAGTTATTGACTTGTAGTGTAATCATAAAGACGCTAGAGATCGCAATTATAGCTCAATAGTCACGAAATTTTGCACGATGTAAGAGTTTAAGTGGAAGAAAATGCATATAATTTTGGACGATGATTTGATATTATTTAGCGCGTGAAATTGACCAATATTTTGTATGAAAGATATAAAAATTTAATTTTGGTCCATATTTTAATTCCTGAAGGGCATACGAGGGGCACTAAAAACCTTCTGGTCTAGGCAACACGCAGTGTCGCCAGGCGTCATTTGACTTTTTTTTTGAAAGTTGGCAGTTTTTAGCCTAAGCGTACTTAGTTTTTTTATTTATTTATTTATTTCAAATATTTATTATAATAAAAAATTACAATAAAATTATATAAAAAATAGCACTAGCATCTAAGGCTATCGGCTAAGCGTACTTAGTACAGTTTGACATGCGACCATGTGTTGGGTTGTTTTCAGTGGCTTGACTGAGACACATCCAAAACATGGTTTTTGAACGCTTTTACAGCATCTTCTGGTGACGAAAATTGCTGACCACGCCTTTTTTTCTTGATGTGCTGCAATCATATGAAGTCATTGCATCCCCAGTCAGGACTGTTCGGCGCATGACCCATCAATTCCACGTTTTGGTCCTGTCAAACAGGCGCTGGTTTGAATCGATATGTGAGAGCTCCCATTGTCATGATGCAGAACGATTCGATTTCTCTTGTTCGTTTTTGAAATTCCCAGGCGACTTCAGGCAAACAAATTGTAGTGTAACACTCAGAATTAACTTTCGTTGGATTGGGCTCGTTTCGAAACCCCAAATTGTCGATTCCTGTATTGTTTCGGGATCCTAAGCATAGATCCAATGTTCGTCGTCTATGACGATCATAGAAATGTCATTTGAAGCACCGCGATCGTTTTTATACACAATTTTTGGCACAAATCGACAAGAGCCTTTTTTGAGCGATTGACCAATTTTGCTGGATCCAGGGAGAAAAATGCAATATTAAATCTTAGTTGGTGGAAGAAATGCCCAAGGATGCCTCTATGTCACGGTATATAACATGGCGATCGTGCATTATCCGTTCACGCACGGCTCAATTTTTTGGACTTTCGTTTTTTGCATAGACATATAGGATGGCCCTTTATCGAAATACACAGATTTAATTTGATCGATGCACTCTTGTCGTGATTATCCATGTCGAAATTTGTGAAAAATTATAGGACGAAAATGTTGACAAGCAAATTCCATTTTTTGCAAAGTGATTTTTTCAAGTCACTGTAAACAACACAACACATGGTCGTATGTCAAACTGTCCTGAGTACGCTTAGGCTAAAAACTGTCAAACTTTTCAAAAAAAGTCAAAATATGCCTGTCGACACTGCGTATTGCCTAGGCCAGAAGGGTTTTTAGTGCCTCTCGTATACCGGCAATTTAGCTTACATATGAAAAAAAGCTACTGACGCTTTCCTTGATACAAATGGCTATAATGTGTCTGCTACATAACAAGCTTTTTGTAGAGAACCACAGTTTCCTCCCATGCTACAAATTGTCTCTATCATGACAGAGAAATGCCCAGTTCTGGCATTACTGCAAATTACGTGGGGCCTCAGCGTATTAATTGCCCAATTGGATTTTTAGCTTAGCCCCTTTTTGCAAAATGTATTCGGTTTTGCTGCCGTTAAAGTTTTTTTTAATATTAATTTTGGTGAAGGCGAAGGGACCCACAGCCTCCTGGCATATAATTGAATATTCATTTTTCCGGCCAGGCAATATAAAATTGTTAATGGTGGCAAATGGTAACTATGGCGACATTTCCTGAGTATTTCAGCCATGGACAACTTCTTTACAAGTGGAGACTTAGGGCACGGTAGAATCCACAAAATTATTTCTTACAATAAGTTTATTAGTTAAATTAAGAAATTTTGATGTGCTAGTAGATAATTGCAGGGATAGTGGTGTAGGGTATCACATGGTCGGCCCCGTCCGCATTTGCTTACTTGTTTATAGATGAGCCGTAGGGAGTTCTTTGGGCAAGCAAAAGAGTCTTTATCGCCAATCAGAAGGCAAACTTTATAGGCGGTCAGAAGTTAGTATTTATATACGGGCAGAAGGTGATCTTTATAGACCTGAGGAGGCAGACTTTATAGATCACAGAGACGAGTCTTTATAGGCCAGAAGTAAAAGGTGTTTATAGGCCAGTAGAATAAGTCTTAGTAGGTCAGCAGAAGCAACTCGTTCATAGTAATCACACTTCTGTATTATTTTACAGGCCTTTTTTCTTCTCTTTTTTTGTTTAATCAATTTAAATGTCACTAATATCCACTACAATCCACATTATGTCATCAGTATTGTACAAACAGTGACAGTATTAGACTTTAATAGTTCAGTTTAACGGAATATGGTTTTGCAGACTAAATTGTGAAATACAAACCGAGCAATAGCATCATCTGCATTGTCCCATCATCCTGTATTTGTGTCACATTAATGTATGATTTCTAGAAACGTTGTTGTTCTTGCTGCTGCTGTTACTTGTTTGACATACAAAATTGGTTTCGAAGCTGGTCGGATATTTTCTGCCTAAACTTAAATACAATTTGTTCGCATTAAAGACAAGTTGCACACTTCAAATTAGTGACAATGGCTTATTGGCGTTGGCAGTGCATTGGAGAGATGTTAATGTCAAATAATGTTATTGATATTGACATTTGCAATTGCATTTGGAGGTATTTGGAATGACGGTGCTTTTAAATTCTACATATTTCAAACGCATGGTGATATAAATTGTTAAATAAATGCCTATAAAAAGTAAATTTTTTGGGCTGGAATTAAAGATGCATATACATATACGTGGCATGGAAATACATTCTCGTTTGACATTATGGTCGTCATGGAGTGTAAAGCAATTGGAAACAGTACTGACAAAATTTATTGGATGCCTTTCGAGAAACCAACAGGACATCCTTATGAAACTCCCAGCCAATTTTCCATAAACGCTGGCAGGGGCTGCTATATTCCCATGGAGTCTTTCCTCAATTCGAATTTATATAGAGGATTTCCCCACATCTCATCTATTAAAATCTATAAAGAAAATCCAAGTAATACCTTCCAGTTTAAATCTCCTTGCTACCACTCATTCATAACAGCCCTGTGTGCCATAATCACATCCTTTCAAGGTACACACACATATTAGTTTGTATTAGTCCGGCTTAGACATTGCTAAATTAGCACTGCAATATTACTGCCAAACATAGCTCTCTCTCATCCACTTATCTCTTAACATCTCAACATTATGGGAAGTACCAAAGCAAATGTTTCCTTGTGTTTAACACAACATACATTTACACACACCCAATAGCAATCCCTTATCCTGCCTTAAGGCTAGAATTTGGCAAAATGTGAAACTAAGTGTAAACCCTTTCAGGAAATGTAGATTTAGTGAAGTCAGCATACGTACAAAGCCTCTACCAGTAATGCAGGGTGAATGTGATTAAATCCAAATGAACAAATACGGCTGGTGAAAATTAAGTAGACGAAAGGGAGTCCTTATATGCGAGCTGAACGGAGTCTTTGTTGATGAACTGAAGGGAGTCTTTATAGACGGGCAGAAGGGCGTCTTTATAGACGAGCAGAAGGTTGTCTCAATAATCGACCAGCAGAAGACAGCAGAATCTTTATAGGTGGGCAGAAGGGAGTTTTTGTAAATCGGCATAAAGTAGTCTCTACAGGCGAGCAGAAGGGTGACTTTATAGACGGGACTTTTTATAGACAAGCAAGAGGAAGTCTTTACAGATCAGCAAAAGGGAGTCTATATAGATGGGCAGAATGGGGTCTGTATAGACGGCAGAAGGGGGTTTTTATAGATGAACAGAAAGGAGCCTTTAGAAGCTAGTAGAAGGGAGTCGTTATAGACGAGTAGAAGGGAGCCTTTTTAGACAGGGATACGGGCAGAAGGGAATCGTTATAAGCGGGCAGATGGTCGTTTTTATAGGCGGGCAGATGGTCGTTTTTATAGACGAGCAGGAGGGAGCATTCATGGACGGGCAGAAGGGAATCTATATAGAAAGGAAGTTTTTAAAGGCTGAAGGAAGGGAGTCTTTATAGACTTAAATCTCTAAAGTCGTACAAGATGGATTCTTAATAGACAGGCAAAGGTGGTATTAATAGATGGTCAGAAGGGAGAACTTATAGACGAGCAGAAGGCTGACTTTATAGAGGCTTCATAGACATGCAGAAGGGCGGGAGGTAGTCTTTATTGACGGGCGGAAGAGAGAAAAAGGATTTCTTCATAAACATACAGAAGGAAGTCGGTAGAAGAGGGTCTTTGTAGATGGAAAGAAGGGAGTTTTTTTAGACAAACAGAAGGTAGTTCTTATAGACAGGTAAGACACCTTATAGGCGGTAAGTATTTATAGACGGGTAAAAATGAGTTTTTACAGACAGGCAGACAAGAGACTTTATAGATGACAAAAAGGAGGTGCTTGTAGAGGTACGAAAGGTTGTCTTAATAAGCGGCCAGCACAAGACATTTCTATAGACCAGGAGCAGGGCTTCAATATGAAGTCTATAGGGGACGAGACAATCAGAAAGATGGGTTCAGCAGGATTTTTTTTTAAGACCAATAGAATTGAGTCTTTAAAAATCCACCAAGTACACTTTTTGAAGAAGGGAGCCCCTTTTGCAGGGACCCGCTTTAGCAAATCTGAAAATATTCTTAACAGACGGTAAAATGTGGATGGTACCAGAAGGTAGTCTTCATATTTAATACTAGAAAGGAGTCTGTATTAATAAGAAGTATGGAATCGTTATTGCTGACCATAAATGGAACTTTGTAGGCAACCAGAAAATTGTCACTTTGTACCCTTAGTGTTATGGCTAAAAAGGGTATTTATGCCTTTGGGTGCCACATCCCTCAAAAGAGTTCAAAAAGTTGCCAAAATTTAAGGTCTGTTCCCGGATCGTTTTGAAATGTTAAGCAAAGGTAATCTTTGTGGCCCTGATGACACGAAATATTTTTTTGTGGGCAAAACCATGATTCCTGACATAGTGGCCTAAAAGCCCTGAAAAATCCAATGGTGACCAATTACAAAGGCTGGTGCACACGATACCTATCGAAAGGAGTGACAATCAAATTTATATTTTTATTCGTTTCTGGGACAGGTATCGGAAAAAGTGGTTATAATTATTCCACTGACAGACTAAATCAACAGAGTATACACCAAAATATTTTGGAACATTTGGGCCAATATCGAGAGAGGTATGTAGTAAAAATTGTAGACAAATACAACAAAGGAGTGGCCTTAAAGTATTGGTTACCCCTACCATAAAAATGTTGAAGTCATGATTAGTAATGGACTGACATAGTCTATCATGGAACTGGATCTAATTTTGGGAGTCATTCCTTTCGATAGTCCTCGCGATTAGCAGCCATTTTTGTTGGTCACCGTAGGATTTTTTGGAGCTTTTGGGTTATTATGTCAGAAAGGTGGGACTACCTTCGATGAAAATTTCATAGCAATCCTCGAATAGTTGTTTAAAGTCCGATAAAGTCCTTCTTGGAACTTAATGTACGTTTGGATGAAATTCTAAGATGTGCTGGAGCTGATACTCTATTCGTAAAATATTGTACACAGGCAAAGTTCTTGTTCGAAGAGGCGCCGCCCATCTACGAATTTGATCTAAGTTTGGGCAAAATACTTTATTACTTGACTTAGTCCACTTTAACAAAAATGGAATAAAAATTGTTGCACTTTATATGTATGTGTATCGACACAAGTGTTAGTGTGGTTCTACTATCTGATATTCTGTCTAACATTAATAAAAGGATACATCAACTCTCAACCCATATCTTTCACATGGAAATAAATACAATTGTCGAATGTGGATGGATAATAAATTGCCAAAACCCCCAAATGGAACATACAACGTACAAAATCTAAGCACATAGGAAGGCATAGTAACCGCAGGATCTAAAGAATTCCAATGCATATCCGGAATGCTTAAAGATTTACTTTTATATTTTTTATTCATTATTTATAAATCATTGGAAGTGGTTTTCAGGCATTAAAGGTGCATGGACTGGTAATCAATTGCGAAAAGGATTATTTCAATACTTCTTTTGCCTGTGGACTTGTGGCTATCTGGATAATAATGAAGAAAGCATAACGACGTGTTCAAATATTTGAATATCACTTTTTTATGTTTTGCCTTTTTGGAATATTAATGACGGTTGGAATTGTTGGTCAATTTGTCACTGTGTAGCTTACTAAACACCCTTTTTCTTCCTCTCTCTTCAATTGCCACTCAAATAAGTTACATCCAGAGCAGGGATGGAAAATAAAAAATTTCAAAAGTACTAAAATTGTACTTTTTTCATTGAAAAGGTACATTTTTATAATTTTTTTAAGAAAAATTAAATTTTTTATTCAGTCACAAAAAACAACGTATAGGGAGAGGATATAAAAAATAAACAATGTTTAATATGGAAATGGTTCAGTAGATTTTAGATATAACATTTTTAAAAAACATATTTAACATATTTAAAAAAGTGGGCGTGTTCAATATTTCTTTCCGTAAAAACGTAAGTTATGACGAATAATTTGTTTGTCATTATGAAAATCAATGAAGATTGTTGTTGTTTCCACAAATGATGTTCTTACGTTTTTTACCCAAGGTGTCCTCTTTTATAAAAAAGTAATAGCAACATTCACTTTATTATAAATATTTGTTTTTAGCAGCTTTAACCAAAAACTGTCAAAAAAGAGGCGAAATAAAAAATAGCACAACCTACAATTTCTGTAAAATTTGTGTAACTTTAGGGGCATTTTCTAGCATTTAAACATTTGTTTGACTTTTTATACCCTACACCACTATGTGGGGAGGGTATTATAAGTTGGTTTTGGCCAAAAAGTTTGTAACGCATCGAAATAATGGTCGTAGACCCATACTTATATATACTAAAATGAATGTCTCGACGAGCTGAGTCGATCTGGCTATGTGTGTCCGTCCGTCAGTCCGTCCGTCCGTCCGTCCGTCTGTCCGTCTGTCCGTCTGTCCATCTAAACCTTGTAATCACGCTACAGGTCGCAATTTTGATCGGATCGTCACGAAATTTTGGATGTTGATGGGGGTCCCGGAGGGGAAGGAGCCTATTGATTTTGGTGGTGGTCGGATAATATTTAGGGGTCGGAAAGGGCAAAAAACTTAGGTGGATAAAAAGACAACGTTTTTTTCCAAAGCCAATATCTCAGCTTCTATATGGGGTATACCAAAAACAAAACCTGACTATGAAAGCAGAAAATATCACCTTTCTAATGATGTAAAGTAGGTGCTCGTAGGTGATCAAACAACGAAGATATCGCAATAGTTGCAAATAATACCCCAATTTTCATTTTTGCGATTTTAATTATATTGACAAATATCACAGCTTTGGTTGAAAATTTTCCAAAAGCAAAGCTTGACTATGAAAGTAGAAGATCCCGTCTTTACAATGATGCAAACTAGATCGGCGTAGATAACCAAATAACGGAGATATCGCAATAGTCGGTAATACATCCCATTTTTGTATTTTTTGGGAAATCACGCTACAGGTCGCAATTTTGATCGGATCGTCACGAAAATTGGAGGGTTAATAGGGGTCTCACAGATGAAGAAGTATATTGATTTTGGTGATGGTCGGATAATATTTAGGGGTCGGAATGGGCAAACACTTATTTGGTGAAAAGTCAACATTTTATTTCAAAGCCAATATCTCTGTTTCTTTAAGAGGTATATCAAAAGCAAAATCTGGCAAGGAAAGTAGAAAATATCACCTTTACAACGATGTAAGTAGGTTGTCGTAGGTGGTCAAATAGCAATGTTATGGCAATAGTCGATAATGCGTCCCATTTTCCGATTTTTTGTAATCACGCTACAGGTCGCAATTTTGATCGGATGGTCACGAAATTGTGGTAGTTAATGGGGGTCCCAAAAAGAAAGAAGCCTATTGATTTTGATGATGTTCGGATAATATTCAGGGGTCGGAATGGGCAAACTCTTATTTGGAGAAAGGTCAACGTTTAATTTCAAAGCCAATATCTCTGTTTCTTTAAGAGGTATATCAAAAGCAAAGGAAAGTAGAAGATATCACCTTTACAACGATGTAAATTAGGTTGTCATAGGTGGTCAAATAGCAGAGATATGGCAATAGTCGATAATGCATCCCATTTTCCGATTTTTTTGTAATCACGCCACATGTCGCAATTTTGATCGGATCGTCACGAATTTTGGAGACAAATTCAAAGTTTTATTCTTTGTGAATATATTGGCTTCTAGTAGGGGTATTCCAACGGCAAAGCCTGTCAATGGAAGAAGAAAATATTACCTTTACATTGGTGTAAAGCAGGTCGGCGAAGGTGGTCAAACAAGGGAGATACCACAAAAGTCGGTAATGCATCCAATTCTTCCATTTTTTGCAATCAAGCTACAGGTCGTAATTTTGATTGGATGATCACGAAATTTTGGTTGCTTATGGGGCTCCCAGAGACAAGGAGGCATATTATTTTTGGTGGTAGTTGGTTTATATTCCATAAAAGAAATGTTTACCAGTGAAAAGCTTATGCACAGGGGTAGTGGTGTAGGTTATCTCATGGTCGGCTCCGTCCCGACTATAGCCTTTGCTCACTTGTTTAACATTAATTTATGTTTTTGGGATATTACAGCTTTAAAAAAATATGATGTTTTTAAATTAAACTAGGTCGTGAATGGGCAAACAGTGCAAAGAATCCCAAAAAATAAAGAACACCTGTGTTGATGGTAAAATTTTACAGATAAGTTGTCAGATTTTTTTGAAACTCTAAGAAAATTATTCACCACGCGATTAACTGTAAAGAAAATACACAAAATATTGGAATTATATGACCCCTGACAGAACATCAGGTCAGAATTTACATCCCAAATGCCAAAAAGTAATATTTCAAAGGTCCTAGAAGACTATAAAAGCATTATATTATACCGGAAATATAATAAAAAGTTCGCAAATGTCTCAGAGAACATAATTTAAAAGCACTCAGTTCGGGGAAACTCCACAATTTTAACGGACAATACGATGCGGATCCAAAAAAAGTTGACAAGGAATTTCTCAATTTGCTAGACCAATTGTGGGACCATATTTTATCTAGTTTTTGGACAATATATTAATGTTTGGAGAATAATATTTTCGTTTTTTGTTAGATTTCCTCAAATACTCATAATAAAACCAAAAATATACAGCAAATCCCATTAACCGAGGATTTTTTAACCGTAACAGTATGAGGTTGACTTTGTCGTTAGAGACTAAGCCCTATACACGGTATCAAACTTGTAAAGAATTAACTTGTTTTCGTTGAAATCCTGGAAATTACGACTCCATTTAAAAAAGAAGATAATTTGGCACTAGTTTGGTCTTTCCAGCTGAATATAAACAGTAATAATCTGGGATATAATCTGCAAAAGAGTAAACGAAATTGTGGTATTTAAGTTATGTGACCATTCTCCAGGGTTGTGCGCTGTTCCTAGACTATGACAAATCAACAAAGTGTTAGAGAAGGCCATCAAGGTAACCACAACATCAAAACTAACGACCAGAAAATCATTTTGGACAGTTTCTAAGAGGTCATTGAAAAAGAATCCTGCAACCAATGCCAGAATCCGTTTGTTCGATACCAAGCCTATCCCGAAGCTTTACTATCGAATTCAACTGAACTGGAAATCAGTAGGCACTTGTTTTTCTTGATTTACTACTATTCTTGAGTGATAAAGTGTTCACATTTGTCCAATTTCTATAATTTTAAAAGAATTTTTAATGGTGGTGCTATTATTTTTTTCGCCCACTTTTTGGGGTTTTTGTAAAAATTGGTTTGTTCCTTAAAAAAGTGTCGAAAATAATTGTGGTTTTTGTTAGTTTTAAATTCTTTAGAGTCGATTAGTTCTAAAAACGCACGAAACGATCCTCAATATTTGCACATGTAAATAAGAATGCCTCCAAACCATTTTTGTAGGAGATGGTGCTATTATTTTTTTCGCAGCTGTATATATAGACAAGAGGTTAGGAATTTATAATTCCTTTTCTATTTATAATTATTTTAAAATGTAACAATGATAGATAAGTTAATATAAACATTAAATGGGAAGTACGCAAAAACAAAACCCTTATAATAGAATTTAACATTTCGTCGGTGTCATGTTTAAGTGTTCCATACGCCATTTTTGACATTTTGAGATAAAGGTACCTTACCAGGTTTTGAACCATGCTCTTTCAGATTTTTTCCCCTATTTCTTATAGTTTCTGAGATATTCAGATGCCAGTATGTTCCATATCCGCTTTGTGACCCAAAAAATCTTGTCGTTTTGTACCATATCCATAAAGCCTGGCGTATGGAACAAAACAGATTTTTTTTCCCTATTTCTTATAGTTTCTGAGATATTCAGATGCCAGTATGTTCCATATCCGCTTTGTGACCCAAAAAATCTTGTCGTTTTGTACCATATCCATAAAGCCTGGCGTATGGAACAAAACAACTTTAAACTTTTAAGTTCCATATCCATGTCGTTTGGCGTATGGAACAAAAAGAGACAAAAACGAATTGTTCCGCACCAAAAATTATGGCGTTTGGAACAAAAAATTGCCCATTTTTGCCAAGTTACGGAAAAGTGTGGCGTATGGAACAAATTGTTTTAAAGGACTTGGTTTAAAAACTGAAGAATAATAGTTTCTAAATCCAAATATTTTTGAATATTGTATTGTTATATAACAAGTAAAAAAGTATCAGTCGGCTTTGCCGACAGAGATATAGCCTCAGCCTGTGCAAATTGAAACACTTGTTTCACAAAAAAAAAAATTATGTATTTAAGGGGTTTCAAAATTATGGTCGTATGAACCGACAAAAATTTTGATTAAGATTAAAGTTCAAAAATTGTGCGGAAAAGGTACTTAAAGGAATGGGCCGACATAGACCATGGGGGTGCCATAGGGGGTTTTTACACCCTTCGGGCTGTTTTCTCAAGAAGTATGGACTTGCCACTGAAACAACTTTTACCATCGTAATTGAGGCAGCGAATGTAAGTTGCTTCAACAAAAATCGAAGTGATTCAATAGCAGGTCTTAAAGCGAACTTATCCAAAATTTTTGTGTGGGAGGTACGGGATGGAGTTGACAAATATAGTCCATATTCGAACCTGATCTATATATGGTAGATATTATGAGAATGTGTAAAGTATGGACCAAATGGGTCACTCCCATCAAGAGTTATCGTGCGCACAATTTTTATACCCTACACCACTATGTGGGGAGGGTATTATAAGTTGGTTTTGGCCAAAAAGTTTGTAACGCATCGAAATAATGGTCGCAGACCCATACTTATATATACCAAAACAAGTGAGCAAAGGCTATAGTCGGGATGGGGCCGACCATGTGATACCCTACACCACTACCCCTGTGCATAAGCTTTTCACTGGTAAACATTTCTTTTAGGGAATATAATTCGGCTACCACCAAAAATAATATGCCTCTTTCTCTCTGGGACCCCCATAAGCAACCAAGGGTTTGCCGTTGGAATACCACTACTAGAAGCCAATATATTCACAAAGAATAAAACTTTGAATTTGTCTCCAAATGAGTTTTTCCCCATTCTGACCCCTAAATATTATCCGACTATCACCAAAATCAATAGGCTTCATCCTCTGTGGGGCCCCCATCTACCCCCAAAATTTTGTCACTATCCTACCAAAATTCCAATTTCTAGCGTGATTACAAAAAAGGGAAAAATTGGGTTTATTACTGAATTTTGCAATATCTCGGTTTGCTCACTTACGCCAACATAGTTTGCATCAATATAAACGAGATATTTTCTACTTCCATTGACGGGTATTCCATTTGGAATACTCTAACCAGAAGCGGAGATATTCGCATAAGGAAAAAACTTTGACTTTTCTCCACATAAGCGTGATTACAAACAAATCAGAAAATGGGATGCATTACCGACTATTGCGATATCTCCGTTGTATGAGCAGCTACGACAACCTACTTTACATTGTTGTAAAGGCGATATTTCTACATTCCTTGCCAGGTTTTGCTTTTGATATACCTCTTAAAGAAACAGAGATATTGGCTTTGAAATAAAACGTAGACCTTTTCTCCAAATAAGTTTTTGCCCATTCCGACCCCTGAATATTATC